>NW_008824932.1:2296895-2299705 GCF_000699105.1 Pygoscelis adeliae
TCCTTGTGGGAGAAATGGAGAGAGGGTGGTGCTCAGAGAACAGGGACAAGTCCCTGCCCCTCAAGCATTTGTTCAAATTGACAATTTTTCTTGCATAATGAGAGACTTCAGGATTATTTTTGTCTTTCAGTATATATGATGATTCTAAAAAGAAAAACACACCAAAAAAATCACAATAAGGTAGGATGGCTGGCTAAGATAGATCAAAAGCTTGTGTTCCCTAGTTAGTTGTCTCTCTCTTATGAGATTCCTTCTGCCATGCTTAGAGCTAATGACAACAACAAAAGCCACTACGAGACTCAGCTCTACTGTGCTTCTGCTTTTGGCATTGAAAACAATAACAGTCGTACTCTCAACTCTGACCTCTGGATGCTCCAAATTCTGTTTTCTTGGAATTTTATGTTCATACATGTTGTTCTCATTATTATTGTAATACTCATAAGAGTACTCCTGCTGTATATGCTCGTTACGTGTGTGAAGCCCTGACCTGTATCTGCATATGTATCTCAGTACCATGCCAAGCTTATGTTAGTTTTTAGCTGCTCAATAGCTTCCCTGTATTTCTTCCCTGTTTCTCGTGCAATGGTCAGGTGGGGCGTTGTGTAAAGCAGAGTTAATTGCTGCAGTGTTCTTCCGCCCATGCCTTAGAGGAATTTCTTGTCTGCTTTATATCGTATGTCCTCTGTGGTTGTCTTAGCTGGGTGCTTGGCTAGACAAAGCCATGAGTAAGCTGGTCTGGGTAGCCCTACTTCAAATGGTAGATTGGACTGCAAAGGCCCTTCCTAACCTAAATTATTCTGTGTTTCTGTGGTTTTATTAGAAACATGCTAGTTGCACAGGGCCTGTGAATGTTGGCTTTGGGATTGTTTATGTTTGGCTACTTCAGATGAAAACCTAAAGAATGATGCCTATGTGGGACAGCAAGGAGCTTCGTTTACTGATTTCATTACTCTAAGTGGTGCTTTATCCTTGCTCCTCCCACCACTCAAAAGGCTTTTGAATTTCTCAGTTTAGCACAGAAACTAAAGGTGACTCTCTGATCACTTTTGATGAAATGACCCTGTCACGTTTGAAGTGATATTGATTTAAGTTTGTAGAGGGAGGGGGAACAGTACGATCCATCTGATGTGGCAGCCTCAATAGACTCACAGGGATATGATTATAATTATCATTGCCATTAAACACTAATTAGTACTGTTAATTAGTTAAGCACTAGAATAAGCTTGTCTTGTTCTGCTGTTGTGTTGTTTATTTATTTATTTAGAGGAAATAGGGAAGGTAAATTAATCTTAGGAAAATTTAATTTGGTCCCTGTCACAAGAAGAGTAGCTCTTGATCCTATTACTGCTTTTCTCTCTCTATTTTATGAAGCCCTACAACTTACCTTGCAGAATAGCTGGAGAAGAGCAGCAGCTCAGCTCTGTGTATCTATCCTCCTGACGAAGATCCTTGCTCTTTTACAATAGCTCTGCTCTATAACATAATAGCGCGTCTGTGCCTGTTCAAGCCAATGGAGGGTTTGCCTTTGACTTCAGTGGCAGCAGAAACAAGCCCCAAATGTCAGAAATGTACTTGCCTGTCGCAGAAACAGAAGAAGTGACAGGTCTGGAATATGATTACATTTTCTGATTACTCTGCAGTGATTATGTTGAGGTTTTTTTTTTTTCCGTGTGTCATGTCAAGAAGCATTCTCAGTGAAACAGCTCTCTTGGCTCTTGAAGGGCGAGTTTGTAGAAATATTTAATTTCCCCTTACAGAGATTTGTGCTTTGAAACTGTAGCTGGCAAGTGAAGATAATGACCCATGGTGCCCTGAATTGCCAGAATTGGGGAAAACTGAAGTGAGTAACTTTGCTCTGTAGCTGTGAGGAAGAAATTGTAGCTGATTCTCTTGCTTCCAGTCTGACAGTTTGGGGTCCACAATTTTCAAAAATTCAGAGGTTCTTGAATTGGTATGTGAACCACTCCAAGTAATTTCAGAATGGTACAAGGATGACAACATGAAAACCTCCTCCTGTGGAAACATGCATGCTAGTCCATGGGGGAGGAAGAGTCTTACTGGCATGCGTATGTAGTCCTTGTTTGAAAGAGTTATTCAAAACAGGCAGGGGAAGGTCTATAATGCCTCTACAAAATAAAAATCATGTCGCTTCGGTTGTGAGTAGCCTTTCTCACTTACCTGTAATTTTTTTCTGAAAAGAGAAGGAACATGAGTGTCTTTGCTGGATAAAGGGTTTAGACTGTTGGGCCTCTGAACCAGGATTCTCTCTCATCTTGTAGGTACTTCATCTCAAATATGGGCACCCTATAGGTGTCTGGAGCCACCGCCATGCAAATACTAACGACCAAAAGTGGAAAAAACCAATGATCATGTCTGAGATACTGTAGCAGCTAAATGACTGGAGAAGGGGAAGAAATACGCACTAATGAAGGGAAAATTATGTGTCTTTGTGTAAATAAAGTGTCAAATATCATTGGGTATATAATTGTGGTGGGTTGACCCTGGCTGGACACCAGGTGCCCACCAAAGCTGCTCTATCACTCCCCTCCTCAGCTGGACAGGGGAGAGAAAATGTAACGAAAGGCGCGTGGGTCGAGATAAGGACAGGGAGAGCACTCACCAATTACAGTCATGGGCAAAACAGACTTGACTTGGGGAAATTAGTTTAATTTATTACCAATCACATCAGAGTAGGGTAATGAGAAATAAAACCACAACACCTTTCCCCCACCCCTCCCTTCTTCCTGGCCTCAACTTCCCTCCCCATTTTCTTTGCCTCCTCCCCGCCAGCAGCACAGGGGGACGGGGAA
>NW_008824932.1:2302219-2313793 GCF_000699105.1 Pygoscelis adeliae
GGGAAGCTTCTAGCAGCTTCTCACAGAAGCCACCCCTGTAGCCCCCCCTGCTACCAAAACCTTGCCACGCAAATGCAATACAATAATTTCCAGAGTTTCTCTTTTAAAATCTTTTTTGAAGTTCCCTTTCCCATTTTAATTACTTAAATTTGTTATTTGAACTTTATTTTTTCTCATTTGTACTGTAAACAGTTTTTATCCACTCAAGGTTTTCTCTCTCTTTTTCCAGGTCACTTGATCCTGAAAAATGCTCAGAATCCATCCTCATCCTCTGTTTTTAATTAAATTCTCCATTCTCTTTTGCCTTTTTTTTTTTCTTTTAATTTGTACATGTTTTACTGAGTTTCCAGACATTCAGACCCAGCTCTTGAGTATGTCAGTTTTTTTTCTCTTACTTTACAAAATGGAAGTTCCCTGTCTTTTTGGCGATATTGCAATCATATGTATAGCAAGCATCTAACAATATATAGTAAGGGTTTTGATAAGCTACTGTATAGCATTGAGTAATTGATTATCAGGACAGGTACATGGTGAATCATTAGCTGTACCTGGAGAACTCTATACAGCAGAGTATACTGGTTTTTCAGTGGGATGGGGAGAGCCCATGAGATATGTTCAGATTTCATATGCTCGTGTCTGTCTTGCAGAATCCAGGTGGGATCCGATCCAAACACTGGAGAGCTGAAATCTTGAGCACAAACTTCTGCTTCTTGTTCTGGACTCGACCGAAAGCTTTTGTGAGAAACATCTCCCTTTCCCGACGAAGAACTCCGCTGAACACCATACCTCACCATTTTTACTGGAACAACAAAACATGCTTTCCTTGATTTTTGCAATTGTCATAAAAACACGTGACAGCAGAGTCACAAATTAAGACAGTAATTAGAAACTAAATATAAAATATGTACTAGCGGGTTTCCCCCTTTGAGAAAGCTTGAGCTGGATGTGACAGATCCTAGCCGTGTTGCTCTGTATGTCATTGGTGCCGTCGATATGGGTGTGTGTAAGAGGCAAAATACAATGGAATGCGTAAGCACCGTTTGGGCTGTAACTCTGCAGGACGATGTGGTGAGATGAAGGTAGAGCACTAGCTGCATATGTCAATGGTCTTGCTTTGATTGCTTTGCGTCACCATCACCCTAAGATTACATGAAAAGCAACATTTTTGGGGTGAGTAGTGCTAATGTATTTTACAGTGTGATTGATTTAGCAGAATGTACTGAAATGCAATCTGACTCGCAACAGCAGAAACTGAAACTGGAGAAGGGCATTTCATTTCCGGCAGACAAAAGTGGTGATTTCCAAGACTTCCTGAGTTCCTGCGCCTTGGTTTTGTAACGTTTTGTTGATGTGACTGTGGGTTATGATTTGCAATAGCAAACTAGAGAAGTCTTGTAATGGCAAAATCATTAAGGGATAATTTTGGTTCCCACTGAAGCCTTTGACAAATGCCCTCTCGATGCTAGTGGGAACATTAGTGAATTGTATACCTCTAATTCGAAGCATTTAAATTATGAACAAAGGCCCGTCTGAGTATACTTTAAAGTAAATAACTTTCAACAAGGAATAGTCATTTCCGTTTCTGCCCCTATTCTCATCAGCTCTGTTGGTGGGAGGGGATTATAACCTGCCTCCAGGAACCAAGGCCAGCCTCATGCACCTTCCTCTTGGCCCCGCAGAGCACAGGCTTGCTGCAGTCCAGGCTGCCGGCCGGAGCCTGTGCTTTCAGGTGAGGGCTCTGTGGTACCTCGCTATCTACAGCTGGAAGTCAGTACTGCGGAGGGAAATATTGTGGATTTTTTACTGAGAAAATGGAGTTTTCAAAGAGAGGAGGCTTTCGCAAATGCTGGCTGATTGAGTCAGAAATCCAGCTAGCGGCTCAGGCTTGCTGATATACCCGTTCCTTGTTTTTAATCCTCTGCGCAATGAATCATTAATGAGCTCAGAGGAGATCTGTAGCCTCCATAAACAAAGATAGCACTTCTGCCCTCATTTTTATGTCAGTATGTGAAGTATCCTCACCTTTCCTTGTCCTCTCCTGTTTCTCCGTATTTTTATTTCTTTCCTGTAATCTGGTATCCATATGCATCTTTTCATGCATCCTGCTCGTAGAAAACTCATCAGGCTTACTAGATGTGAAAACAATAATATCTTCTAGGAGTTTTGTAATTTTTTCTGCTGTAATGGATAGCTACATGCAAAACAATGAGAAACATAAGGATATCGAAGCCACCTTTGTGTAATGATTGAGTAAATCTCGAAGATGGGAATCTCTAAGAAGACTAAAGGAATCCTTCAAAAATTAGAACATTGCGTTTTAATATAAGTTAGCTGGTAAAACAAAACAAAACAAAACAAAAACCCAAAAATAACAAATCAAGAGTCAGCCTTTACCGGGGGAGCCTTTGGAAGACCTTATACTTGTTTTCTGGTTCATTTTTTTGTCTTAAAATCCCTCTCAGTGCCTCCTGTTCTGCTTTTTGGCATATCTAGAAGCATCCTGTTCTAAGCAGTTTTGCAGCAGCAACACGATTCAGAAATGAGTGGGTGGCAGGGATCATCCAGTGGGAGGCTCCACGCGGACCGTGGTTAACATACGTGCCGAGATGCAGACTACCTCAGAAAAAATGGGTGTGGCTGCTATGGATGAGAATGTGATAAGGGCCTAGGGAGTAGAGCACTTACCCCACAAGTCTGGGGGAAAAGAAAAAAGAAAGAAAAAAGGAAAAAAACCCTTACTCCCCTAGCTTGAGGGTTAAAACCA
This sequence comes from Pygoscelis adeliae, assembly GCF_000699105.1. Lineage (NCBI taxonomy): Eukaryota > Metazoa > Chordata > Aves > Sphenisciformes > Spheniscidae > Pygoscelis > Pygoscelis adeliae. The sequence goes on from NW_008824932.1 coordinate 2,304,984, forward strand.
TGTCTCCTTCCTTGACGATGCCCACAGAGCTCCCTGACTGGACGGAAAGGGAGCGAGGATGGCTCCTACCTTGGTGGTCCAAGCCACTGGCTTTAAAAAAAAAAGCAGAAAAAGTTGAGTGTATTTTGACACCAAAAGAGGGCTCTAAGGTGTGGACAGCGTGGTTTTCCTCACTGCTTTTAGGAGCTTAATAAGGGAAAAAGGTTAGAAACATCCTGGTACTGAGTGTGCCATACCTGATGGTTTACTGCTTAGCATGTAATTTCTGCGGGTCACTCCTGAGATGTGGGGCTTCCAGCCAGCTGCAGGGCTCAGCTGCCTGAGGAGTGAGGTGTCCCAGCTCCTTGTCTGTAGCCAGGGAAATCTGTTATTAGTGCTGAGCCTTTTGTCCTCTTGCTTCCTTTAAACCTCTTCGAAAATTCTGGATATAGTCGCTATCTGTAAAATGAGATTGGAATAATGTTGTTGTCTTTTTATTTAGATAGTAAGAATAAAATCCCTAGCTGAAGGAGTTAACAACGTTGCCTAGATGTAAATGAAAAGCAAACCAAAAAGATCACCAGCACCAAAACCAAATAAATATGTATATTTCATTAATATACTGCCAGTACTTTGAATTAGACTGCGGAAAAGCTTTGTGCTCTGGATGGCAAGCTGAATGAAATGTGAGACCACACAGAAACCGAAGATGAACAGAAAACTGTTTGTTTGTGGATTGTTACTTTGCTCTGAGAGAAATGCCTCCTTGTTTCTTTTTGGCTATGATAACTAACCTTGCCTCCCCAGAGAACCATATGATGATGAGCTATGGCACCTGCAAGCTAAATGTTTCTGCCCTCTTGATCTCTCTTATGAGAAATGAGACTTCAGTTCTTGAGGAAGAAGAAAAGAGTGAAAAAGGCCAGTCTCTCAGGGAATACTGTCAGGGTATTAGAGCAAACAATGCCTGTATCCTTTCACCAATGACACAAACTGGTTCGTCCACACCTAAAAGGATGTGAAGGGGAAAAAGAGAGCTTATAGTTCATATATTTTTATTGAACGAAACCTGTATTCTGGGCCTTGCGGCTGTTTGAATGATTCCGACATAATTATAGAGGCCTCATGAAATTCACTTTATTTACTACTTTTGGTAAACAAAATGGTTATGGTTTGAGGCTGTCTGGGACTGCACTCGAAATTGTACATTTAAGAATGAGAGAAGAAAGAGGAGAATGAAGGCAAGTTGGTTTGTGGATTCTGCATGTCTCTACTGAGACGAGGAAGATGAAGTGTGATTCTCATTTTAAATTGGCTCTGTGCTGGCACTTTTGTTCCAGGTGAATTTGAATGAGACTTTCACAGAACTCATTCTTCTAAATAGACGCTACATGCAAAACAATGAGAAACATAAGGATATCGAAACCACCTTTGTGTAATGATTGAGTAAATCTCGAAGATGGGAATCTCTAAGAAGACTAAAGGAATCCTTCAAAAATTAGAACATTGCGTTTTAATATAAGTTAGCTGGTAAAACAAAACAAAACAAAACAAAAACCCAAACCCAACAAATCAAGAGTCAGCCTTTACCGGGGGAGCCTTTGGAAGACCTTATACTTGTTTTCCGGTTCATTTTTTTGTCTTAAAATCCCTCTCAGTGCCTCCTGTTCTGCTTTTTGGCATATCTAGAAGCATCCTGTTCTAAGCAGTTTTGCAGCAGCAACACGATTCAGAAATGAGTGGGTGGCAGGGATCATCCAGTGGGAGGCTCCACGCGGACCGTGGTTAACATACGTGCCGAGATGCAGACTACCTCAGAAAAAATGGGTGTGGCTGCTATGGATGAGAATGTGATAAGGGCCTAGGGAGTAGAGCACTTACCCCACAAGTCTGGGGGAAAAGAAAAAAGAAAGAAAAAAGGAAAAAAACCCTTACTCCCCTAGCTTGAGGGTTAAAACCATGTCTCCTTCCTTGACGATGCCCACAGAGCTCCCTGACTGGACGGAAAGGGAGCGAGGATGGCTCCTACCTTGGTGGTCCAAGCCACTGGCTTTAAAAAAAAAAGCAGAAAAAGTTGAGTGTATTTTGACACCAAAAGAGGGCTCTAAGGTGTGGACAGCGTGGTTTTCCTCACTGCTTTTAGGAGCTTAATAAGGGAAAAAGGTTAGAAACATCCTGGTACTGAGTGTGCCATACCTGATGGTTTACTGCTTAGCATGTAATTTCTGCGGGTCACTCCTGAGATGTGGGGCTTCCAGCCAGCTGCAGGGCTCAGCTGCCTGAGGAGTGAGGTGTCCCAGCTCCTTGTCTGTAGCCAGGGAAATCTGTTATTAGTGCTGAGCCTTTTGTCCTCTTGCTTCCTTTAAACCTCTTCGAAAATTCTGGATATAGTCGCTATCTGTAAAATGAGATTGGAATAATGTTGTTGTCTTTTTATTTAGATAGTAAGAATAAAATCCCTAGCTGAAGGAGTTAACAACGTTGCCTAGATGTAAATGAAAAGCAAACCAAAAAGATCACCAGCACCAAAACCAAATAAATATGTATATTTCATTAATATACTGCCAGTACTTTGAATTAGACTGCTGAAAAGCTTTGTGCTCTGGATGGCAAGCTGAATGAAATGTGAGACCACACAGAAACCGAAGATGAACAGAAAACTGTTTGTTTGTGGATTGTTACTTTGCTCTGAGAGAAATGCCTCCTTGTTTCTTTTTGGCTATGATAACTAACCTTGCCTCCCCAGAGAACCATATGATGATGAGCTATGGCACCTGCAAGCTAAATGTTTCTGCCCTCTTGATCTCTCTTATGAGAAATGAGACTTCAGTTCTTGAGGAAGAAGAAAAGAGTGAAAAAGGCCAGTCTCTCAGGGAATACTGTCAGGGTATTAGAGCAAACAATGCCTGTATCCTTTCACCAATGACACAAACTGGTTCGTCCACACCTAAAAGGATGTGAAGGGGAAAAAGAGAGCTTATAGTTCATATATTTTTATTGAACGAAACCTGTATTCTGGGCCTTGCGGCTGTTTGAATGATTCCGACATAATTATAGAGGCCTCATGAAATTCACTTTATTTACTACTTTTGGTAAACAAAATGGTTATGGTTTGAGGCTGTCTGGGACTGCACTCGAAATTGTACATTTAAGAATGAGAGAAGAAAGAGGAGAATGAAGGCAAGTTGGTTTGTGGATTCTGCATGTCTCTACTGAGACGAGGAAGATGAAGTGTGATTCTCATTTTAAATTGGCTCTGTGCTGGCACTTTTGTTCCAGGTGAATTTGAATGAGACTTTCACAGAACTCATTCTTCTAAATAGACTGGCAGGCATTTAGTTCGGACTAGAGTTGGGTCTGGGCTGGAATACCCTGCCACCCACGGCCCTGTTCATTTTGCCCCACGTAGACCACCTCGGTCCAGGCTCTGGTTTCTGTTCTTACTGTTCCTGGCATTGCTGGGGCTGACAGCCAGGCAGAAGGAGAGGGTTATCTTTTGTTCGATGTTTTTCTCTGGAACATCTGTTAACAATCTACCTTTATTTAAAAGTAAAAGTTAGGTAGCTATAGCCGATTTAAGATCATATCCCTGTGGAAAAGGCAGCTTTAGGGGAAAAAAATCTTGATAACCTTATTCCTCTGTTTTCTCTCTCTGAAACGAAGAGTCTGCCTGGTCTGAAAACTGTTTGGAATAAGTATTTCCATCACTCAGAGGTAATCAATATTGTAAGCTGAAGTAGCAGAAGTAGGGAGGGCACTAGTTGTTTACCTCAGGAGTTAATAGATGTGTTAGTAGCATGGGCATAGACTAGCTGTAAGGGTTTTAGTTGTGTGTTCTAGAATATTGACATTCCTAAAAAAAAGCATCCTCTTTATTGTTTGAATTCAGAATATATAGAACCAGAGAAAATAAGAGAAGTTTTGAGATTGTCCTGAGATAACTCCAGCTATCTCATCTCTTGCAAATACTTCCCAAGCCATTTTCAAGATTTCTGGTGAAAGAAACACTGCAACTTCCTTGGAAATTTATTCCAGCATTTAACTTTTTATAGAGTCTAAGTTTTTCTCATTTCTTGCATCAATTCCAGCCCATTTTTGCTCATCCTGTTTACCACAGATAAACAGTATCCTCTTTACAGTAACTTACATTTTGAAGAATATGGTCATGTCCCCTGGGCTTCTCTTCTGCAGCTTAAACAACCTCAATTCTTTTCTCATGGGTCACGCTTTTAAGACCTTTAGTCATTTTTGTTTGTCTCTCTGGGAATATCTAGCCGGTCCATCTCATGAAGCAATTTCCAAAACTTAACCCACTACTCCCAGCTGAGGAATTATTAATGTCCCACTTTAAAGCTTTTCTTCCTATGTCTTAAATGCAAATGTCCAATCATACCTGAGAGTCACTTGCTTTTTAATAGAACGATTTGCCTTTACATAGGTCTCATTCTGGTCTTCAATAACTGGAGAACTTACTTTCTTCTTAAATGTGAACTGTCATTAGTTATTGCTCCATGTATTTGGTGATCCCTTGTGAATGCTTTTGGAAATACACTTTTAATCTTCAGGGTTTGATGTTGATGACTTCTGTAACATGATGTGGAATGAAAAAAACCTTTTAAACATGTTTCTTACTTTTTTTTTTAATTTTCCTCTAATGCTATTCTATAATGGTATAGGCAATGCAGCCACTCCCCCAAAATCTTCTCTATACCATTGTTTACTTTTCTGTACTTCTTTCAGGCCTTCCCAAGTCTTCTCATGTCCAAAGAAAGCACTCCTGTTCTCGTCGGTCTCTCATCATGTTGAAGCTTTCTTTTTGATTATTTTCATTTTTCTTCTTTGAGCCCAGTGGTTTGGCAATGTCCTTTAAAACTAGGCTTACCACCACTACGGAGGTGTGTGCAGATGTAACCAAAGCATAGATTAGTATTAAAATGTATCATGTGTCTGGTAATATGGGATGGAGAAGCTTTTATATTCATCCTTGTAGAGTATGATGCATACTGGAATTCTGGTGTTAGCCATGAACACAGTCATCATATTTTGAATATTTTTTTGTTATTTTAATTTATTTATATTTAATCCTCTCCTGTCTCTTTTCCAGCATTCTCCCTTGAAATGAACAGGCGATCATTATGAGCTTTCTAAATTTTTAATTAGGTCTTATAGACTACAGAAGTGTGTTTTTCAATTATTAAAACCCCAAACTTTTTCCTTGACTTCTGCAGCAACAATTGTAAAGGAGGTGTTACCCAGGCAGTAATATGTACACTGAAATATAAGGCCAGGTACTTTCAGTTTTTAATAACCCCTTTAGTCTGGACTGGGCTTTATCAGTCCATAGCTGGAGAGAACTCACGTTGAACAGATGTGCCCGTATCCGCGGTAAAGGAGCTGGTTACTTCTATCACCCTCAGCCTTACTTTGAAATCTCTGGGTCAAGATATGAATACACAAGGGGAGATGGCTATGACCGAGGTAGGGATGGGCGTGATTCCCTGCTATGCAGCATCCTGTTATTTAGTCCATCTGTTAACATTGTAGTGCAGTTACTCACACACTTGGCAGGAGTTGCATTAGAGAGAGGAGAGGAAAGAGCTGTGCAGAACCCTTAAGTCTGTATGGCTGCAATACCCTGATCGTAGAAGTTGGCCAAAGGACCACAATTTCTCTGTTTTGAGTGCTGAGTTGACTTTTCCAAAGGCGGCGAGAAAAATAATTTCTGATGAAGTATTCTGGTGATTTTCTTTATGTAAGAGAACTTAGTGTTCTAACATGGAATTATTCTCTAGATCCACTGAAATTTTTGAATTGAAATTGTTGGGTGTTTTTTCTTCCCACTTCCAGGGCAGACATTCTGTTTCCCAAACGTTTCCACTTTGTACAAAACAGGCAGGTCATTTTACTTCTGTGTCTGAACTTGTGTCTTCAGGTAGCTTTTGATAGGCACTACATATTCTTTATATTTCTCCTGTGGTGTACATCTTCACCAGAAGCTTCACTGTCTTATGTGTCTAGTTGTGTTCATGACAGTAGGATGCATAAAGAGGTTTCTTGAAGGTCCTGTTTGGGAGGAGAATTAGAGGCCAGCAGCCAACTCCTTGCCACTTCCAGATGTGCTGGCACAAAGAAAGGAGGACCTGTCGGGCTGCCCCCCTTCTTTGTCCTCTTTGGAGTGGATGACAGTCGAGGCAAGTGCTCATGTCAAATGACACACTAAGTCCCTTATGTATCACAATGCAGATTTCCCCTTATTTTACGGCTTGTGTTACACATTATGAGCTGGATGGTGATTTTTATTAAGTGCTCAGACTTGTATTGCTCACTTCCTCTGATTTCATTAGACAGCTCTAAGGCTATAATTTCCACTGGTCCTCTTATTCAGACACATGCATTTACCTGTCATTGGGGTATAGCTTACTAATATTGCAAATTTTGACTTATTAAAGTTCATGTTGCCACAGAAACACTTTTACTTTCAAAATTATTTATACTTCCTTTGGGGCAACTGACTTTTCTGTATTTTTCATCATGCCTCTTATTTCATTTTTAAATGAATTTCATAGCTAGGTACAGTACCCTACTGCGCACAATTATTGCACCAATATAAAATCACTAAGTCATTTCCAAAATCTAGGCAGTTATTGGTACTGTCACAAGAAAATCAACAGAAAAGTCCTCTTTTTTTCCCTTAAACTGGGTCATTTACCTGACACTTAAAATATTGGCTTTAATATTTTTCTACCTCATTAGAGAGTTAAATAATCCATGAGACAATGTGTATTAAAAATCAATTCAAAATATTAGGATATTGCTTTTAAAAAAGCCTCACAAATCTACCTCGTACCCTAAGCCGATACCTCATATGTTGGTTAAGAGCCAAAATAATGGAATATTCATCTGCAGTCTCATGGAGCTATGTCTTACAGCCTAATTAAAGGTAAAAATCAGGACAACCAGAGTTGTCTTTTGTAAATTAAAAGTCCTCTTTTATGTGCTGCAGAGGTGTCAGCACTATTATAAGGACTAATTAGACATTTTATAACATCCTGGTACCAGGGAGGAAGTGGTATTGTATGTAGTTTAAAGATCATTAAGTGTCTTTAGCACATTGGGGTTAGATTTTTAAGGATGCCTTCAGTGCTTACCTGCTGTTGCAAGAGGAAGTACTTTATTGTCTTGTAAGAAGAAATTGGGCTTTTTGAAGAATTAAATGCTTGTCTGTAATGGCAAGCTTCCGCTTCGGAAAGCCACTAAAAAGAACGAGCAAACTGTTGTAAATGTAGTGGACTCTGTTCATTTCCACTTACAAATCTCAGCCACACAGTATAAATTTAAACTCACCCGTTGTCTGTAGATGGCATTTCATAGCTGTTTACTCTATGAAATATATTCCAGAATTTCTATTGCTCATCTGCTCTCCCCCAGCATACACCCAGATAACTCTTCTTTGTTTTCCTTAACAAATGTAATTAGCAGAAAGACTAGTCCAATGCTGCATTGGCTTTTCCCAATAAAATTAGATTATCCCATTCATGCATAGACTATGCTACATTTCATTTAAGATCTCATGATTTACAAACCAGACACATGCTTAGATTGTATGGTAGGAAAGGTGGGGACAAACTTGTTTTCATACTTTATTCTTAATGCTTACGTTGTTGTCACTCAGAACTTGCTTATAATCATAATCTTGCCTGATGCTTCAATTTCTGCTCCTGTATTCTACCTGGTTTTATGCGCATTCACATCTTGAGTGTGAAAGCCCTTGAGTTTTTTTCTTGTTAATGCTTTAAATGCCTAACTAGAAAAAGGAAAAAAACCCCAAACAACAAATACAAATATGCATACACTCACTTGGTCTTTATCTTTAATGATAGAAAAATTGTGACAAAGATTATGTTAAATGTAGTACATATTGTGCTTGTAAAAAAATAAGCATTGCCCTTCGTGAACAAAATTTGTAGTTAGGTCATAGATTTATCTGAAGCTTTTAGCATTTATGAGTAGATCTTTAGATGAGGCCTTATGAAAATGTTAATCAGTGTCAGCTCTAAAGATTAATTTTAAAAATTTCATTTAGTTCGTGAAGTTGTTGCAAAAATGTATCTTGTGATTAACTGTCTAAACTGAAACGAAAAGAGAAAGTTCTGTCTGACTAGTGTGAGAGCAATGAATGTTTAATAGACTAACAACTGCTTTAAAAAAAATCCAACACCCAAACCTAATGGGCACTTTTGAAACTAAATTTTCAACGTGGTGTTTAGGGATTTAACCATGCAGCGCACATTAGTGTTAATGGGAAATTGTCCAGTCAAATCTCTACACATTACACCGCAAATGTACTCCTTAGTGTTTAAAGCTGGCCTGTTAACACTCATTATGAAACTGCACTCAGGAAGGCAGATGAAGAAATATGGTACCTGAACATCTATCACGCAGCAATATAGTCCCCCGTTCCCCCCCGGTGGATTTTTGTTTGTTTGTTTGTTTGTTTGTTTTGCGCAAGTGCTGCAAGAAGGCTGTGTGGGGATCTTCCTGGCTATGCAAAGGCATTTTCCCAGACTGAAAAATAACTGGGTTTCCTGGGGCCCAATTGAATTGCTGTTGGCATGGAAATTGTGGAGGCGTTATAAACACAGCAACAACCTTTTCCTTTTCCTTTTCCTTTTCCTTTTCCTTTTCCTTTTCCTTTTCCTTTTCCTTTTCCTTTTCCTTTCCCTTTCCCTTTCCCTTTCCCTTTCCCTTTCCCTTTTCCTCCTCCTCCTCCTCTTCCTCCTCCTCCCTTTCCCCTCCCCTCTTCCCTTCCCTTCCCTTCCCTTCCCTTCCCT
>NW_008824932.1:2313896-2376930 GCF_000699105.1 Pygoscelis adeliae
TTCCCGCCAATCCCAGTTATCCTTATGCTGATTCTAGACCTGATTCAGCTCCAGCAGAACTTAGAGGTGAGTGAGGGTAATGTAATGGAGAAAGCCACACATAAATTTGCCAATAGCATTTTTTTTTTTAATTAGAAAATGCTGATTTGGCAAAACTGGACTTGTGCTGAGAACACGTAAGTTTAGATAAAATTTTCACTACCCACTGCTCAATTTTTCAGTCATTAATCTTCCACAGATAGCTATATCTAGGTTCAAGGTCTGGTTTCTCCATATTTATTTATACATAATGGAAGAATTTCAATAGGAAATTTTGGAAGCTGGCTACCTCGACACAGTTGTCAACCTGGCAATGAAGACAGGGAATCTGGAATGTGGGCAAATGGCCAAAAGCAGAAACCTGAAGCTGCTATGTCATACCCTTGCTGGATGCCGCAGCCACCTAGCTATGTGAAGAAAAGGACTTCGTGATATCTGTGAAAAACAGGAGAGATCTTTGTTTTGTTCCAGGTGAGTGCCAACAATGTTGGAATGTCAGACTTACTCATGGTAGGAAAACTCCTTACAATGAGAATGTAGGGAACCAAGAACTGGGACCGTAGGTAAAATGAAGAATAAAGGTGTGCGATTCAACACTGTTTTTCAGAAGATCTTAGTCACAGAAGAGGTGCATCTGCAGCTGGGATTTGTAATTTTGTTCAAGTTCTTGTACTTTATTTGGTTTTGATGTTCTGGATCTTGCATCTTTAGGAAAAAATTGAAATGAGGTAGTGTAGAATATGTTTGCCATGGAGTGACTCGGCAGAAAAGCATAATTGCAGTTATTCCTTCTTTTCCTGTCATTGAAATGGATGAAGTATATAGCTACAATCCAAGTCTACGTGGGTTAATATCTCTCCCTTGGAGAGTTATGATCCTCGGAATACAATTTCTTATGGTTCCCACCACCTTTCTGAGAACTTGTACAAGGAAAACTGAACTCAGGTTAATCCCCTGTTCTTTGGGGAGCTAACACAGGATTTTGTATCTTTAATGATATTACAGTCACGTGATAAAAATTCCTTTTTATTTTTCCAGTTCACAATGGGCATTTTATTTTCACTGGCGCAGAGCGTGTGCTCTGGAGTAAATGCTGCCTTGTAGTTTTTCACAGCAGAAATCTCTTAAAATTGGCACACAGATAAATAACACATGCTCAAGGTGCCCACTAGTTATTTCTACAATTAGTGGAAAAATGCCACAGCTCATTCTAAGGAGTTATTAGGGGCATTTCTGTAGGAATGCAATCAATTCTCTGCTCTGTACAGTTAGCCAAAGCTAGCAGAGCTAACTTAAAAAGTCCTTTTAAGGATCCTTTAGAGACAAGTAAAACTAGATTTGAAAGACTTACCACAAAAATGCTGTTGATCCACTAATGTGGGTGAGGCTCTGGTCTATGGTATTTAATTTTGTCTCTTTATAATACTTCTTAAAAGGATTTTGAAAGTTAGGTACATGAGTTTCCCTCAAGTGGCTGATGATAATATTTTATTCTTTCTGCATCTTTCTCTGTGATGTATGCGGTGGTAAACTATTCCTGAGGAACAAACATTTATTTAATGCTTTTCTCTGCACCTGTTCTTACTACACACTACAGCATCACTCCCCCAAAACCATGATTACTTTCTGCCTTCACTTCATTCCAGGTTCTTTAATTTCCATGCTTTGTCCCATGCCCGACTCCTGTTCCGACTGCAGCTCACAGCACTGCCTCTCAGCTGCCTAGCCTGGGTTCTGCTCGCCTGCCACCAAGGCAGCGTATGTTCAGCGTAGGTCCCTGTTTGAATAACTTTACGGAGAGTTCCTTATAGCTACGTTACTAGCAGTAGTGGCTCAGTGCCACTTGTCACGCAGTCTTTTCTCTTTACTTACTTGTCACCCATCACCTTAGCTCTGCTCCTCTCGCGTGTCAAGTATAACTGTAGGATCCTTGTGGCCACTGCTCCCACCCTGCTATTGCATCCTTTGCTTTTCTAATGCCTCCTCCAAATCCTGCTCCACCTAACTTCCTTTCATCTTCCGCAAAAATTTTTTTATATTTTCCTACCTAACTCAGGATCCCCCGCCCTGCTTATCTGGAGTGCTGCTGTCTCTAAGGACCCTTGGCTAAGGGATCAGCTACTGACTGGGATCTCATGTGACTGCAGTGTGGGCCAGGAGGTGCTGAGCTACCAAAAAGAGAAGGTTGGATGCAAGGCCCTAAGAGCCTCTGGCAAGCCAGGAGGCTCCCATTATTTCTTCTGTAGGGCAGCTATGTGATGCCCATTGCCAAGAACAGACACCTCCTTTGGTAGAAAAGGGCCTTATGCAATGATGGGTATGAGCCTGGTCGTTCCACAGGCTCTTGCTTTCTTGTCAAGAGCTGCACACCCTACCGTTGTTCCATTGCAGCCAGGACTACAATGGGTTGCTGAAGGTACAAGGCCTGAACGCCTGAAGTTGGAGGCAGGGTGGCAAGCTCGGCACAGCTCCGTCAGTTCTAGCTGAGAATTCCAGAATACTGGAAACCATTTAAAGCCGCTAAGATGGTAAAAACTGTAAACTGACTAGACAGCTACAAACACTCTGATCCCTGATTAAAAGAACCCAAACCTCTAAGCAGGGAGGCTTGCTGAATTAAGATAAATATGGTTGTTAGTCACTGCTTATCCCACAGGATCTTGATGCATCAGCTCTTTGTCTTAACCACATGCAGCTTGTGGGAGAATTGCTTTTCCATCTGTACTCCGTTATCGCCAATTCAAATGCGACGTTGAATCCTCTTGAACTGTTAACGCAATTGCAGCCTCATCCTGCGCTGAAGGTCCCGTAGACTTTAGTAGCTGCTTTGTTTGACCCTTCTGTTGAATGCTCTGAATTCTGCTAGTGCACAACGGAGTAACTGTACTCAGAGGAGTGGAATGCTCTGCATTTACACCAGTGTAGGGGTATGGGTCCTTGGTGTGTCTGTGCTGCTGCTCGAGCAGAACGGCAGTCTTCTGATAAAACAGGTGGATAACTGAAATAACTGCTTAGGGAAATTCCTCCCCCTGCCCCATGTAGGTGCACAGTGTCTTTGTTTAAATAATACATATTTCACATTTCAATCGTAGAAAACAGGCAATTGAAAAGGGTTGTATTTCTTCCAAATTTGTTTTCTTATCTGCTGGTGGGTTTCGACTGTCCATAGCCATAGCACAACTTCTTATTACCTTACAGCTTTGAATTATGATTTTTTTTTTAACTATAAATTTGACAGCCCATTGGAATACTATTTGAAAATATCCAGACATTTTTAATAAAATATTTTTGGTCATAAATGCTATGGGGATACTTGGCACAATATATCCTGCTTTTAGAAGACAAATTTGCATTTTTACAGGAGCAGCCAGTATGACAGAATAATTTAGGTGCAACAGAATTTTGGGTGAAATCCAATTGCTACAGCGAAGTTACTATTAGTAATGTGCTTAAATCAATACCATTTATCTTTAACTTTCTAAGCACAACTAGTTTACAGACCTTGGGATGAAACAGCAGTAATTGGTAAGCAGTGTGAAGTCTGCTGTTTTCTCTCTTTGTCTGTCATTCTTGTTAGCTCCAATAAGAATACTGCACATTAATTTCTTGTTCATTGAGAGGCTAACAGACCTTTTTGTATTGTTAGCTTTTAAATTTGTCACATAACACCTCTTCCTCTCCCCTCTTTCTTTGTTGTTCTTAAGTTGTCATTCAGCGCTCCCAGCACTGTAGCAGACCCATACTGTGGAAGTAACTGTTCCCAAATCATGGGTCAAGCCAGGTTTTGGTAGAAAGCGTGACTTGGAAATCAAAACTTGGAAAGTGATTGCAGGTATCAAAAAGAGGGTAAGTTAAAACCACGGCACTGCTGCCCTTACCATCCCCTCTCACTGGAGCCTGTGGGACACCTTCCTAAACCGCTTTCTGCACGGGGAAAGAGGAAATGTTGTATTTCAATCTCAACAGCATATGCATTTTTGTTCCTCAGAATATGATTTCAAAGCCTCCTCCTATCATAATATACCAGCAGCGTTAGGAGTTGGCATTACGTGTTGATAAAAATTTACTTTCTTTCAATAGTGGGTAGTAAGTATTGTCATTTTGATCTACTCTAATGTCATTTACTTCAGAGAGGTTACTTTGTGCTTGTGATGGCATAATACTGCAATAACACTCCTGGATTTCCAAGCAAAAGAACCAATGGGGATGTGTGAAACTCAAAATCTATCCTTCTCTATTTTCCGATATACTGACCACACAGTAAGAGAATTCCTAAGGAAGAGAATTCCTATTTGTGGTATATTTATCTACTCTTTCCTGTACCATCTACGCTTACCTGTAGCCTGCAAAGTCATTATTACCTATTGTATCTATTACAGTAGCACCAACAGGCCCTGACTGATCTTGTCTATAGTTATACCATCACAGAATGCAAGAGTTGGTGGCCCAAAGCATGACAATATAAATTGACAAGACAGAAAAACGGAGAGCGAAAAGTTAACCAGCTCGAAGACACGCAGTAAGTCAATGGTATAGCTGGGAGAGGACTGCAATTAACTTACTGAGCACCACTGCCTGTTACGTGCTGTACCTTGGAAACCTCATTCTCTTCTCACTTCAAGACATCTTCACTGTGCACTTAAGTAGCATAGGGATCTTCAGTATGCCTCTTTGCTGTTGCCAAACCCCATAGTGGGTTTGCATGGTGAAGTGCATTTAATGAGTGTTATTCATTTCAGCAGTGAAACACAACTCTTCAATATTTTGCTTAACCTAAATTTTATATGGAAGGAATGAAAGTCATGAGCAGAGCTGGCCAGAATCTTCCAGGGTTTTTTTACAGTCAGAAAAATACTTATATTACTAAACCAAAACATTCTGCCCTGTATTGTACTGTTATTTAAGTTGTGCTAGAATCTACAATGTATGAGGTTTATTTTGCTCCCTTCAAGGCAAATGGAACCTATGGAAAAACAATTTCTTATCCCCCTAAACTCACCAACCAGAAACTCTTCCTGCATTGCTGTCAGGTGGGAGTGCTCAGTGTCTGTTACCACATATCCATTCCTTTGATTCTGTCACGTTGCCCTTGACAAACCACCCTTCAATTTGAAAGGAATGAAAAGTGGTTTTAATCATCTGACTTTTGTAGATGATGTTCCTTGTTCAGCTTGTAGTAGAAGAGCAAAGCCTGAGCAGTGCTCTTGGTAGACATGCCACAAGACCAGCAAACTCAGGAATTGAACAGAGAACTGATATCAGAGTCCTGAAGCAGTTGTCTGAGCAGCTACTTTGTCTACTCAATCACTTGTCATTATAGGAAAATATTTACAGTTTGTATTGAGTGATGACATATGATCTTGGAGAGCAGTGATTCCCCTTACCAGACCATAAGACCTCCCACTGGTGGCCCTACACAGGATTCAGGAAGTTCTCCCAGTCTTTGATGTCCAACATTGTTTTTATGATGTTGTTCCAGGCAATCGCCTTTCCTTTCTTGAAGAGTGGCCACGGGGGATGTGTGGTTTATGCTGCAGCAATGTTGCTGAAACTGCAGTGCAAAGGAACATGCTTGTGAGCTGTTCAGCTGGACTGGGACTGTGCAAACAGCATGCCTTAGTAACCTCTAAAGGCTTGTTTAGGTCATTCGTGAAGGCCAATTTAAAGGAGACTTCCTTTGACGCTGCCTTTATGGAAATCTGTAGGAAGCAAGAACTCAGAGGATTATGGGTGAAACTAGTCTTTTTGTAAACGCTGTAGACAAAGAACAGTGTGTAAGGAGTATCTGGGGAGAGCTTCAGTCATGGCCAATCTGCATAGCTGATGATGAGAAGAAACCACTAATTGTCTAGGTGGGATAGGCCAGCTCCCACACTACCATGAAACATTCAGTGTCAAGGTTGGACATGAGAGGTTCACATTAGAAGCCATAACACAGTATGTCCCAAAAGCTTCACTGGCATCCTGTCTTTCATTCAAAATCCCAATACATTATATGCAATCAGTGTTTTCTCTTTCTGGAAAGCCAGCACCCTTTCAAGCTAGCAGCTGGTGCAGTTGCTTTGTGTGCTGAGAAGTTGACTGAGCCTTATCTTTAAGAGGTAGTCAAATAATGATAGCTCTTGATTTCCTATTTTGTACACCGAACTCTGTACTTGTCACGATCTTGGATCATGCAACCCCCCAGGGATTTGGAAGATTGTGAAGTACCTCATTTTAAGCATTTTGATTTCTTGCAAATGCAAGAAGAGGGATGGAAAGAAGATTTGTTGTCGATTTTTGGTAAATGTAGGAGGGCTTCTGATGTAATCTCAGAAATATTCACATGCCCATGTAATCACCAGAAACATGCTTCGGCCATGCTATTTCCTTCGTGGTGCTTACTATTGCTTATTCTTTTTCTCTTGATGCCTTTTGCTATTTGCTTTTTCTCTTGTTTAGCTGCTAATGTTGCCTTCTTACATGACCTGACTTTGTTGTGTTGCCTCCTCTCTGTTAGGCAACGGCTTCTTAAGTCACGAATGATATATTGCTAGCATCACACCAAAGACTTTGCTGGTGATATTGCATGGTTTGTGTTAGCATATGAAGGTCAGAGCTTTTAAAGGATTCACCCCTGGAAAACTTCAGTCTCTAACAAATGTAGTTTTGAAAGGACTAAGGTGCCTGACAGACTGATACTGATATTATACAGACTTGCTTCTTCAGGAGTCATGCTGAAAGGTAACACTGTCTCTTAAGCTTTTGACCTCCACAGATAAAAGTTGGTTTCCTTTTGGCTTATTTTCCAGGCTTGTCTAAAATACCTGGTTCAGTCAGCATTGTCCTTAAAAACAACAGGGTTCCAGATTGCGTATTGTGCACTTTGCGTGCAGGGATCACACAGCAGTCCCATTGTTTCTTCCCAGGGCCCCCCGGTACAACCCCACTGTGCAGCTATGTAACACTTGCACTGCTTTATAGTTCAATGGAAAATAGCAGTTGAAGGAGGTGAGCTGATCCAATTTCAGAGACAAAAGCTGATCTGCTCTGACAGTAAAGATGTGTTTTCTGCAATTACTATCTGCAAACCTCTTTTGTGGAGGAAATAGGAATTGATTTGAAGGAATCACTGGCATTGTAATGCTATCAAAGTGAAATCGCTTATTATCAATTTGCCATTCATTCTGAAAGTCTTTAAACCAGTTAGAATTATTTTAATTCAGCACAATCATTACTTCCAAATTACGGACAGGTAATCTTGTTTCAGTAACTCATCAGTGGCTCTCTTTTAATTTTCATATATAGTTCTATAAAAATATTCTTTTTCTCAAAGTGATTTTATATTCATGAAAAGTATCAGAAGCTACAAACGTTGATTTCATTTATAAAACAAATAAATGCAAAAGTTTACTTAAAGTACCTCATCTGTGTCCTTCAAATACCATGAAAAGGACCACCTCTGAGATGGAGGAAGCGTAGTCTTTCTGTCCACTCAAAGCTCCTGATGTTGCCATTTGCAGTAGGTGCCCACCAACCAAAACAGCTCTCCTCTAGCAGCCGGGCTGAAACCAGCAAGTCAATGCACGTAAGTCATTGAGTTGTGATGCAGTTGTAACGTAACAGCCTTGTCACCTTCTTTTGTTTAGACCGCAGCTCAAGCAAATGCTTTTCCTTTTCTTTATTAATGCAGTATTGTTCTGACCTTAGCTTAATGAAGAATATTTTTTCCTCCTTGTTTTTTCTCTTCTTGCCGTGCTAAAGGTGGTTTTACAAGGCTCATTGCATTGGCAATGAGGTATGAAAACTTCCACCTTTTGCATTCAGTCCAGACTTGACTATAAGTAAAAATATTTTCATTTTAGATGAGAAGGGTTGGTATTCTCAGCCCTGCTTTCGGCTCTTGTGGACCCCATCCAATTTGCCACACCTGAGGGAAACTCTAATGGGAGATGGAGACTAGAGATGGAATTGGTTTTGGGGGATGAATTCAAAACGGTATTCTCTCTTAACTTTATGTGCCAGTGGGTGTTCATTGGGGATTTTGTAATTTGGTTTGTGATCTGACGACACAGAGGACTTGCCCTCCCACTTCCATGGAAGTAGTTACTACTTATAAGCAGATTATATGATTTGATTCCTTCTTTTGTGGTTGCTGTTGTTTTTTTGTTCATTCTCTGAGTAAACAAAGCAATCTAGCCTTGATCTCAGATACATCTGATATATTTAGCGGGGGCAGAGAATGCTGCCAATAATGTACATTAAAGGCTAAATAAGCCTGTAGATAATAAACCCTGCCTCTCTTTTCAAGATTTGAATTAGACCTTTATAGCTCCAAATACTGTCTTTTGCTCAGTCTCAGACACCTGCCTGGGAATGCTCTCCAGAACAGCATACCTCTAGTTACAAAGCCTAGATCCCATGAAAGAGGTGTCTAGTATATCAGAATCCGGCCCAACAGTTCTCTCTTTCAGAAACCTGCAGACTGGCTTTAAACAAGTTACGTCTTGGGACTGGGAGAACATTTTAGGACACCTGTCATCTGCTGTGTCCTCCTGCCATCACAAACTTACAGGTTCTTATACTTCTGTTTAATGCCTGCGTATATAAAAAGCTTTTAACTTGGGCTGATTCAATCTTCTGCACTAATACAGAGCAGATTTTAAACATGTGAATGTACGATTGTAACAAAGTTGCTGCTTTTTTAATTTTAATTAAAAATGCCTCTGAAAAAAACACATTAAGAAGTTAGATGATTGTACGCCACCTCCTCCTTTCCCCCTTTCTTCGTAGCAGTGACTGTGGCACTTATTTTAAAGACTATGCGACTGAATGGTAAATCCAGCTAATTCAAGGGCCTCCTTGTCTCTCAGCAGTCCCTGTTCCCCTCTTTTCTTTCCCTCCTCCTCTTCCATCTTCTACTGTTCTTGGTGTCTTTCAGGGTTAATTTGTTCTCTTACAACCTAACGGAATAAGCTGTTGGCTGCAACAGCTTGTGTTAAGCAGCAAAGATGGTGTGGGAACAATTAATGAGGGCTAGCTTGGAAGTGGCCTTGCTTTCCCTGCTTTATGACGACTGTCATTGGGGCAGTTGCTCAGGGCTCATTCCAGTTTTCTGCTAGCTGTTCTTCAGCCGCTCAGCAAGTGAAGTTGAGCTGGTATCACTTACAATGCACAATAACCAAAATCTGAGAAAGCATTGCCTTCTATTCACAGTATTGCTAAAATTCTGGCATGGGAGTTCGTTGTCTCCCTCCCCTCTTCTCCCTCCTGCCATTTAAATTTTGTTGTTATATGCCATTCTGCACCAAATGTAAGTGTTAAAATCAGGCTAATCTAATCTGATCTGCTCTAAAAAAGGTGAAAAGCAATTAGGGATGGAGATTTATTCTCAGCCTCTATTAATTTCTCAGGCTGTTTACTTGAATTTTCCTCTCCCTCTCTCTCTTTGTTTGTTTTTTAACAACTTTTTCTTCCTCTTTCCTGGCTCTGGGTGAGGGCAAGGCGGAGGAGGGACTTGCTGAATGCAAGCTGCTGGTGGAACCCTGTGGAGCGGGTTGCTGCCAGGGGCAGGAAATGGAACACATGCCTTCCACCGAGGCAAATTTCTTTTTCTAATCAGATCAGCACTCATGCAGGGAGAAGTGGCACTGACAAAATGTCAAGAAATCAATCCTCGCATGCACATGGGTTCCAACTGCAACTGTGGATGGATTTCTGACAGAGAGGAAATGGCCATGGCCAAAATTGTGTTGTACATCATGATTACAGCTATACGCAACAGTTCATTTAACCCAAATACTGGCGAGCCTTTAGATTGTAAGTACCTGACCCAAGCTTCCTAACGCAAAGTTAAAGTGAACTTAATTATCAGCTTCAGCTTGTTGTGTTTCTTGTCATGCTATATTACTGCTGTGAGGAATACCTATTCTGCAAAGCTTCGGCTCAAAGGCTGCTAACTTTTAAATAAGTCAGCTGTACTCATTTATAAGTTTTCACATTATTACTTTATCAACTAAGTATATATACATATATATTTTCGCCAAGTTTGAAGTAATTTTTTCCCCCTTTTTTTAACTATAACGTTCATCTTGGGGCTTAGCGATAGACTGACTGTTCATACATTCTAGTGCAAAGAATAAGCAGAGATGCCCTTGTAGCTGTCTTTGGTATGCATTGCATGCAGCTCTGGCTGCTGCCGTGCTGCAGCACTGTAATCTTTTTCCTGCTGCACAGAACATAAACCACTCTCTTTCCCGGATTCCACAGTTTATATATTTTACATAGAAGATGAAAGCCACTGGATTTTGTCCTAGATTAGCTCTCTGAAATGAAAAGGACTGGGAATATGTATCCATCCCTTCAGGCCATAAAAATTCTGGGATAAGAATTTCACAGCAAAAGCACCGCCATATCATAGTTCCGTGGGCCCTTGATGTAAGGCATAATTTCAGGTGCAAAGCTCAAAATAACTTAATAAAGAGCACAGAAACAGTTAAAAAAACAATTAAGGAGTTACGTCACTGTAGAGCTGTCATTTGATTAGCTTTGATACTTTAGCATTTAATTTCTATTAGCAAAATACTAATATTTCCATCACATAAGAGTAAGTTACAAGAAAATTCTCTAAGGAAGAAAATATGTTTTAAAAATATAACTTTGAAGTTTAGGAGTAAATAATGATTAAAGATGTGAAGAGTTATGAAGTCTTTCCCATACAGAGAAGGAAGGGAATGATTAAGTCTGTTGACAAACAGGAGTGGTTGAAGCGATACGAACAGGACTGTGTGTGTGTCTATTTAGGAAGAAACATGAAGTGAGTATTACTGAGAATGCTTTGGATTTTCTTTAATGCGTTCAAAATAGTGATGTGTAAATGGAAAATGAAGTATGTCTTCTGAGATTAACTTGTGGAACTCACTGCTGCAAGGTATTGTTCAAGGCAAAACATAGTAATGGTTTGTAAAAGGCCAAATCTTTTTTATCGGTGAACAGCGATATGAAAGGTGAGACAAAGGGCTTGAGATCTGTCTGTGACAAAGCATATCCTGATTATGATTGAATTTGTTGTTTGACGGACTATTTTACAATTGACCGTTGTACTGTTACCTGTACCACCCTGATATAAGCCGTACGCTGCTGTCAGAGGGAGGACACCATGCCACCTGCTGCTAAGGAAGTTTCACAAATAGGTTCTTTTCCTGAGGTATGTGATGCGTGCGTAGCAGGTGAAAACAGCTACTTGTACTGAGATTTCAGAACATCTTTAGAGGCCTTTAACATTGGAAAATACAACTTTTAGCATTTTCTTTCAGAAACAAAACAAGCCATTTTTTTTTTCCTATGACTGTTTTACGACTTAAGATATCGCCATTTAGCATTTGGTATTTGATACTCATAATCCTAATAGGTGCTAGCAAATATGGGTGTGAATAGCAAGTACAAAACTCTGCATTTCTCTTCAGACCAAGCACAATCTTAATTAAATCTACAAAAGCATGGAAATTCTGGATGAAAGCTGAGGGTCCTTTCCCGTGCATCCTAATGCTTCAGGCATAAAGAAAGGCTGCCGGAATAGCTAGTTGTATACTTGACAGAAGGCATCCTATCCGTGGGCTCTAATAGTTGGAGATCAATTTGATAGCTAATTACTTCCAGCGCTGGTGAAGGCTAACTCTGAACCTTATGTAGTTTGCTGATTGTATCAGCGCCGTAGCCATTGAGAATACATCACACTGACAGCACATATTACTACCCTTTTTCTAAAATATATCCATGACAATTAACTGTCTACCTCTTTAATAGCTCTGTTTTGCATTACTGTGGAGAATGAACTCACTGTTGAGGAAGCAGGGGCACTGAAACAGTCATACGATGGTATGTTCTGATCTATTGAAACGTAACGTACAGTATACATAGTTGTATTGATCTGCTGCTGATAAAATCAATATATTAAAGTACACTGCTACAGTACTTTCAGTCCTGACTACCCTCCTCAGTACCCAGAGCGGCTCCATCAACTACTGTAGAGATGGCCTGAAGGAGAATCCTGACGTGGTGATGGAGGATCTTTTTCAGATGTATGACCTTTAACATCAACTTACCTGTTACATCTTTTCTTTTAATGTTGTGAAGACTTTGGGGTCTGACACTTGCAAATATTATGTTATCTAATATGTTTTTTTTAATATATAGTCAAGCCACGTACCTGATATCTGATGGCTTGGTGTATGCCTATTAGTTTTGGAATAGGTTATTTTTATTAGTTGCTTTCCTTCCTCTATCTCCAGGCAGAGTAAATCTAAATTCAAATTTTAAAGAGGTGGAGGGGCAGGCAAGAGAAAGAGAGGCTAGCAGTCAGCTCAGCATGCCAAGGTTCATCCCAAAGCAATTTTTACAGCTGCATTTTAAATTAGTTTAAAAAAAAAGAAAAAAAGAAGGCTTTATAATAAAGATTTGAACCATCCCTTAACAATAGAAGAGCAGCTGGGTACTGCTAGAATATCAGAGGTTGCTGAGCATTGCAGTTTGAATGAAACTGTCTGCCCAACTTTAAAAGAAGATGTCAAGTGTAGACCCTCTCTCACTGAAAAAAGAAAGAAAAAGCCTTATTGATCCATTTAGCTGGTAACAGATATGCATCAAACCAAAAAGTATTTTCTCTAGCATTCAAGTTAGATAAATGTCAAGAGCTGCAATTGATCTGGAGTTCACTGCAAAACTTCATGGCCGTATAGTGTTATAGACTGGTGAATTCTGCAAAAAGTAATGACATTCTATAGAGAGATTTTTGTCACGTTTTCTGGGAGAAACCACATTTATACAGTAACCTGCTCCAAGGATGGGTGTTACAGCACACGGCACTGGTAAGAGTCGGCAGAACTGAGCAGAATTCCCCATTTTTTTGAGAAGGCATGAAAGAATTGTATTAGTTCTGGTATAGGATTTGGTCTGTTGGATTTGCTCGCTTTTCCCATACTTTTCTACAAAGCACTAGTTATCCTCAGTTATATGCTGTCTTGTTTTGTGATGTTTTTGTAAGAAGAATAACAACTGCAATGAGCAGCTCGCTCTCTGAAATCTGTTAACTGTGCTTTAACAAATGGTTACTGGCTTATCCTTCATTCTGGGAAATGAAGTAGATAACTCTTACCTCCCAGCTGCCCACACGGACATCCCCTAACCCCCCGAGGAACCTCCCTGCATGGCTGGATCTATCCAGAAGAGAACGACGGCCAGTGCTGTGTATAACAAAACGAAATACGGAGCTGCCCTGGACTTGAAGCTCGGCCGGCATGGCCGAGTCCTGTGCGACTCCTGCAGAGCCAGCGCAAACCTGAGCGGTGGCAGGACCAAAACCCTTTTGCGGTAGAATCATTATTCACAGTGCTCATTGAACGAGGCGGGCTGAAAAACATCCCGGGAATGTCACAGGCTGGGTATTATTGATAGCAGTGTAAGGACTGTATTGATTGTTGTGGTAGCATATTTATCGATTTATTAAGACAGGCACCTTGACATCCATCACTGCAGAGCTAAATTTTTAAGTATGGACTTTATCAGCCAAAAAGCAAAACAAATCCATCTCCGCATCATATTTGTATACCATATTTAAAAATTGGGAGTTTCACAAAAATATATTTTAAAAAATATTTAAAAATAAAGATACGGATAGTTAGAACTAGAGTCTAATCCACAAATACAGGTCAGTTTTCGCACGTTTTGAATTACTAAAAATGAATTGCTCCCAAAAGTGTATTTTATGCAATAATGTCAGCAAAAAGTTGGCTCTTTTTATCTTCAAAGAATCAAAAAATATAAATGTAGTGTGTTTTCAATGTGAGATTGTATTTGCATAAAATTGATTTTATTTGTAATAAAAAAATGCGTCAAGAATCATACGTGTCCAAGATAATCATTTGTAGAAAAACTCTTACTGTTCTGGACTAAAAAAGAAAAAAAACAACTCATGCAGTCATTCTCTATGGTACTGTGACACAAAAGTGTTGAAAAAGCTGCAGACAAGGTAAGGAGGTAAGAACGAAGTATGAAAAACAGACATAGCAAACGTCATGGGGTGGATGTCGCTCTTGCCTCCCTGAGTGCAGGAGCACGGCTGCTGCAGGCGGAGTGAAGGCACGCCTGAAACTCGTACCAACCATACTCCAGAGCACAGGGCAGATGGAGTCTGCTGTTTCTTCTGTGGTCCTGTGGTTTGGCCAAATTGATCCAACCGGTGTCACAGCAGAACAGTGTGAACTTTGTGGCCAGGGCTGCAGGACAGGGAGAAGAAAAAAAAAGACAAGGGGTAGCACAAAGCTATGCTATTTTTTAACTAATTCAACCTGGATGTCACCATGGAAAAAGCTCAGGATCTATATTTATGATGCGTAATGAGAAGATAAACTGACAGTCTGTTATCACGTAGTCTTTTGTGAACTGTGATTATATGCCAGTATGAAATAGGTTTGTCACAGGAACTTCAAAGCTAGATTTTCAATTGCCCAGGTACCTAATTGGATTTCGCACATGGTTCTGTACACTCAGTAAACCGGGAGTAGGAAGGGAAAACCCCTTAAGTATATTTTGCATTGTACACATTCATGAATTTTGCTTTTGCCTTTGATGGTTTGCTTCTGGATGATGCAGTCCCGTATTTGACAAAATGCTGGTAGGCATATAGAATGGATATAATTAACATTTTAATGAGGTAAATGCCTATGTGAACAAGTTCTGCTTGGTAACAGTGGAGGAAAGATGGTAGATTTGATAAACAGGTGTCCACCAAAGCATTCCTCCGTGTCATTGTTCCCAACGTAAAATACTTCACGTTTAGCTGAGTACAAGAAAACATCAGCATACCTGAGCCTACGGGTTTTGTCCAAAGGGTCTCGTCATGCTTGAATCATTGAGGCAAATGTTTCTGGCACAGAGTGCCCTTTTTGTTCCTCTGCCTGCTTATGGAAGGATAGCAACCTGAGAATGATGTGAGCTTGTGCTGGCTCATCCCATTCCCACCCCTTTGGCACCCTGTTTGAAAAATGATGTAAAACCCTTTTGCTGCCTGAGGAAAAGGCTTTATTTAGTGATACAAGACATTACATTTGTTTTTTATGTGATGAATGCACAGTAAATACCTATGAATTGTCAGGCTGAGGAGACTGTGCATTGTTCTAAAATAAATGGAGGAAAAATTCAAAATGTTTATTAGTGTATATATATTTGTACCTACAACAGATACCTGTGAACCCAGTTAATGCTAACGTATGCAGTGAAGGGAAAATAAAATACCTCTGTGTGTGGACAGAGAGAACTAGAGGGGTTTCTTGAAAGTATTGCAAATCTTCTAAAAGATCTTATCTCCACAATGACTTATTTCATCCTTTGTTGTTCTTTGATTCCCTCCCTCCTCAGAAGATATTTTTTAGGGAAATGAACAAATCAGATAATTAATAAGAGTTGGGAGGATTAAACACTCTGATACTCCAAAGCAAGAGGAGCTTTCTCGTTCTGTGTAATCTTTTGAGGGTAGAAAAGGTCTTCAAGCAAAGTCCGTAGCTCTGAGCACTTTCAAATCTTACTAGGAGCCGAACATATTCATATTGCTGACCCACATAGAGATAATTGTTCTCAAATTCAGAGTTTTCCACTTCTTACTAAGATTCCTCCTTCCAGTTAAAGGAACAACAAATCTATCTGCGGATTATTTTTTAAATTTATGATTATTTAAGGCGCAGCAACAGCCCCAGTTGGATTGTTATGAATGATTGATCCTGTCTTCAAGGGCTCTAATCCATAGAGTAGGTGTGGAAGATATCTAGAAAAATTCAGTTGGAACATTAGCTATAATTGTATAACTATTTTAACCGTACAGTATGTGAACGTGTTTCCTGTAATGACTATACTAAAATGTGCCCTAATGGCATTGGGCTGTCAAATCAGTCTCTAAATAAAATAACAAACAATTCTTATTAACTAAGCACAAGAGTGGACGTGGCAAGAGTAATGTACGTTACTCTTTTTTTCCAAAAGGAGTAGAATGAATGTTAGTTATACGGTCATTCTCACACCCTGCATTGGTGTTGCACTCAGTTTCCTAACAGGCCATCGGTAAAGGAAGATGACATTTCCTTAGCCTTACGCAGAAACAATAACCGTTACGTTACACCGGACTTTATGAATGGATCTCCAAAAACTTACAAGCTTTCTGTGAGGATGCAAAGGAGTCCGCGCAGCAAGAACAGTCTGCGGTCTGTTTGGGGCTCCAGAACTGTTGGTACAGAACTCTTGGCAACTCCTTCCCCCAAGGTATGTCCTCAGTATGTTCTACATATGTGCGCTAAAGAGTTAATTTCCACACCCAAGATTAAGACCAAGCAATGGAAGAAAAACACAGTAAGAAGTGTCTGAGAGGAAAAAAAAAAAGACTGCATTAAATCTCAGCTTCTGCAAAGTCTAAGAAAATGAGCTTTGTTTCATGAAAATTTGAGATTATAATGAATAGCGGAGCACTTACTTGCCAGCTGAATGGCTGCTAAATATAACCATTCCATCAGAAGTGTCTCAGATAGTGGATCTCTAGATAAATGAACAACCTGCCTCTGCCCTGAAGATGCCTTTATCTTTAAAATTCTATTCTTTAAAAGATTCTTTTTATTCTTTAAAATAACTCCTAACAGAGCTTACTGTCAGGCCAGGCAAGGCCAAATGAAAGTCCCTTCTGGGATGGCTCTCACAGCTTAGATTTCTTTTTACAGCAAATTGTTGTTCTAGCCGTGCTGGTTTCATTCTCTTTCAGCCATGAATTGCTGTAGAATCGGAAAGATAGAGCTTAGGACTTGAAATTACAAATGTTTGCCCCCTTCCTAAAGTCACCAAGTCTGGTATTAAAGATCAGAGCAAACTTTTGTAATGATTCATGAGATACAACTGCCCTCCCTCTCTCTTGAGCTCCCTGGTTGCCCGATTCCTTATACACATCAATGTGGTCTTTTATTGCCGTTGAATAATAAATGGTATTTTGTTTGCCTACCTGACACTTTTATTAACTTAACTTTTGTGTGTATGTGCACATGTTTCTCCAGGCATGATTTCTCCCCAACACCCCCCAAATAAAAGTGGGGGGGAGAGAAAGCACAGCATTATTTGAAGAGAATTTGTCCCTAATCTGTTGCAGCTGTAGGGGACCATTTGGCCAATTAAAGAGAACAGGCTTTGGCTCCTTCCCAAATGAGGTGACCACATGTTACACTTGGATTGGTCACCTCAGGGGAACGGTGGGTCACAGGGGCATCTGGTTGTCATTTCCTCTGCGGTCAGCATGAGGCAAGCATACAGCAGCAAGGAGGGGGAAAAAAAAAATGTACGTTTTCTTTCTCTCATGTCTTGTCCCGCAGCATCAAAAGGTCCAGCAGCATCCAGTCAGAGTAGGACAGTTTCCTGCAATGCGGTGCAGCCTGGGATTTGGGAATGAAAGCTGCATGTTTGATTTGCTTCGTTCTGAGGTGTCGTTAATGTATTTCTGTCTCTCTGCCACAATAGTGTAAGTGTGAAGGTTCTATTAATGTAAAAGAATTATGGTAGATTTATGCTGGTTTAACTGACTTGAGAGTTTCTCTCACAGGTAGGAAATGTGCCCCCTCTACAAGGCAACAGCCCCTTCTGCTACAGACAAGCAAAAAGGTCAAGAGCTGTTAGGTAACAGAGATTTGATATAAATGTAAGAAGACATTGTGATCTTCAATGTCTCAAATGAGTGATGTAATCTTATGCTCAGCAAATAGTGTAGATCATGAATTATGAACAATTTTACTAGCTGATCCGTAGCTTAACTGACTCCCAAACTGCACATACACCTAGGGCCGAAGGGAAATACAGGCTGCCAGAGCCATCACAGTGAGGTTGTCTTCAAAAAATCAGAAACATCTGGTTTCAACTAAACTCGGGCACTAATAAACTACTACTCATCATGAAGCGGGAAATGCTTCAATGAACTAGCCAGGTCAGTGAACTCATTTTCCTCTGAATGCGGCTGGCCCCCCGTTTTCAAACTGTTATGGTTAACATAGTCTGGTTATTTAGCTTAGTTAATGAGGTAGTGTCAATGGTGAAAAGGTTTGCTTGGTCCGAAACTTTCATCTTTTCAGTACAATGAATTTAGAGTTGTAACGTTTCCATTCCAGGGTACTGAGCATCGTGACAGTTAAGGATTCACGAACAAGTTTCTGCATGGCAGCTGAGTTGATAAATGTGTTTTCTTAGCCAGGGTGAGTGAGGCTGTTGCGGTTAAAGGGGCTGTGAGGCCCACTCAAAATTGTTTGAGAGAAAGCAAGTGCACATGGAGCAGCTGATGAACCATGGCAACCTCCTTGTAAGCCTCAGCCTTGATCAGAGGCTAGAGAGGAAGCAATGGGTTGTTCCCCACATGGTGGAACGCAGCAGATCATGCCATGGCCTGGGGGCACAGACCAGTATCAGACCTGGCAAAAGCTTCGTGTGGAGAGAATTCAAACCTGAGGGACAAGTTAAGTTATGGGGAGCGTGCTTTCAAAGCAGGGATGCTGGTCAGAAATAGGTACTCTAGTCCAAATATCAACTTCCTAATTGTCTTCGTAGAGGAAGAAGAAAGACCAAGTTTTAATTTCTCTCTGGCTTTATCAACTCCTTTCTTTGTCTTCCCCCCAACAGAATTTTGTTTTATTTTTCTGGAAGCTGCCCTCGTCTGAAGCCGAATGCGCAGGGCCAGCCTGCCATCTCCATAGTGATGCAATGCTGCTTCAGCTTCATCCATCCATCCATCCTGCTCCGTTACGGGTTCAAGTTTTCTCACACGCTTAATTTTCCAAACTGCTGTGTACAACACATTTGCCTGAAGAATCCTGATTTTAGTTCTGTTTGTTTTTTGAAAGATTTGCTATTTTTCTTTAAAATTTGTTCTAAACGTTGTGAAACACCTGTACAGCAAAACTGAAAGTCATATACAGTTACTAGTTAATACTTAATTATCAAATGGCTCTAAATCTGAAAGGAACAAGGAGGGAAATTTAGCTTTAGCTTTTGTCAATAACTTCTGCTTTTTCATTTGGACGCCAAATCCCTTATCGGATATCAATAAAATAACAGCTACTGCATAAAATTCTATGTGGACACTTTTCAACAAGACCTAGAGAGCTGAGTTGTCAGAGGTTTTAAAATCTGGAAGCTGCCTTCTCCCCCCCCCCAAAAAAAAAAAAACCAACCCTGAAGCTATGAAAATATCAGATGCTTTCCTTTAAAGGCATTCAGATTTTGAGATTACGTTAAGACTGAGAAGAAGCTTCAGAAGCTCTGATTAGGTTTCAAACAGATTCAACACAAAACTTGATCAGACCCTCTGGAGAGCAGATCACTTAGGAAAGGTATGACCGAATGGCAAATTTTGCTCTTTTATAAAGCTTAATCTGAGACTTTCACCCAAACCTGCAGAAGTGCTTGGTGAATTTTAGCAAACACCTTGGTCACCCACTGAAGCAACATGACATCTAGCAAACCTTGAAGTTGTTTTGTGCTTTGAAAAGGATGATCTCAGTCATTACAGGAATGAGGTTCTTGGTAAGACAGTTACTGGACCAGCTCTGTGTTCAGTGCCCAGCAGCGTAGCTCTTGATTGCTGGAATGTAGCCAAACGTTCTTGTTTTAATGTTTTACTGCAGTGTTTTCAACCAATTGTGCATCCATAATTTTTGCTCCATGACCTAGACGCCTGTATAGCAAATATAAATTTACTGATTGTAAGGGGTTTGAGGACTGTAAATAGAAAACTGTTCTGAAGGAGGACGTAGGCTGCATCTATGTTATTGAGTGGTGAAGTACAAGGAGGGGTCAGGGTTTCGTTGTCCACAAGCTGTTCCGGTTCCCGGACCATTCATACACATTGTGTCCTTACCATCGGTGGAGTTCCTGCCAGTGTCTGGTCCTAGGCACACACCTTGCATATGTAGAGAGTTGTCTATGGGTAAACCTTGGGGTGATGTGGCAAGTGGAGCACTCCAGATAGTGCCCTTATAGGTGATTTCAACTTTGGTTCAACTAGGAAGGAAGCTGATATAAGTTTACCGCTGGCATGCTTGAATGCAGAATGCTTGACACCCAGGTATAGACAACAGCAAATTTGCAGCTGGAAAAAACAACCCTATGCACCAAATCACTAACAGAGCCATACCCCTAGCTGCTCCTGACAAGTCTCAACAGGTCAGTCTCTGAAGCAATTTAGGAGACTTGGAAGATTAGGGTGGGAATTCTGAAGCTGGCCGTGAATCATTACACCAGCTGCTTATTGTAACTTGCATAAAGAGCATTTACATTTTCATTTACAAATAGTCGGGATAAGTACTGTATTTTGAGTCAAATGGGACACTTTTTAAAAATTCAAGAGGATACCCTCAACTATACTGTGTTGCAATCGTCAGAGTGGGAGGTCAAAACACTTGCCACGACTTGATGTCCTTTTAAAATCTGAAGCTCTGTCTACAGCACTGTAAATAGGTTCTTACGTAACGAAATAATTATCTCCTCTGATATATATTTAACTCTCCAGTTACTGCAGTTTGTTAGCAAAGTTAGCGGCCATTTTATAATTGTGGTTAAATACACCTAGTACAGTTTTCTTCCAGTTTGGGAGCTGAGACAAACTAGGAGAACTCAGTGTATAGGTGCCATCCTTTTTGATACCTGAAAAAGAAACCTGTCTTAATATTAATTTGGCTCTAGAAAATGTAAATGGCTTCTGTGGAGATCTGATGATTTCCATCCACAGTGGACTGGGCCCTAGGTAAGTGATCGAAGATGGTAATTGTGCACCATATACTCCGGTATAATTTCGTCTTTAACCTATCTCTGAGTCCTTTGAAGTTGGTGACGTGGCTGAGGCGCTAGTTAACTGTACCTAGTCAGTTTGGCAGTGTAATCTTGATTAAAAGCAAGATGGGATTTCACACAGAACTCCGGAACAGGAGCTCATAAATTCTATTTAATTTCATAAAGGAAAAAGAAAAAAAGAACCCCAACACAAAACCAACCTAAAGCTTCCTGAGTAACTGTTAGAAGAAATGGCAAACTCAACATAAGTATTTTATTTCATTTTTTTCCCTGCACATGCTTTTGATCTAAAGAGGGGGTGGAAGTTAGCCCCCAGTATTTCTAAAACATAGTAATTTATGAATGCACTGTTTGTCTAGAATGGATGGTCTAATAAAAACAAGTGACAAAATACTGATCCTTTGCAGATCAGATTCAGATTTTTCTTGCATAGCCTACAATTTTCCTACTGTATTTTGTGGTTAGCAGTGCCAGTTCCAATGAATTCTCAAATCAGAAAATGAGAAAGGACTGGAGCTAAAACTCTTTCTGCTTTAAGATATGGACTTCTGAATCTTTAAATTTTAGGATCATTTATTAGATGCCTTTAATCCATTTGCAATTTAAGAATATTGCCAAAATAAATGGCAGATAATAAATAATTGTAGGGCATGTGTTTTAGTTTTCCAAATGTTGCATTTGTTATATCTCAAATACTGTTCCTGAAGTCCAGATAGCTGCTTTTCAATCTCTTTACTGGTTAATATCAGAACTGAAGATAAACAAACTATGGCCTTTTAACCTGTAGAGTTTGATTGACATCATGTTAAACTAACATACTTCTACCCTAAGAAAACATAAAGGCAGCTTTTTCCAAGGTAGAAGGAAAACTGCAGGGCTTTTTGGCTAAGGTCATGTTCATCCCCCTTTCCTTCCCTGTAGAAACCCTGATTTGTAACGTCTTCCAGAAGCACGGAGAAATGGCAGTTTTGTTTTGCATTGTTAAAGAACTGCATAGTTTGACTCAGATTAAATATAAACAGTACTAAACGTGACTGGCAGAAGTAGGAGTATTTGAAACCACTGGAGTGAAGGTAGCTTGCATGGGGAGGACGCATGGTTTTAGCTGTGTAGATTAATCGTGTAGAGAACAGTTGACTCATCCTCTGTCTCCTTTTTATTGCCTCAGATCAGGTGAGTGTTATATCATGCAAACTGAAGTATTTGTTACCTGTCTTTCAAAGTTCAAGTAAGGCCCAATTCTGACATTCTTCACAAAAATGTCTTTGGTTTTTATGAAAATAGACTTGAATCCTTAAAATTAACTTTCCTCTTAAATTTCTCTTGAGAGCAGCAGTGTGGTGCTAAAGTCCCCGCTGAAATCAGCATCTGGCAGGGTTAGCCCTTCAGGTCCTTATCCCACGCTCATTTGTATACATGAATTTAACTTTTTGCAGGGAAAGACTTTTATTGAAAATTCTTATGTTTGTAAAATTGCCACAGATATGTTTATAGGATGTTAGACTCTTGTGTGTAAGAAAAGATTACAATTTAGCCATATGGAAAACATATTAGAATAAAATAAAAATCTTACAAAAAAAGTTATAATATCTCTATAGTCATTGTGCACAATTAGGTGGAATTTATGAGGTACCTTGTAGAGACTTCTGCAACTTACATGGAAACAAAGGAAAAAATATTATTGCTACAGTAGTTCTGTGATTTTAGGAAAATTTCTGCATCCATCAGTATGGAGTAAAACACAGCTCTTGGTCCAGCTGATCACATCTCTGTAAATGAAAATCCCTGATCCAATACCTCAGGAAGTAATTATGACCTAACTCTGAGTTTCCAGCCTAGTGCCTGCTCTATGGTGGACCAAACTGGGACCTGAGTAATGACAGACACTGAGGAGGAGAACTTGTTTTGCCAGGGTCTGTTCAGGTTCATCTCCAATGCCTAAGAAGCCCTAAGACAGAAAAGTAAGTATGTGGGACGTAGGGCTTTTTTTCAGACACTAAATACATGGAAACAAGGAAAACAAACCCACAAAAACTGAAACAACGTTACCATGAAGCTATGGTGACAAAATTGGTAGGTAGTTCAGGAAAGTGAAATTGTTTTAGTGATCTGGAGTGCTTTTGTCCTCTTCTTGAAGAAAAATAAGTTCTATCTTGTATTAATATTATTGATTCAGTAAGTAATGTTGTGATATTTTATCCCACGAAACTACAAACTGTGATGGAAGTTTGCAATATGGCTGAAAGCTGACTCAGTTCAAATATGTATCTTAAGCTTGTTTAAGTAGATGAACAAATGAGAAATCTGTAACATGGGTGTAATATTTATAGTTTGTTTGCACAAGAGCTCTAGTGAGCATGCACTGTTTGTTTGGACATGTGCTACTGGATTTCAGAACTGGCCCCCAGGTCAGTGTCAACACTTCACAACCACGGATGGAAAATGTTTCAGGAATTTTCTACCCAGGACGGCGAATCAGGTTTTCCCATATTTGCCTCAGAGTTGATAGATGTAACCCAGTAAAACAAAGGTGTCACTGCTGTGGTACTTTTCATGTTTTGTACTTGAAATATAATGGCAATAACTTCCCAACATGTCTGTCTGTTACCATTTTCGCAAAGTAAGGTGCATCCGTCTTCCCTACATTCCATATGAAAATGAATAAGTAGTCCTAAACTCACAAGTTCATAGGATCAGCAACAAAGATCGGCACTTAGGGACATGGTTTAGTGGGCATGGTGGTGTTGGGTTGACGGTTGGACTTGATGATCTTCGAGGTCTTTTCCAACCTTAATGATTCTATGATTCTATGATAAAGTCTCACAGTCTTTTTGAATATTTCCTCTAAGTGGTTTTGACAAGGGATAGAAGAGGAATGCTGATATTAGCGACATCTCTAGTGAGCTGTGCATGAGATCAATGTTTTTTTGGGTCTTTGTTTTATGGCTTTTAAAAACTGAGATGTAAAGAAACTCTTAAGGGCATTTAAGTAACAGGTGAATTGTATGCTGGTCCTTTTGTTGGATTCAGGCCTGTGACCTCCCTTTTTCAATATCTATATTCATGATGTTTAAGACAAGCTAACAGAGAGCAATCATGGGGTAAAGAACCATTTAGCAAGGAGACACATGAACAATATCAGAAGTAATTCAGAAAATAAAGGACTTTTAAAATCTGGAAACTACCCATAAAGATATTTGAAATTAGTTTAGAGAAAGGTATCTGAGATGATAATGTAGGGAATAAACCAGAAGGAAATAAGAAAATGGGTTTGGTGACATCAGTGGATGATTTCCAGTCCTGCTTGGCTTTCATGTGCAGGACACGAGCCTTGGATTATTTCAGCAAGAAGTGGATGTGCATGCCTGTAAGGAATGATAAAGTTATTTAGCTTGGACTAAAATGTGGGGTAGCTTGTCTCAAGTTTTGATTTCACCATAAACTTCCAGTCTGGCTGTGATCTAGGCATCCAGAGCAGATTTCTGGAGATACATGAACATAACAGGCACCTAAGATATGCAATCAAAAAACCAAAACACAAAAATGGACCATAAGAAAGATCTGCTGTTTTCTAATGCTACTTATTGTGATTATATTCAAACTATACTTAACATTAATTACACAATTAATCCCTGATCTTGTAAATTCAGATTATTTCCAGAAATAGGTAAGGTCTGTCTTTGTTATGTAGAACCTGAATTTCACAGCTGTTGATGTTCTGAAATGTGCAGCTGTATAAAATCAAGAGAATGAGGTAAAACAGGGTATATCTGTGCTTTTGCTAGTGAAAAGATTAGGAGGCTGGGGATGTATGCTGTGTGAACTCGGCAAATTGATCGATGATGTATTTACAAATGCAAAGCCACATGCTTAAAATCTACCAGAGAAAAATACTTCTACTGATTTGGGGTGGGTGGAGGGGTGGGTTTTGGGGCGGTGGTTGTTTTTTTTTTTTTTAACTCTGTTTGAGTATCTAAAGCAACATATTTAATTTCAGCATATTTTAGATTCAGTAATTCTCTTCTCCCCTCAGGATCACATTTTCCTTTTATTGCATATTCCCTTTTATTTTGCACGGGAGAAAGGAGCGGGAAAACACCCAATGATCTGTATAGAAAGATGCACTTTGACTTTCATAGAGCCTGTAACCGCCTTTCTGGAAGGATTACTGCTTTTTTCTAGAGTAATAGTGCAAATTGCAAGGCCCTGAAAAAACCGCTACCATCACACCTTGGAACTAACTGCAAGGGAATATAATCAGATGTGAATTTGTTTTGAGTTTCTCTGAAGGTTTTCCACCTCTCTGGGTATCCCAAAAATTGTGCTAGGCAAGGGATTTAGAACGGCAGCTGTAGTAACAAGGCTGCCGGCATAACCCACTGTACCACCCCTGCCAACTCCTTCTGGTTTGCGTGGTACCAGCACGGGATTATGAGAGCTCTCGTCTAAGCAAGGCTTTCCCTGACTGACATGCCTTTAAACTTTCTCCAAAACTCCCTGTGATAGAAACGTCCTGGTTTCCCTACCCGTATCTCACTACTTTCGCCATCAGAAAGTTGCTTTTTGCTTTTGTTTTCCCTGAAGATGAATCTTTATTGTCTGCATCTTAAGCCCTCAGCTCTGTGTACTTTGAAACAGAGACAGACTGTTCGTATCTCTGTGCACCAAATTTTCTTTGGGGTGTTGTTGTATAACTCTGCTTTCTGTTATTGCACCCATTGAACTTGTATACGAATCATACACTTTTTTCCTGGGGATTTAGATAGAAGAAACATCTTTGCAAAACTCCCAAGTCTTTAAATTATGAACGAAGGGAATCATCCCTTCTTCATTCAAACACATCACTTATGGGTTTTACTGGGGGAAACTGAATGTCCTTGGGATGCTGTGTTGTACAGATCTATTACAAACCAGTTAACACGGACATTTCATGTAATCTAATTTTAATTTACATAACCTTTTAAAATTGGTTTATTAAGGCTTAGGCATTGTAATGCAGGTGTGGAGCAGGGTGCATCCCTGCTTAAAGCGCCAGAGTTGCTTGGCCACTAAAGAGAGAGCAACATTTGATCTTGCACTGTGAGGATTTGTTGTGGATTTACATTGTTTTATTTGGAAGCACAGCCTGGAAGTAAGAAACTGAAAAGTGTTTCAGGAAAGAGTTAATTTCTTAATAGAAATTATGTTTTCCAACTCCATGCTAGAAAGGGTTAAGTAAGAACTTGCTAATTGGAGAAGGTGGGAGGGCCGTGGATTTGCAGGCAGAGCGGGTGATAATATAACTGGTAGAGATTACAGACTAATTATGTGAAACCAGCAATTGACTGCCAGGTGCACAAGACACACAGCAGGGTGGAGCGAAGGGGTAGCTGGTGGGGAGTAAGCAAGGAAGAACTTTTAGGTGCGCTTTAAAGCACCGAGTGAACATAGCTCTGATTAGTACTTTGGTCGAGAGGGTTTGTGTGTGTGAGAGGGAAGGACAAACTTGTAGCGAAAGAAGGTGGTTGTGATTTTACAGATTTCTTTCCAAGCGTGACTTCAAGCTTCTGTGTTACATTTGACCATTGCCTAATCTTGTGTGCCCCATTAATACTCAGCAGATGCCTGTATATCAGTATGAACGAACAAGAATTCCACTTTGTGGCATTGGTGAAATATCCTTGAAAAGAACGTAACAGTGGTTTTCTGCTGTATAAAGGTCAGGTTTCATTCCAATTTAGGCTGCCTTTTGAACAAATCCTCAGTATTAGCTACAGCTTTAGATCGTATGGGGATTGGTGGGAACAATTTGTTATTCTCAAGTACAGGCACTGAAGAGTAATTTAGTCATTACATATTTTAATACAAATTACAGCTTCCTGAGGAGCAACTATAAATAAGCCTCTGCTGCCGTGTGCGTAACAGGCAGATGAGTGTTGCGCTCTCTCAGAGCAGCCCCATAATTGAGAACCAGATGCTCCTAAGTTCTAGGCCTGATTCTGGTCTTCATGTGCGTGCTTGAGTGATTGCCTGCATCAGTGAGTTGTAATTAATTAGCTAGTGACTGGGAATGTGCAAAAGGTATAAAAGCATTGCAGAAAGTATTTAAGGAGGTGTATCGTTGCTCTACTTTCTTCCCATCGGATGTAGGTAGGGTGACCTGTTGAAATGTACCTAGGTAAATATATTTTTCACAAAAAAGGGGTGTTAATACTTGGACGTTTGTTCTATTTTCTTATTAAGTGAAGTGTGAATGTTACAGTTTTCAATATTATACTGTAATGAAATTATATCTTTTACTTATTTGATAGGTAGGTAATGGTGATGTGTGTAAAGCCTTAACGATCAGCTAGGGCTTTATGCTGATTTCAGCTGTTAGTGTGGATGTACTGATGGGGCTATTTTATTTTATATCACTGTAATCTTTATGAACAACATGAATGCTACCAGCTATAGATGATGATGGCATTGTAACAATAGAATGAAAATATAATGCTTTCATAGTGGCACAAAGAAACATAAACTGTGCATATCTATGGTTTTAAATGGATGACTCTGTACGCTAGGAACAGGACCAATACAATCATATGCGCTTAACCACCGATTATTTCTAGGGTATGTTGTAGACATATCATATACTTCTAGAGATGTTAGGGACGGTAACTTCTTCTTTTAATGGGGCTGTTTCTTGCATTTCTAGCAGTTATCAGGGCATTGAGTGAAATATGAATGCTGTAATTATGGTATA
This sequence comes from Pygoscelis adeliae, assembly GCF_000699105.1. NCBI lineage: Eukaryota > Metazoa > Chordata > Aves > Sphenisciformes > Spheniscidae > Pygoscelis > Pygoscelis adeliae. The sequence goes on from NW_008824932.1 coordinate 2,341,498, forward strand.
TTTTAGGAAAGATGAATTAATTTTAGTATTATAACATTAATATTCCTTGGTAAGTTATTAATCACTTGACTACTGGGTGTTTCTTTAAAACAGGAGATGTACAAGGAAATGAATGTCGCTTCCACCTTCCTTTGCGCAAACAGACCACAGCCGTTCACCAAACCAAGCATAATGCAGGAACATCTGGTGGCTGAATGTCCTATGCGTGAGTAAATAACTCTATGGATAACGTACCTGCCTAACTACTGGATAACAGCTAAGTAACCTGCCATCCAGCAAATACCTGGGACTTAGTTACCCTGTGTAACATCTGGTGTGAATTTCAGACAAGAGAACCATCTCACGTGTTTAGGCTCAGATACAAGAAGAGTAACGAGTTTTGCCATGTGCGTTCGGAGCTTGCTAAGGGTTTCAGAGACAGGGCGAGCTGATAAAGAAGTCTCAGCAGCTCTCCAGGTCTGCTGTAACACAAACAGAAACACACAGCCTGGGAATGGCATCCCCCCAAATACGGTATCGACGATCAGGGTATCGACTCGCAGCTGCTAAAAGCATTTTTGCCTGAAAGAGAAAGAGTTGGCTGCAGGTGTTGCCCATATCCCAGGCTTGTGGTGCAGGTGTGAGTGAAGTGAAGCCTTTCTGCTCTGGTGCACCAGTGTTCTGTGACGTTTCCCCGCTTTCCTAGTGGCATTTCCATTATGGATGCGTAACTACGATTGCTTGGTTGCAATCTCTGAAGTTTAACTATTGAAATTTCTTGTTCCTCTGGGATATGCATTGTGGACCTAATAAGAAACCTAAGATTTTATCTTGGAATGTGAGAGAGGTCAGGAAGAGAAGAGGAGGGCTGGGTGCAACTTGACTTTGCTGGTGGCATGGAGGTAGCAAGAGAGAAGTCTTCCCTCTTCTTAGCAGTTGAGGAAATTATATTAAAGACTTCACTTCTCGGGGAGAAAACTGTTGTTCAAGTTGTAATAATTTAAAATTAAAACTAGTCTAAACCTGGGCTATCAAGACTAATTAAACCATCTTTATTTATACAGCACAGTCTGCTGTCTTTGAAAACATAGGTGCCATCTGCCTATTTGCCAAGGCACAGGAGCAGCACTGCTTTTTTGGAAATACTGGGTTTTTTATTGCTTCCTCTTATTTTACCTTACAATAAAGTCACTTTTTTTTAGAAATGAGGCATCGCCTGTACAAGTGGAACAACTTGGAGCAAAGATTTCAGCTCCCGTTTGTGACTTTGCATCACTGTCTTTTCCCTCCCCCCTGGGGAAGATCCTAAAGCAGCACTTCAAATTGTTGTAAAATGACAATGTGTCCCAGAAAACCCACCCTGCTTTTCCAAGCACTAGTTTCTTTGTGAAGAAGGCAGTTAACACTCCATAACCTTGGGAAGATGTCACAACAAATGGGATCTTTGTGCCCATCCTTGACCTTTCTGCTGATTATTGTGAGTATAAATATGAATATAATGAAATGTATTGCTGTACATTAAGATGTTAAGAGAATCCAGAAATCCATACATCATGCTAAATCTTAATCATACCACTTAATATGGCTTGAAACTTATTAAGGAAACAAAATAGTATATTCTTCCTTTTTCTTTAGTTTTGCAGAGCATATGCTAAGGTTATGAAGCAAAGTTGATATGTGGGTTTTTTTGATTCATTGTTTGGGGTTGTGTCGTGGTTTAACCCTAGCCATCAACTAAACACCACACAGCCACTCACTCACTCCCCCCCAGCCCCCAGTGGGATGGGGGAGAGAATCGGGGAAAAAGGTAAAACTCATGGGCTGAGATAAAAACAATTTAATAGGACAGAAAAGGAAGAAAATAATAATAATGATGATAAAAGAATATTCAAAGCAAGTGATGCACAATGCAATTGCTCACTACCTGCTGACCGATGCCCAGACAGTTCCCAAGCTGCAGCCATGCGCCCCTGGCCAACTCCCCCCAGTTTATGTACTGAGCATGACGTCCCATGGTATGAAATGTCCCTCTGGCCAGTTGGGGTCAGCTGTCCTGGCTGTGTCCCCTCCCAGCTTCTTGTGCACCTCCAGCCTCCTCGCTGGCAGGGCAGTATGAGAAGCTGAAAAGTCCTTGACTTGTTGCTGAGCAGTGCTTACATTAAGTAAAACATTGGTGTGTTATCAACATTATTCTCATCCTGAATCCAAAACACAGCACTGTACCAGCTACTAGGAGGAAAATTAACTCTATCCCTGCCAAAACCAGAACAGGTTACTGGTGGTGTTTTGGGGGGAATGACTAACGTTTGGGTCATCAATTCTTGAGTACACAGGAATACTGGTGTATGAGATTAGAACATTTAATAGAAAATAATTCTGAATAGAAAATAGTACTGCATTGTTATAAAACTTAAGTTAAATGATTGCAATGTTATCAAACTAAGCGTGCCTAACACTTATATAGTATACTATTTAAATGTATTGTGAGTCCAAAGCCTGTGAATTCAGAAAAAAATGTAAGTTTACCATTTTCAGTCCTCTATCTCTCTGGTTTCTGTTCTGTGTGCACAGTACTCTTATGAGGTTTTGATTTTTTGTTTTGTTTGGTTTTTTTTCCCGTTGAATCTTATCCAGAATGCTTGAATCTGTTAATGAGTCATGGAGTACAGGCCGTTTCTTTCAAACGAGTTCTATTTTGTGGGCTGGTGAATTCCCAGCAGAGCATATCTTCTTGATTCATTTGAAAATGAAACTTAGCTTCTTTTCTAAATCAAATCAGTTTCATAAAAAGATATACACCACAGAGAATTATAGATAAGACCAGAACTCTAGATTATTTTTTTTCAAGTTAAAACTCCACTCAAAACTTTCTCGAAGTTGGGGGGGGGAAACTTAGCATTTTCTATTTGAGTCTGTTATTCTGAAATTATTTTTAACTAACCTTATCCTCAGTAGCTATGTATGATTTTCATTTTTTTTCCTTCTTTTTGGAGCTGAATACTGTTCTTCTGGTTACTTGTGTTTTGTTTTGGTTTTTTCTGTTAAATTCTTGTGATATTAGTCCTATGTCAGTTAGTCTTTGTATTGTCTGTAAGGAAAAATGTTTCTCTATAAATCTTGCATGCATCCCTGCCTTAAAAATTTAAAATGAGCTCTATTTGTAGATTAATTGGTACCCTTTCTCATACAAATGACAAAAGAAACCTGAAGTATATTAGTAATGTGATTGCAGTACTACTTCAAGCACAATTACCTTGTCTTAAACTGAAGATAAACAGAACTGCAGAATTCTCTCTAGCAATAAAGTCTACTCCTTCATGAGGAATTAGGAAGAAATTGAAGGAATGTCTGTGAAAATGTGTTCTTGTAGGTCTTTTTATGCTTTTTTGCCTCAGGTGAAGGCATGTGGAAATAACAGGTTGAAAAATGGAGTGAATTTTTTCCAGAAGTATTTTACTACAGTTTCGACTGCTTGTGGCTGCGGTAGTTCGGTCTCTGTTACGGACATGTTACCGCAATTATCTCTGGCAGCCTGTTAGCAAGTCAAGACTGAATCTTGAGGCTTGAGACAAGAGGCATCAAATCTGGTTATCAGACTTTAATTGTGTATTAGTTTTTTCTGCTTGGATGTATTCAAGACTGATGTCAATCAGCACATCCACCAAACTGCCTCTTGGACGTCAATTTTTCAGAGACTTTGTACAAGCCATTTTAACAAATGGCTGCAATAGATTTACTAAAATGTAAGTTATAAACCTCTATCAGAGTCAGTGGGTGAAAACTCAACTGTGGGACATCTATGTGAAGCTGAAGCTGTCAGGTGCTAAATAATGTATATTTAAACTTAGTGTTTGGGTCATTCTGCAACATAAACAGCGTGGGCCTGCTTGGGTTTCACGTTAGAATTTTCTTGGTGTTTATATTGGCAAATAGAAATTCTAATGGAGCATAATGAGAAATTAATCTGTACTGATAGGTGGAGTTCAAATACAGTTTAAAAATACTAGCTGAGCTACAAAAATGTGAAATAATCCCTTTGCGTAAGGATGTGTCTCTTGAACTAATCCAGCGAATCTCCCCAACAGTAGTCTTATCCAAGGGGTCAGTAAGCTTCTAACAGCTGTGTGTCACACTATTTTTCTTTCCCAAATCAGAAGCTCTGCAGGATCGGGTAGATATTGCCTATCTCAAGACAAAAAGCTGATGATCAGCCATTATGCAAGGTCTTGAGCCCTGCAATATGCAGGGCTCAGTGGGAGTGAGACTCCGGAGTCTCCTGCCTCTGTCTGCTTTGCTGTTGGAGGTAACTGGCTCTCGGTCTGCAATAAACTGGGGGTTACTAGATCACACGGGTCAGGTTCTGATTTTGGACCCGGCTGGTCTTTGCTGCTTTAAAAACCTGGCACAGCTGAGGTTAGGCATTTGTGCCAGGGTCTGCAACTGGAGGTGTCAAGAGGGAATTCTTCTCATGCAGCATTGGTATTTTGGGCTGTAAGCTCATCATTATGGAGATTTTTGTTAAAGGAGGACTTCAAAGAGTTTGAGAAGCATTTTCTTTGCATGATCTGAATCATAATATATAGATACTGTGACTACTTAAGTAGACTGCTGTTGTGGTATCGTTATGTATTACTTTGCACGTGTTCTGAAAATTGTCTTGTGCAATTAACTGCTTATTTTTAGCAAAAAGAACCCCCTTTGACTCAAAGTGACTGTGGGAAAAACTACTGTTGGGGGGGTATTTTAAGATTTTAAAGTGTAAGAGGAGATAACCTCTCACTTCAGTTGGAGAAGATGGTGCTCCTTCTGCCCTATTCTTCTCATCAGTACAGCTTTGAATGTCAACAGCCCATTTTTTGGCAGTGGTAAGATTTCTTGGGAGGAAGGTGCGGGGGGACACTGAGGAGAAACCTCTATTTGGCATGATTCATAAAGAAACACTGGGAGGCGTTTGCTGTATCAGGAGAGCTCAGCTTCTGAGAGCAAAAGTCTGCCTGTGCAGAGCTCATTGCAAAATCAGGGTTAGGTGCAGAACCTGAATACTGAAGGGCTTTTCTCCCCAAACTTTCCTCTTCATCCCCACCTACTGTAGGTACAGCCTTTGGAGCTGATCAGAATCTGAATAGTTGAAGAAGTGCTAATAACTCTGGAAAATGTTAGGCATAAAAGCAGCAGGGACCACTGGATGTGAGAAGGGTGGTTTTTGAAACGCATTGGGAGCAAACCACTTAAGGCATATGAGGAAAGAGAGAGAACTATCAGAGAGAGGAGTCGCAACATCTGCGAGTCCTCTGACGACAAGTGCGTAAATTCCTTCTGAGTCTCTTGAATCCCTGCACCAGAAGAAAGCTGCTGAAGCTTTTTTTGGGGAAGGGAAAGCTCTTTGGACCTGGTATCCTATCTAATTACCCAGTGGACTCCTCTAATACCTAGGAGGAAGGAAAGGGCTTGACATCTAAAGAAGCTAAAATTTAAATGTGTTTAGATTGGAGGTGCAATGACCTACCCGACAGTTTGAAAAAGTTCCAGGGGCCTGATCCAAAATCCATTAAGTTTAAAAGAAGCATTTAATGGGCTCTGGATTATGCCTTAAAAGAGTAGACCTACCTTAACCTGCCCATTCCCTTTTTCTCTCAATTTCCTGATTTGGAAAACTTAACACTTTACTTTGCCCCTGCCATTTGAAGTAAGAGTGAATTCCTTTATAACAAAAACACTGGAGAGGACCATAAAGATTTAGGTGAATTAAGACATGTTGTATTCATAAAGTTATTTCCAGTAGCCAGCGGCTGGGTGGTCCTCTGGCTTGTAAAAGTAAGTTTCTGCCTAGTGCTACCATATTCTCACACTTGTAGATGGAAGACTGGGCAGTAAATGAGGGTATTTGTTGTTTTTACATCTACTTGCTGTCTTTGTAGAGATGGTTTTCTCTTTGAAAAAATTTTTTTTTCCCTGCAGTCAGATGTTGCCAACCGCTTTTGGCTATGGCATCAATCTTTCAGTCTGGCATGCCATTTTTTGTTAAGAAAACTTTTCATGGCTTTGGAATTATTTTCTCTCTTGATGAACAATAACATTGTTTGAGGACAAATATATCTGTCTCTGTATTCCTCCTGCCTTTGAATGGAAGACTGGAGAAACACTGATTTACAGGCTGAGAGACTGGGAGCGTTTCTACTGTATATGATATAATTGAACAGGAGGCATACTCCCGTCTTTCCAAATATGAAAGGCTGATTCATTTTCAAAACATAGCCTTCTCTGTCTTTGTTGCAGATGGTACCCTTCGTCTGGTATTGTGTGACTTGTTGACTCTCCTCCTGCTTGATGTGAAAAAGTTTCTATACCGAGCAGGTTTGCAAGGGAACCCTGTCAAAATCCTATGGGTCACCGTAAACAACAGGGCTGCATGCTCAAGAAGGTTCGCTAAATTAGGTTATATGGTAGACATTGCAGTTCTGAGGAGGAGAATGAATATTCTACACGTAGGTGATTTTTTGGCAGGATCTAAATGCAAAAAGGTCAGATAGAATAATCATAATTGTTATAACACAGTTCTATGTATTCTTAGAAATACATGTCTTATATCATGGCCTCTATTCTTCAACCTTGTGGATTTTTTGGTTTTGGGTTTTTTTTAAATTAGGTTATATGATTGGAGGGAAACAAATAAAAAACAACCCCCCAATCCCGAATGCTTTTGTTGTTAGTGGTAACAATGAGCCAGTGCTATTGGTGAATAGTGGTACCTCTCTGACCGGAGCTTCCTGTTAGTAAAATACACATCAGTTCTCTCCTATCCTGGAAGATTCTGCTTCTGGAGACACTCAGACATATGAGATTTGTTTGTGTTTGTTTCGTTTGCTTTCATAAAGCACTTTGGAGTTGTAAACCCAAGTGTAATCAATGTTGCATGACTTTTCTTTGAATGGCATAATTACATTCAGATGCCAAGTGTGAAGTGCTTTGACAGTCTCGCAACAACTTCTATTCAAAGCTTTGAAGCAAAAGAAAGAAATGAAAAATCAACTATTGTCTTTTGGTGAGAATAATAACATTTGAGACTCCATCAAGCTTATCCACCAAATGCTATGTGGAATGCTGTTTATATGCAATAGGCTGCTTACGGTGAGCCATTTAAAATAGTAGCTCATGAGACCATTCCCTGATGCACACTGCTATACCTGGAGAACTTGCCAGATGCCATCAGTAAAATGGACCATAAGTGCAATCCGAAACCTACATTCTTAGTCAAATCTCTGATAAATACCTTGCTAAATCCTAAGTGTTTGATTCGTCTTTTTAAAGTGTGATACACTGATCTGCTTATCTGTTTAGCCTCACTGGCAGCATTCTCTCTAGAGATTAAAACATATAAGGCAAGATACATCCATTCATTTTAATAGAGTTATCTCAGGAAGAATGAGACCTGCAGAATCATTAATTAAACATGATCTTACTGGGCAAGGTCTCCTGATGAAGATGTATGCGTGACTCCGTGTTGGTAAACTCTATTTCAAATACAGTTTTTCACGTTTGACTATTTCCAGTGTCAGGTAAAAACTTATGAACAAAAGAGCCCATGTATCTAGAAAACATAATTTTAATAGCCATATAACCAATCCCTTTCACCCGCTTCTGCCATCTGTAATATGCAATAATGGAAAGATGACAGATGCATAATCGTATAATGTTGTCATAGGACTAGAAGCCAGGAACTATTTTGCCATCAAAGCTCTGTGGAGGATAGAAATTGTTTAAGATAAAATTTTTGTTTGTTTGCACTATTGTGTGATTTCAATTTGATTTTCCTCCCACTTCAGAAGAAAATCACAATTCTAAGTTCTTGTCAAAGACATTCCAAGAAAATTCTGTTTAGCAAAACAATATTCCAGTCAAAGTGAAAATATTTCTATGTCAAGTGTAAAATAAATTCCAGTGCTTTACTCGAAGTATCCAAATCTTCCATGTTGATTTTTTTTCTGATGAAGCTACATTTCTGTGAAGTATATTTGCAGTCAGAAGAGGTTTCATCTTCCTTTTTTCCTCACCTTCTATGCTTATACCCTTGTTTCTTTCTTATATAGATGTCCACCTTCTGTTTCTTCATAATTTCAAACACTTCTGCCTTTTCTTTGATGTGCTTTTTTTTCCCCATCTATAAGATATTTCTCACAAACTTAATTAAGTAGACCTCTATATTCACACTGAATGAATGGGAGATACCAGAAGCTACTGGAATAGAAGCATAATAAAACAGAGGCACAGAGTTTTTGGCTGTCCTCAAAAGCAGAAGAGCAGCCATGCACTCCATGGACCTGAACAGCACGGTAAATTTTCAGTTCTACCTCTATCCAGTTTTAATTAATATATCCCAATATAACTGGTAAGCTGAAGGCCTCCTTTTGTTCAAAAGCAGTAGTAACTAGTAAAACACCCAGATCAAAGTGAGTAACTTTATAAATTCCCTTTCTCCACAACTCAGTGGATGCTGGATCCCTTAAAACTTGGGAAACACAAAGGTACCATCCATTAATCAATATAGTTCTGAGAGTTTGCTTTTACAAGGTGAGCAGAGGGTGGTATGTTTTGTACTGCATTCAAGGTATCCTTTAGGATACCTACCTGGAAAGCGTAACAAGAGTTTGATGTGTATGAGAACACAAAGTTGTGAATGGTTTATAGGGTAAAAATCATTAATTTTGGCCAAGAACACAAACGTCTGCCATCTACTCTATGAGCAAATTTTGGCAGTAGCTCCACCACTGGATAGATGGATCAATAGACCCTGTCTGTTCCTGCCTATGGGGCCACATATATTTATAGGAGGAGTTAGGTCTGGTTGCCTTCTCCTCTTTGTATTCCACCAAAAACAAAGAAGTGATATGTGGTATCTTGTTTGCTTGTCACGAAGTACGCTCCTTAGATTCTTTTTCAAATACATTCTGTTCTTTAACAGCAGTACTGGACAGTGTGAATTTCTTGTGGTCACCTCTCTGCTGCAATTATATCAGCCTGAGCAGAGGAAGTGGTTTCCAAGCAGAACTGCGGTATACAATCCGGCACTTCTGATGAATCTTTTATCAGGGCAGGTGCTTCTTAGGCAAAGTGGAAAACGGTGGTCAAAATGGAGAAAGGTAAAAGAAATACCCTAAAATAGCTGAGGAGCTAAACATCAGCTGGGCTGATGGAGCCTAAGCCCCACGTCAGAGCCCGAATTATCAGTCAAAGATTTGAACCTCTCGCTTTGCAAGGGAGTGACCTAAATTTGGGGTAATGACTTTTTGGGGGATGACTCTCGTACTTTGTCTGGGGAAAATCCTCCAGAGGTCTTGGTTTCACTCTCACATAGGATGTGAATCGTATGGAAAATCTACCAGAGCTTTGTGGGAACGGTTCTTTCCTACTCAGCTGTGACGCTGAGAATGAGCCCTTTCCTTTGGGATCAGATGCTAGATCTGGGTTCTGAATGACGATAGTCATACAGACTGTATGTAGCCTGTACATATGTGAATCTCTAAAAGGGTCCGTATATAAGTGGAGTAGAATATCTGAACTGAGATCAGTCATGCAGATCTAAGGGAAGAATTTGGCCTCGAGTGTGAATTAGTCTCAAAGACAAAATTCATAGCAGCCTACTTGTTAATGAATTACAACGTCTTTATTTTTAAACATTTTTAAGTCTGCTTAAGTTCCCACGAGGAATTCATTATGCTTTGCACTTGGGAGAAAATGGAGAAAATGTAAGTGGTACTTTGGAGGGTGGGGAGTCCGGTTCCAATACAGATTAAGTTGGTGCAATTTTACACGTGTAATGTAACTAAAGGTACTGATAAATAGAACATGCATCGTAGGTAGCTGCGTGCTCTAATCTGTGATACGATGCATATTTACGAATGTGAATAGAATTAAAAGCTGGTGCTCTAAGTGTCAATCAGCACAACTTATACACAGATAGATCATTAGAGGAAACGCATTTCCTGAAATGGCAGAGTACGTGCAGCGTGGGCCTGCTGCATCTGTGGCTGCAGATTATATGATTTCCCATTTCTTCACTTCATTTAGAGCTTCCTTTTATGGCTAGAGACCTGGAAAGTCCTTGAGAAGATATTAAGAAGATAGATATTTCTCTAATTAATTTCTCTTAAGTCTCAAATGTGTGTGTGATCTTTCAGGTTTCTCTTTCTTTTTTTGTTCTTAATGTGAACTGCAAAACAACAGAGGCATAATTAATTGAATTTGGAGGACGCGTTCACAAACTTTTGAAATAAATGTTAAAAATATGCACGTTTTTCAGTATCAGTAGAAATTTAGGAGAATGTCTAGGCATCCAAGGTTTGCTGAAAATACTCTGGAAAATTATAATTTCAGTGTGGTAATGTTCTATCACGTGATAGCAGTTATTTCAATGAGATTGAGGGCCGTAGTCAGCGAAGGGGCACGTTATTATCAAAGCCCATATCACAGGCCCTCTGGATTATTAGGGCCTTGACGGGAAGAGGTGTGGACTGGAAGCCACTTGAAGCTTGATGTGGACAACGTGCCCAGCTTAGTTAATAGCTACGCTTCTGAGGGGGGAGGTACAGCTAATTCGCCGTACGTTGGGAAATACAGAGACTGGAGTGCGTGTGCAGCTGGTACCTAGGCTGTATGAGGCTGGCAGAAAAGCATTCCTCTGGTTATGGGGGCGGAGGGAATTTGGCTCACACATCTAAAATGAGCTTGATTTTCATTTGAGCTTTGTAGCTCACCTTTAAGAGAAAGCAGAACGCGAGCGGCTGTCCAGTGAGTGATTCTGTGCCAGCTGATGTGGAATGTGAAGTCTTTTACGTAATTAAAAGCAGTGATTTGAAACATCTGCCCATATCCCTGTTTTTCCTATTTGACTATTGTTCCATAGTGGATAGTACTTAACTTGATGGAGACTTTTCACCACATAGTATCACATTTCCGGAGTTATCTTTTCCTTCATTTTTAGAAGTAACTATGTCTTATCTTGTGAATGATGGTTTATATCTCTAATAATTTTGGGAGGCTTTCTATAAGACTCTTTCCGCCATTGTGGCTGTTTAAAACTTCTTACGTTTGTGTTTTAGGTTATTTTGGTTAATTTTTTTCTATGGGGAAAAGAAAAGAAGTATTAGATGCCATAAAAGAAAAAACCTCAAGGATAAAAGACATGAGGAAGTGCATGCAAGCAATAAGTTTCCTGAAAAATAAGTAATTTGTAAATGCACTGACACAGATGACTATGAACAGAGCAATAGATTTACCTGTAGAAGTAAAGCACGTGTGGCTTACAAGCATAAGTTTTGGTTGGTTTGGGTTTTTTTTTTTTCTTCTATGAACAACTGCAATTCCGATATGCTATATGACTGTCTTGGCTGTTAAAAGAAAAAATAAAAAATTGCTAATCCTGCTGTAGGATACATGCTCCATTGGTATGACTGCGCGGATCTGCCGTCTGTTTATACTGGCTGAGGGTCTGACCACTTTTGTTTGCTCAGTCAAAGAATGAGGGTTAATGCCAGAAGTTTGTGGAAACTGTTCTCTCTCCCTCAAGAAGCAAAGGACTGTGTTAACTTCTGACCATAAGGACAGTCTAGAAAATTAAGCTAGGCATAGGTTCAGGTAAATTCAACTTAATATAGTAAGGACTTCTATATATTGAGGGTTTGCAGCTTTTTTGATGAACAATTGTGTGTATTTCATTTTGACCATGAGCATGGTGTTATGCAGACCTCGTGCTGGCACATCACTTAAGTCCAGCCCAACCCCTGTTCTGTATATTGGGATCTAATATGGGCATCTCTTGTAAGGTGTCTAAACCCAAGTGTTCTCTCTGTCAAATGTTGTAACTAAATAATAACATTTTCAATTAACCTAATGCTAACCTTGATCATGTCCAGACTTGCTGTTGCTCATAGCATAAACTGCACCACCTTAATTTGCTCATTTTTCAGGGAAATAGGAGCTTTGAATCAATCCAACTTGCATAAAATGCTTTGAGATGGTTGATTCTTGTTGAAAATTATCCAGTCGGGCAAATTACAAGGAGGAGGAAAACAGTCAACTTTGTTTTTTATTGCTTTTTTTAATTTTAGGGAACTATTTTTTAAATTTCTTTAGAATTGTTTTGTTAGAAGCTACCCATTTGCAGTTAATATCTAATTATTTTTAGGACCAATGAGTTATGAAAATATTTATATGGTTAATCAGACAGATATATTATTAATGGATAATGGTTAAAAATATAGTAAGTGACTTTATACTTATTTATGGATTATAATCTTTAGAGGGTTATAGGTCTTTAACTACCCAGTAAAACTATAGAGAATTTACTGATCGCTGTTTTATTGGTAGTATAGCTTAACCACTTCTTTGAAGTTTCATTACTGACCGTTGAGCCTGTTAAGGATGACAATATCTATTTTACATTTTGGCTATTACTTTTAAGAAATCTGTGAGATGAAAACAATATATAAAGGTATTTTAGGTAACAGATTGAGAAATTGAAATAAACCGGAACAACGGTAACTGAAATTGTGAGATGTTGATTGATAACCAAATAACTTTGTACTGTAATAACAGATTCACAGAAAATATCCCTATTGTGTCAGTGTTGGCAGTCATAGAAGCATGGCAAATAGGAAAGCTGTGAAAAATGACTCCTGGATTTTTCAAATAAGAGTGAAGAAAAATCTAGTGTATATCTAAAAGAAGTCATGTCAGTGTGAGATTATTCCCCTGATTCTTCTGGTTATTTGGGACTCAGAAATCTCCAAATATATGAATACCGTGCTGTTACTAACTTGGGAGTAAATATATTTTACAGTATTCTGTCTAGTATCATGAAAAGTGAGGAAAGAATGAATGCTGAGGGTTAAACTTCTTTCAGTCCTAGGTATAATTTCTGGTTGGGTTTACCACCAAACGGGTGTAAATTATCGAAGTCGTTGTGGTCACAGGGCAGCGTAAACAGGAAAAGACTTGCATTTAAGTAGTGGGTATAGCCGCTAATAATCCCAATTAGAGTTTAGAGTAATTAGGACTACCCTCATAATTAGTTGGGCATGTTCTTGCATGTCTTGCTGGGTTAGACCAGTTGTCCCAAAAACTTGCAAATTCAAATTTAGTACATTGACTTCTTCGTTAAGCAGAAGCAGCTCGTGCTGTGCAGGGCCTTGGGCTCGGCGGGCAGAGCCCCGGGGCCTGGGTCGGATGGCCCTGAACCTGTCGTGGTGTGGGGCTGGAGGAGCTTCGGTTGCCCAGTGCATAAAATGGAGGTAGAGGTCCCTGAGGTGGAACGAGAAAAAGCCACCTATATGTGCAAAGTACTATGAGGAACGGTTCTCCTTCCTCCCACTCGTCCTAAATCCAGCTCTAAGGTGTTTTGTTAAATAAAATTGCAGGGGTCAGGAAGGACTGTTTTCTCTCGAAAGGTCGCCTAGGATTTTACTGTTTGTTCAGTTCAAAATGTCTTATGAAATTAAATCTGTTCTGTCTGAGAACAAAATTATGAATATGAAGCCTTCCATAAAACATGGTTTTCAGCTCAGAACAACGGCACAAAAATTTACTCGATATAATTGTGTGGACTGTCGTCTTCAATTACTTTCAATAAAACTGAATATTTGCAGCTCATGTTATACCCACACAGTCCCAACCTGCTGGGCCAGATTTGGTTTTGACTAGCCGGTAAAATGGTCTGTGCCTTCCCTTAGGTCAACAAACTTCTCTTAATACTATTTTTTTCCCAATACCATTACTCTAGCTTTTAAACTCTACCTCAGAAAATAGGCAGCCATAGATATATGTAATTTTTCTAAGTACTAAACCACACTGAGCTTTCTGAGTACTAAACCACACGTTTCATCTGAACTCATCAAGTAGGTACAATGTTTATGTGAGTTTGCAACAAATTCCATGTGTAAAGTCTTTCATTTACTGAAAATCCTTCATTTACTGAAGCCAATAGCATATGTGCCAAAACTTTGCGGTATGCTAGATGTGCAGATTGGTTTCAGTGCATTAGGAATTTGCTATTGTGTCCATTTGCCAGGTGGAGGCATAGTTTCATTAATGAATAGTAGTGAGGGAGAGGGGTGGGAAGCCAAGTTACTCAAAGGCTTTGTTCTTTTTCATTAATAAGCTAGTTTACACCTAGGCTGTTAAACAGCTGAAGGCTTTTTTGCTGTGAAGGCTGTAGCTAACATGAAAAGGACCTAAATTTGGAATAACACAAGCTAAGCCAAGTAACTTTTTTTCCACCTTCAAGTAATAGATTCTATTGCTCCATAAACTCAAATGATTCTTGTTGCTCATTTTTTTTTTCCTCCTGCTTCTTCCTGCCGTTCATTCTTTTTCTTCCTCTTAATATCCTTGGAATATGGAAAGCATTTGGATTTAGTAGAGCTGCTTTTGTTCTCAGTCTTAAAACACAACTTCTCTCTCTGCCACCCATATGCGAACTGGATCAGTTTGTGGGTTTTTTAACCTTTTCCAAACACAGACAGAGAAATCCTGCCTGTTTCCCTTTATTTTTGGTAGGCTGCGGACATGTATAGGTAATCTCAAATTACTGAATATAATTCCTGTATTGATACTGGATTCTCTGGATTAACCATTGTGTTGTAGGTTGAGGGAAACAAATTCAGATTCTGCCTTGGTTCTGTTGTCTTACTGACCCAGGGGCAAAGAGGAGGGCCAGGGAAAAAGCCCCTCGTTACCTCTGCTATCCTCTCCTCCAGTCTTATTTCAGAAACTCATTGAAGGATGTTGGTATGTACTAGGGAAACTTTTTATGCCTCATTCTGGGTAAGCCTTTTCCTGGGTAATTTGGCCAGTGGTTTTTGTTTCTACGACAAATGGAAATTTGTCAAAAGTAGAATGTTTTGCAGAGAATGTTGATGGTGTGTGTGCTACCCGCTCATCTGTCCAGCAGTTTGACAGGTTGTCTTATTGACCCAAGGAAGATTTGCACTCTGGATTTTTTGTAGTTAAAGGCTTCCACACTCTTTATTGTGGTCTTGGAGCCCCAGGTCGGCAGGGGAGAGGCTTGAAGCTCTGACTATGTCAGCTTTAAAGTTTAGCTCCCTGCTGCACATCCAGGATCTCTGAACAGCTGCGTGTAGAAGACTGATTCAATAGCCCCGAAGGCGCCTTAGGTTGAGTTGACCAGAATAAATAGCATTACATAGGAAATAGGTCTCCTCTTTCACAGTCCTATCTCGTATCATGAGGAAAAAGTTTGTTATCCAAACTTTATATAACGTTAAAGTAGCAGATCAAAGCAAACGTGTGAAAAGTTTCATATGGAGCTATTAGGAATTTTTTATTTTAAACTCAAATGGAGCTGGCGTGCATTCAAGTTTTTATGGGGTTGAGGAACAAGAGTTTGGGTTTTTTCTTTTTCACAGGTAAAGTTCAATACAAGCTGGAAACAAATTCAGTCATCCTCCCCTTATGAGGGTGAACAAAGCATCACTGATGTTGCACACAATACAGGTAGAGTGACTGAAGAACAAGCACGTTCTGCAAAAATTTAGCTTAATCCCAGCTCACTATATAATTAAATTGCTGAGATTAAGCGTTCAGTTAACCCTAGGTGTTTTCCCAGGGCCTGCTGTCCTCAGAACGGCCTCCCCATGTGTTGACTGTGGAGGGAGCCTAGGGCAGCAGTCCTGGGAAGAGGCACGCCAGTGCCAAATGCTTAGATTAGGTGGATCTAGCTCATCCGTGTCTAAAAACCGCAAAGCAGAGAGGGACCAATGCTAAATGATTGGGAAAGGAGCGTACATCCACACTGACAAACCTCTGTTGGCAAAGAAGGTTGTTTTTCTCTCCAACAATGTATTAAAAATGGGTTCATGCTTGCTTGGTCATATTCAGTGCAAAACAGTAGGTGTGGAAAAAACCTGAAATATTGGAGACCGTAAATTAACAATCAAAATACTATTTTTTGATTATCAGAACAAAATTAAACAGCAAACGTCACAGGAGGCATTAATAGGCATCAGTATTTTTCCTTCAATTTTCCTAAAGTCTAATTTAGTATTGATATGCTTAGTATCATACTACTGATACTTTTTTCCCTTTCTAGTGTCTTTAATTTTTAAAATGTGGATAACCTTTCACACACTGAACTAAAGTCTATTAATTGCTGAAGCACTGTAATTGTCCTGCCCTTATGTAGCTGATGTGACAATAATGCTTCAAGTTCAGACAGTCAAATGGAAATCTGGGGAAAAAAAAAAAAAAATAGAGATTGTTCAGAACTCTTGTGATCCTCGTTCTTAGTGTATATTTTAAGTTTGGAAAACATAACTGAGAAGTATTGGTAACTATATATATTAAAGTAATATATCTTGCACTGGGAACAGGATATATACTAGGTCTAACAGTTTTATTTCTACTTCTTTCTCGTTCCCGAGTTTGTTTTTTCTCAGCAGCTATTTCTGCTCAATCAGGACTGTACTTTTCAGTTTGTGGTATTGATGGCTGAATGTATGGTCTCTGTGTTTTGGGGGAAAAATATCAAAATTTGGCAGTTGTCGGCGCAGAGACATTTAAGTTGCAGGCACTTAAGAGCAAAGAAAACGAAATAACTTGCATCCACTGACCAACACGGTCTTTTAATAATAAGAACAATATACTACATCAGCGATCAAATGAAAAAGGTATTAAGAAGGTGTAGCACTGTGAGACAGAAGCAAAGGTAATTAATTGTCACTCGGGTGCTTCACTTCCTAGCAAATCTCTTCCCATGCAGCTCTTGCAGCCTCAGTGTAATAACAACTGGCTGTTGAAACAAACGTATGGTGTCCTGAATGAACCTTTTGAGCTCTGACTGACCTGGGCAGGAAAAACTAGAAGTATGGAGCCTTTTAGGAGGTTAACATCCATATATTGTCATGAAATCCCTCTGAAAACAACAGTTTGGGCAAACAGCAAAGAAACGTGGGGGATGTTTTGTGGGTGTGTGTGTTAAGTTCTGACGGCTTAGAGCTTCAAAACTTTTTGATTTTGGAAGTATATCACCAAAACACAAATTTTGCCTAAACAGCAGAGACAGCCCAAACTGTCACGTTGACGGCTCTGGGGACAGCAGTCATAGTGAAAGCATGCAAAGGAGCGGGTCCCAAGGTCTGTTGGCAATCACTGTTTATACCCCAGCGTTTCTCTAGTGAAAGTGTCATGGGACAGCCCAAGGTAACTTTCCTTGAGCTGTGTTAGTCCTGCTGTGCAGAGACATCTCGGAGGAGACAACAAGCCTGGCAGAGTCTTTATTCCCTGTCCTGAATCTGAATGGCCGGTGCTGTACGCCATTGACTTGCACAGTCCAGCGGCTTGGTGCGGCCAGCGGAGGGGGGAACTGCTGCTCCTCACGCGAGTCACAGGTCACTGTCAGCCGCTGCACCACCAGCAGATCTAACTTGAGCTTGTGTTGATAGTCCTAAGATTTTGTATGTCTAACACACATTCACACTCGCTAATGCCTTAGGAAATGAGCTTGAACTTCAACTTGATATACTGTCTTCAGCTCTGGCTTTGCTTAAACGGTTCCTGGTTTAAACTAGCTTATAGTCCACAGGGAGAAATATCCTTGGTGGTTCCTGGTTGTAGGCCGGGGGAAAAAAAGTCAGAGCAGTCCTGCTGTTTCTCTGATTTCCCTACGGC
Source organism: Pygoscelis adeliae (assembly GCF_000699105.1). Lineage (NCBI taxonomy): Eukaryota > Metazoa > Chordata > Aves > Sphenisciformes > Spheniscidae > Pygoscelis > Pygoscelis adeliae. The sequence goes on from NW_008824932.1 coordinate 2,359,156, forward strand.
TCTCAGGCGACCGGCTCGGATACGGAGGTCTGAAGCCAGCGAAGAGGAACCCCAGGCCCCCAGTGCTCACTTGTCAACACTGTGGTTGCGATGCTATTCTTCATTCCTCCTGCTTACCCATCGGGCAGAGACAGTTATACCGGAACCAACAACATGGTGTCATTCGCCAAAATCTATTCTCTCTTTTTACATTATAAATAACTAACCTCGTATTATACTCGTATGGGAACCTCATACTGTACAATGTAGAAGTAAAGAATCCGATTCCTCTGAGCTGCCTCTCCTCCCATGGGAGACCTGGAACAGCAAAGGGCGCTTGGACCATTTCAGCATTCGTTCTTCACCTGACATTCATTCATTCTTTGAATTTTTTTGTTCTACCCTCTCTTTTTCCCATCTCCTCTCACTTCAGGGAGAGGATTCGAAACCTTCACAACACAGTCCCCACTATTGGAGACTTCATATTTTCAGCACCCTGTCACCATAATCTTAATAGCTTGATGCTTATAACATGGCTGTAGAGGCGCTGTGTGCGGTATCACCCAAAGACATCTCCATGTAGGTGAAACAAAAGGAAAAACTTCTTTATTCTTCAGACCAAAAATAGTGTTTCTAATTGCAGCCTAACTAGCCTAAATGATCTCTCAGCATTCATCGTATATACATTATAGACACTGCTAAGCTTGGGAGCACAGAAGAATGGCATACAGCAGAGATGATCAGACTGGATTGCTAACCTTTTGTTCGGCTGTCAAATCATCTGAATGAAGATGGCTTAGCGTCAGGCATCCTGTAACAGTTGCAGCTACTTCATGTTTATGCTTGTTTAATTTGTTCCCTGGGTGAAGTTGGCAAGACTCACCGCAACGTGAATGATCTTGCACCTGGAATCCTGAGCTTTTACCTAGGAAATCTGCACAAAATCCCTGTGTTACAAAAATGGCTTGCATCCTGCTTTCATGCAAGCCAATATCGATATAATTCATGCCAATATCGATATAATTAATATTGATCACAGATTAAGCTTCTGTCGTTGAAGCCAGATAACTTTAATTATGGTTGAAGTCCTCCTCTGTGCTTTAATTTATAATATTTCACTTTGAAGTTGCAGCGTTTCTCTGGATGCCACTTTGACATCTAAATATATTGTCATGAAAAGCCCACTAAGCTGTTTCGTGCCCATTTATTGCACTTAAGCATTAAGAATTGATTCCATCCCCTCAAGCATTTCCTTATTTTTTGAACGTGTGCCTTTGTAGACTTTACAAGATGTGTTACCACATTAATCACTATAAATTCCAATGTATGCTTAAGGTCTTTAATGTTTGGTCCCAAGAGCCTTCACATATAATACATGAGTTAGGAACTCGTTACGGTTTGACAAATGTGCAGAATAAAGATGTTCTGTGAACTTGAAACACTTTGTGAAGTGGTTTGTCCTTTGCAAGCGTTGCTCTGCCTCGCATTCCTCTACCTGTAGCGGTGCTTTTGACAGACTTTTGGTGCATTGGGCCTCTGCGCTGTGTGATTAATTTCAACATTTATCTATGCCTGACTGAAAACCTTTGATGGTTTCATCTTTTAATAAATAAACCTGGTTGTCCTAAACTCCAAAGCAAGTAAAAATATATTCATATTTGGAGACAAATGCAGCTCAGACCTTCAACAAGATCTGCACGCTGTGGTGCTCTGCTTAAAAAAGGAGCAGGACGCATTAATCAGAAATGTAGATACGGATTTGCAAGGGTATTAAATTAGAGACCTGTTTTAGAGAGGAGAAATGAACTGAGCATTCAGCTGACCACAATGTGCTCTCTGAGAATTCATTACTTGCTGTGTCGGAAAACTAACTGGTCAAGGAAACTTACAGTACCTGTCACGGTTGCTATTTCAGAAAAAACAATCACCCCCATCAGCACGGCTATTTAGATAAACCGATCACTTCTTTAATCGATTCTGAGTGGTGAAAAGTTGCCATGGATACAAGATCCTGCAGCAATCAAAACAGAAAGTAAGTTTAGAATTGGAAGTGACAGATTTATTCATCACATACTTAACAAGCCTTTGAAGGGAAAGAGAGAGATTGTCGGGGTCCTTAGGCTGGGTATAAAGAGATTGTGGGAGTCCTTAGGCTGTGTATAAAGAGATTGTGGAGAAATACTCACAGAATTGCCAATAGGCACTTCAGTTGGAGAGGACGGGGTAATATTTGCATTAGAACTATTGCACAGATGTGTGTGCTTGAAACTTTTGCTCTGGATGACAAAGCCGTCGAAGTCTGCAAGCCTGTTGTCATTTATCTTCAGTCTCAGCAATAAACGGTCAGCTGAAAATTGCTCTGTCTGGTCGGTGGAGGGTTTCAAACTGTTCCAGGCTGAGCTTAGGAGGCAATGAATACAGGGCAACCGCTTCTGAAATCAAACCATTGGATCCTTCTTTTTTTCTAAACAAATTTCAGAAAGTGAGTTTTCAGTGTCCCTTGCTAAAAATTGCTAGAATCCTGCAGAAACGTTTATTGGATTTCTGTGGGTTCCCGCTGAGCTGTTTTCCACTCTACTTTTTACAGGTGTGTGATTTTAGTAAATTTTTCAGCTTGGTGTGGTAGGGATGTTACCCCGTCATTTGCTGGTGATGCCACGTAGCAGTTTGGTACGCAGGACCCAGCCCTTCTCAGAAATTCACTCACTTGTATGTGTGAGATGGGAAACAAAACAACAACAACAAAGACTTCACTTAATAGCTGTGGAAAGTCATGGAAGACAAAACAAAATGAAATAACCATTAGAAACAACCTGAGGAAAGTGTTGCAGTAATCTCATTCTCTTGGGTATGCTCCTTGTAATCTTAGAGCTGTGCTGAAGTTAATTTTCGCTCCTACTTAGTCCTTTCAAACTCCTCAGAAATCACCTTCCCCCCCCCCCCTTTCTAAACTGAATGTATATTTAATAAGAGGACATGCAAAAACAAACTCATTTCCTGACTTCTCCTATGTATAAACATACAATGCTAATTGGATTTTTTTGTAAATCAATGTTCACAAAAAAATAAAGCATGTTTCCTAAGTTCAAAACACGACTGGGTTGAAGGGAATGTCAAGAAACCTCTGTGACATTATATAAACATGCAAAGAAAGTCAGCTTAATTAACGGGATTTCTTTTTAAAATTTTTTGTTTATTTTAACCTGAGGCTTTCTAGTAAAACTTGGAGATGCAAATTCACGTGCAAAAATCCAAAAGAAAATATTCAGTGAGCCTATGTGCAACAAACCAGCTACGTTTAACTGACCTCTCGTCCTAGCGAGGTGATCTGCCGTGTAGGTGTTTGTACTGCATTTAGTGGAGACATGGGGCAAGACTTTAAAACACGCAGTTGATGTTTAGGCGTCTGATCAAACTGACTTTCTCTGAATCAATGCAGTATGGTGCTCAGGCACACGTTTCTTTGAGATGCTCTCCAATACAAAGAGGTTCTTGTTTCTCTGTGTTCAGTAGTACTCTTGCTTCTGCTTAGCAGTTTGACTCTGGTACATACTGTGTTTACTGTCACAAAAACAAATCGGGTTTCTATAGAATCTTCAATTTGTAGATCTTAGTGTATGTGAGTCAATGTTATGTATTTAAGTTCACATAAGCATTGTAAACTCAAACATTGCATTCCATTACTAGAAACAATTAAATAATATTTGGTTTCAACTGAAATAATCCCATGGAGCTGGCTTAATTAGTATACTATGATATATCTTCCTCTTCGGTATTCTGAGGGTTCCAAATGAATGAAGTCCATCTGATGACAAAAAGAAGTGTTCATAAACAATTCAAGTTTTTCTTTGCTACTATTTCTGAAGCTGGTGCTGCTCACTATTCATGAAAACTTGGGTGGCCGCCCAATGTTCTTTTGCAAATCCTCAGTGCTTCAAAGATATGCACAGGAGTGTGATTTATGGTGCTTTCCGGTATCCCGTGTGTCTTTCTCCTTTTTCTCAGTCATTCAGTCACAGAGGAAGAACACCACCTTATGGCCTATAGAATCATGAAACAATGAATATCAAGTATTTGGGAAAAAAAAGAAAAAAACCCCAAACACAAAACCAAAAAAACCCACCTGGAATGAATTTGTCCAAAATATCGGGGGTAATCTTATGAGTAACTTCTAAAAATTTCGGGAACGATAAAAGAAACATAATGCTCACAAGAGTGTTACATGTGTGTCTCTTAAATTATTTTTTTTTTCCTCTGTAACTGCAAAGAATTATTATTGTGGTTGTTCGTTGTCACGCTGCAAAAATACATCAGCTCCTATGTGAGCGCTCCTGGTCTCTCTCGACACTCAGCCAGCTTTGTTAGCGTAAACTCATTTTATCTGGAACGTCAGAGCTATGCAGACGGACGTGGCTTTAAGAGGTTATTTGGGCAGGGAGGTATGATAAGTCTTTTTCCTCTCATTAGAAGAGGTTTAAGCTGATGTTCTGCCTGAAGCAAGCTCAGAGTCTTCTACAGCACTTCATTTCTGGGGCTGCAATATCTTAGGCTACCTTGCAACACCAAATATGTCTAAATCCTTCATGTGCAAGGGAAGATGGACAAATATAAAAGCTGATCTTAATCTTATGTCTCAGCGCTCTCAGTAGTTTATAAATAATCACATCACATATTTATACATAGAATTTGTTATCTTGCCACTTATTATATAACTAACTCTCTAAAATCTAATACCTGCTTAAGGAATGATGTACTTAAGAAAAAAAAGTCTCATGCAACATGGAAATATTTTGTTTGAATGTCAGTTTTCTTGGATAACTAGAAGATGAGAGAGGACGTTACAAACGTGTCACTGTGCATAGTGTGTAAGGAATATATTTTTGTAGTATTTGTTCCAGGTTAATTGATACATTATAAAATTAAGTCACTTTGTCTCACAGCTTAGATCTACAGTAATTTTTCCTTAGTTATTGTGTTAGCAAGTACAGCGTGGCCTTATTAAAATGGAAATCCTGTTAGTCCTTTGTATCAAAGACGCAAATCGCAAAGAGAGTTGCGCTTGAATACGCCATGGTAGACAATCAATCAGGTTTGAAAACTCTGAACTTAACTAACTTTGGCTATTCTATAGGTATGACCGTTTCTCAATGTATATAACTATTTTTCTCTAGGTATCCTCGGTGGACTTTATAAAATATCTGAAATAAGAGGTCAGAGATCAGAATTAATTTTATTCTCTTTATACAGCATAGAATAAATCCTTTTCAACAAACACCAAAACTGAACTGATCCTATTCTGAGAATATGTAGTTGTATGTATTACCTAATAGATAATTACTTCCCTACTTGCCTTCGTGAAAGCTCCTGATAAATTTAGATGTAGAAGAACTGTTGTAGTATAATGTTTATAAAGATAGGAAGGAAATTATTTTATGCTAAAGCAATGGACTGTAATTCCCGAGAAGGTCATAGAATTGTTGTCCCTTGAAAACCTCAAGCTGAGATGCAACGACTTGCTTCTTGCCTTGGTAGGTTGTACCAAGGGCAGGCAGGCTGGAATCGCCGCTGGTTTGAACTGCACGCACCTGATCGTAGGTTCAAAATCTTGGCAAATTTTGATTTATAGCCATGCAGGTTCAGCAATTAGGAATAGCTGCACAGTTGTGATACTCCGTTAAACCCCATTGTATCTGATTAAGTACTTCACGCTCTGAAGAAGGATGCTGCAAAATAGTGTTAGGAGTTATATATACGTGCTGGTCTTTTTGTGGTGCTGTTGCAATAGAATCATATTGAAATGGAAAATTTGTCCTGACAAACGAGTGAGCCATCTATTAATTCTGCCAGGACTGAAATATATTGCTTTAAAACTAGAACCTCTAAAGGAATGAAACCAAACTCATTTCCTCTTCAAGCTGTCAAGTACAACTAGAATCTAAATTTTTAAAAACTTTTTTCCTGACACTGATTCTCTTTTGGGGGTGAATTACTTTAATGTTTCCTGAAAGGCGCTGAACTGAGATGTGGATTTCTAGAGAGATTCTCAGAGTTGCACATCCTGGTTAACAGCAGGGTGATGTTCATTAGTATGACAGAGCCGATAATTAGGCTGATAATGCTAATTCAAGTCCTTATCACTTTGATAACGGCAACGAATGAAGCTGATAATTAGGAACTGTAATTTGTTAAGTGGATATTTGTTCACAGAGCCTAGATCAACTACGAAAAAAGATTTCAAAAATAGTTTTTTACTTTCACTCTCTTATCTTTTTGGTGGTTTAAAAACATTTGGACGGGGAGGGGATTACCATAAATTATTACTAAATTTTGGGAGAGTCAAAAATGTTTGGCGTATGGAGTCACTAAATAATTCATTACCTATTGAACTATCAATGATTAATTTTATATTTTTCAGATAATATTGATGAGATCTTTAACAAAATAAATCAAAGTACTTAATTCTGGGGAAAAGAAAGTCACTAACACTATTAAATATACTATGTCGTAAATGTAAAGATGAAGTTTAGATAAAGTTACCAATGAATGGTTCAGTATGCCAAGCTAATTATATACTTAAAAAAAATGTTTTGCCCAGAACTTTTTCATCTATCTAATGAGAAATATCTGCTTTGCCTCTTTGAATGCCTAATGGGGGCATGTGAATTACTTCAACTGAAGGTATTGTAGTCTCCCAAAGTTCCAAGTTGGTTTGTATCAGGACATCCGACAAAGGCTACGCTAGCCGCTTTCCTGGACCTCCCTCCAGCCTATGTGGATTTCCCTCTTCACTGACTTTTCCCGGAGCTCAAAATCTATGCCTTCAAAATGGTGTGTTAGAATTTTATTTATTCATAGTTATGTAAGGAATGGCACATACTCATAACACTTTAATTTCCTCCTGTTAGGTGAGGACCATAAGAATTCCTCCTGATGCTAATTAAAAAAATTAGTTCATTATAGATCAATTTTTGATGTTTATTCTTTGAATATTTAGTAGCAGAAAATTGCTGGCAGGAATTGTTACTGACACAGCAAATTCTAAATTGACACTAGAGAGCATTTGCGGGAAATATGTTTCACAGTTGGAGTAGGAACGTTCAGTAAAAAGTCATCACCTTAATGCTCTGTGATCTGCATGGTTAAAGAAATCAGCATGCTTTGAATGTTTACACAAAAATTAGTGAAAAACGGGCAGAGAACAAGCATTTTTAGGACTTACCTGTAAGATAGCTTTTAAGCAGCATAGAATCGCAAGTAATGCAATCATCTGATAGGGAAGTCCTAAAGAGAATCCTTTTGCTCTAAAATTTGCCATTAAAAAAAGTAGGTGACAATTCCATAGCTGTATGTGGAGGGTGGTTGTTGGTTGGTTGTCTGTAAATCAAAAGAAATAAAAAATTTTCAGTGGTAATGGACATATAGCTGAGGCCAAAAATGTATGCTTGTGTAATATGAAATGCAGATGCGTGAATGCAAGTATACAAATTCGAGTTTATAGATTTCCGTATACGCTTTCTGTAATTTTTGCACTAAAGACATCATTAAATCATAAGTGTAACGGAGCATGCTGATGCCTACTTTCCATATGAAAGGTTTGTTTTTCCTTTCTTTTGCCCCTTTAACAATTGGTAAATGCAAATAATAAAACAAACAGAAAAATTATCCCGAGAGTTAATCGAATTACAGAAATATTGGACCAAGATAATTGGAAAGAAGTGGAAATAAATTGGGTAGTTTCAATATATCTGTGGTATAGAAAACCATTCTTTTTTTTTTTTTCTGATGCCATACTTTTGAGATCTGCTAAAAGGTGACACAGAGCAGGGATGCTCCTTTGTGCGCTAGCTTCTCTTTCGGATGCTTTCATGAAGGCACTGTCGTTCTGTGAATCTCCCTTCAACAAATTATTTTATGTCAATTTTCATATCCAATTAATTACAAAGCAACTTTAGAAAATATTTTTCCCAGCTTAATGTCAAGGGAATACCAGGCCTTTGAGTCTCTGTGTGTGGGCAAAGGACCAGAAGCAGTTGTCTGATGACATCTTCAAAAGTTAGCACCCCCCAGCTGTGCTTGGTAACGGCAGGCACCGTGGATTGTTCCTAGTCCTTAACCCTCTGTGGTGGTGTTTGATCCAGCCCTGCTTTCCACTTGCATTGGTGGCTGGTCCAACTAACTTGTCTCAGCTGAGGCTTAGCAACTTCTTAAGTTGTGCTGAACCTTTTGCTTGTGCTTGCCTGACCGTCATTATCTTTACGTCCTTCTGGCAATATAAAGAGACTCTAAGGCAGGTTTAAAGCAATTTACTCTTGAGTAAGTTGCACCGGACTGAAATCAAAGGACCTTGGTAAAGAGTTAATAGGTGTTTCATGTCTTCTAGAAAACCATACTTTAAATATTGAAGATGATGCTTTGGATGCACTTATCCAGTGCTTTGGGGTGATGTTTCAGATAGCAGCGTAGTGAACTGGAGTTAATGGGGAAAACCAGAAAATAGCCACAGGTGATCTTCAAAGCTTTAGGTATCGTTCTAAAACTGTACTATCTTGGATGTGAATTGTCCCACTGAACTGAAGACACTTTTATTCCTGAGGGAACATAGTTCCTGTCAAAACGCAACACAGTCTGAGCTGGCTGAGGCCAGCTAAGATCAGGATGTGTTGTTTGCTGCTGCTGATACACGATAGCTTATTTATAATGAGAAGTCCAAGTCCAACGCCTTGTTGTTCAGCTGGAAAACGAAACAATTCTTGTTTTGTTTCTTTCAGTTGTGCAATGTGAGGTTTAATTCCTCTTCTCTTGTTACCTGCAAATACAAAACTTTTCAGGAATATGCCCCATGACTTGGTGAGGTTGTCATAAATCTACTTTCAGTGCAAAGTACATCTAGTTATTATTAAGGCTGGTGGTGGCTGTGTTTACATTGGAAGTACAGACCTTCATAAGTATTTCAAGAAAATATTGCAATACTATGTGCACTTCCGTTTGCAGAGCATGATTTGTTTTCACTAGGCCCAGATTTTTTCTCCAGATTTGCTATCCAGGCTCTGAAATTCATTAATCACTGGGGTACTAACCCCAGCTTCACAAGGGAGTGTGGAGGGTGCAGAGTGAGGGAGGGGTTGATTTTACTCTTGGAAATAGCTCTTAGGCAAAGCGCTTCTTAAAGCAATAGATTTTTTTTGCTATTAAGTTTCCTAGTCCCTTGTTGGTCCCCACTATTCTGAACAAAAGGCTAGTTCTTGGTTCCAACTCAGAGTTAAACTGTGCTGGGTGCCAGAGGAGTTTAAAGTTTTCTGCGTACCAAAATTGAATGATACGCATTAATTTTCTTTGCTAAATAACACGTGTTCTGCTATATGTTTCAATCTGTCTTTCATCCGATTTATTAGGCACACATTATCAGTGTATAATGAATGTACGAAGATATTTCTCTCAGAAATGACAACTATATAAATAATTCAAGTAGTCAGAAATCAAAATTACTGTGGCTTGCCTTGTGGTTCCTACCCAAGCAATCTGACACCACAGAAATATACGGGTAGGGAATGCTGCTTTTGAGTGATCAACAAAGGATTTCACTTCCTCTACATGAGAAGCTAAATATTGTCAGAATAGGAAAGAAAAAGCTAATATACTGTGATTGACCAATAGACCCCTAAAATGGAAGAAGGCTGAGAGGAGGTGGGCCAGGGCGATGTGCCTGTGAAGCTCAGGGAATAATGCGGGATATGACTGACCACGGCTGTTGCAATGAGCTGACTTTATCTCAGCCCTAAAGGGGGTCCGGAGGCTGGCCTTTGTTTTAGAGAAACAGCTATCAACAGTTGAGTGGCTCGACTGGTGGTGTCCACGTTTCTCCCTGAGTTCATTACGAAAGTGTGAATGTCTCCCCGAGTTAGCCAGACCAGCATGGGGGGAGTCAATGTGTGGCTCAGCCCAACATAAGAGTATAAAAACTGAAGAGAGCAACGGGCTCAAGCTGGCTTCAACCCATGCACTCTTTGTATTGGGACTGGGGATGCCCAGCACCCTGACGGTGAGCATATTCTAGAGACTGGAGATGGGAATCACATTGGGATTCGGATTGAACTGGGTATTGCAATTGCTGTACAGATATTGCCAAGTGTAACTTACATTTATATTGTGTTATGCAATGTATTTTGTATCACTCCACTAAATCAGAAACCCGGTGTAACATCAGCTGTCTTCAAATATGTAAATCTGATATTAAACATTACACCCTCCACGTGTGACATATCTAAAAGAACCTGGTCAGCGAGTATTGGACTCTGACAAATACTGCTAATAGGGATGGTCTTGCTAGAATGATTTTTCTAAGGAAAGCAAGATCTAGGCATGAAATAAATGTTCATTCTATAGAATTGTTTAATGTCCAAACTGGTACTAAAAAAACCTATTACTTGAAAGCTGATGGTCAAGTGAAAGCAAATACGGTATGCTGAAGGACAGGGGACGTGAAATTGGCCATTGCGGAATGAAAGGGCTGACTTGAGAAGCAGAGCATTTCAGTGCAGATGTAAGAAACACATGTAATGACTTTCAAGGCAAATGAATCTAACAAATAAGCCTAGAGCTGCTGCCAGATTCAACATTTCTGATGGTTTTATAAGAACAGTCCTGCCGAAACCAGGACAACAATAAAAAACAAGCAAAGCAAATGAACCTTTTCTGACAGTACTCGGATCAGTATTATAATTCTTTGTACCTACTTGTGTGGCTTTTGTTGTTAAATTTCAACAAGATTAAATCAATTGGAAAAGTTGGTTAATATTTTCTGGTAATTTTCTACATTTCTAGGTTTTTTCATAAAAAAAGGAGGAAAAACATTGTATTACTCTTCTTGAAATCTTTTCTGCTCCAAATTTATCCTTTTACTGCTTTGTAGTTAGGGTGGAAGAATGTTGGTTGGGACATAAGTTAAATTAGATACTGAAATATTACTGTTAATAGTGTGTAAGACTAGATATGTATATAATATCCCTCATACACATTGCTGATAAAAAATATTAGCCTTTTGTTTTCTGTAGACTGAGAAGATACTGCAAAGAGACTGGTACTTCTTAGTCCACTTCAGTGAGAGAGTCTCATTTTCTTAAAATTAAATTATCTTCTGAGGAAATGAAATGCAACAGATCCTGATGCTTTACCTAGCAACAAATAATTTATATAAAATGAATGGGAAATAAAATACCATATTTACAAGTGAAAATATAAACAACTTTTTCCCCTTTGGAAAAGGTAGGTAACTACAGAACTTGGAAAACTATTTGAAATATATCAAATACTATATAACAAATAATAGTTTTGTTTTGGGATTTGTTTTTTTTTCACCATCCCTGTTGGTTACTTTTATGATGTTCACATAAGCTAGCTAGAATCATAATGTAATTTTACCACAGCTCACGTTGGTTTTTTTATTTCAACAAAAGCCCTGTGCATGTGAAAAACACTTGTTGACACCAGTGTGTAAGGGGTTGAAGGGCAACACAGATTTCAAAGGGTTCAAACGCCATTTATCTGCATAAATGATGTTATTTATACATGTTTTTTGAAAGTGCCCTTTCCTTACTTGCTGATTATATGATTCACATTATGAGAAATTTGTATCCTTATCTCTCTCTACTAAACAAGCTTTTAGAAAAGTTAGTTTGGTGTGATTGCTGATGTCCTCTGTTGCTGGGAAATGAAGTAATTTCACGTCTTATGAATACTTCATATAAGATACGCTATGAAAAATATCCTTAAAAAATCTGCTGAAAATATTTATGAAGTATTTGAAGACCCATAACTCTATAACTGACTACCACAAATTATATTAAAGAAGGAGAATGAAAAAAGTAATTCTTTTGCTGATGGATGTTGGCAGCTGTATCACTCATTTTCTTAGTGAAATGGATTCAGTGGAATTAATGTTGGACATAAAACTTCTTTCCAGAGGCAAAACTGCTTAAATTACAACGTTACAAATATGATAGGTCTTCCACAGGAATAAGAATGAAGATTTCTAATAAACTAGAGACTTAACTGGAAAAGTGGTTTAAAAGCGTGGAAGAGAGAGCATGCCCGTTTCCAAGAACCAAACCTGGGACTCCTGCTGAGTCGCAAACCCCTGCTCACGGTAGTTCGGGTTTGTGCCTGGCCAGCTTGCAGTGCAAGCACAGCCGTTGATGCTGGAAGCCTTTCCCATGTTTTCAGTGTGCGGAATTGTGGGCTTTGTTTGGGAGGCTTCATTTTTTTTTAATTTTTTATTTTTTTTTTTTTTTTAGCTTCAGCTGTTGTAATTCTTCCTTTCAACCTAGGGTTAAGTTTTCAGACTCTTAACCAACACGGTAGCCATCCCGCAAACCAGAATGCATTGCATTCTTCTCAAGCTCATCGTTCTGTTCTTCTTCAGTCTAAACAACTGTCTCTCTTACTTGAAGCAGCTACTTGCATTTTAAGGGTGCTTCTGACCAGGTACTGAGCAGTTGCCTTGCTATTAATATTATAATTTATTTTAATAGGGAAGGGACTACTATCTTGTATTTTGGCCCAATGTCTTATTTATTCTTAGTTTCTTTGTGGAATAACTTTGTCTCTTTGGAAACAGGCATTCATAGGAGGGCAAGTGTGTTTTACCCAGATCATACAACACAATCTTTGGGTCAGTAATGATGCCTTTGTTGAAATAATTGTTCTAAGGACACTGCCTGTATGCATAGAGAATTGCATTCATTTAGGTGAGATTGGTAGCATTTACATGAGAGTATGGGCACATTTTTTCTATCAAAGCTTTCTTTTTTCCAAGATAATTTTGTATTGTGTTGTTCAATTAAACACACTTTTTATAGGCGTTGTTAGACATCACAAAATTGTCTTCCTCAAATGGCCCTTTTTTGAGTTGGTTAAGTTGCTATTTTATTTTTTTCAGTTTGTTCTGACAAATGGTGTGGGAGGCAGGGACTTAAACAGCCAAGCAATAATTTTTATGCAGGTAATTTTAATATAACTAACATAAAATTGAAGTTCTCTGCCAGCTTTCAAAGGCCCGTGTCATTATGTCCAAATTTGGATTCAATTTCCCAAAATTCAGACTTGCTTGGAATTTAACTTCCTAGTTTAGCCCTTGACCAGTCTGGCCCATATAAAACTTTCCTTCTCCAGGTTGCCTCCCCACTCATCCCCTTGTTCTGTTACTGCACTAACATGGTAGCTGCTGTGCTCACTCTGGATTTTTGAAACCTAATGGGCCCTTCCTAAATTCAGTGAACCTGACAGCTGGAGAGACATATGTGATGAGTTTGTTGGCACTGTTTTAACCTTTTGTTGCTGGAGCACCTTTTTAACCACTGCAACGTGAATTCATCGATGAAGTAGCGAATACAAAAGCCAGGTGACAGTCCCCTTGCTCAGGTGACCGTCTTTGCCTTCGCTGGGACTTACCCACATGCAGTACTCGAGAAAAGTGAAGTCAATCCCCCAAGTGGAGCCACGTCAATGTGCTCGAAAGCAGAAAACATTAGAATCTGTTTGTGGATGCTCTCATACAGAAGTCAAGTAGCCTTAGACTGCTGCAGCTTAATCTTCTGAGCAACAGGTGGTGTCACGTTTTCTGAAGAGGGTTAGCTTACAGCAGAACGGTAAACCTGCACGGCAACTTCTTGTACTGGATTTTCTAACATGCTTTACTGCACTGCTTTCCCAGTTTTAGCTGATTTGCTCTTATTTATAGGGAGTATAGACAAATGCTGTATGATAGAGATTACAAAGAGTATAGATAAGTGATACTATATTTTTTTTATTTCAATCTGTGATTCAATGCTTAAATCTGTGACCGACTTTTTATTTGTAGACTGGACTAAATATATGGCAAGTGCCTATACCAGCCTTTTTAAACACAAATTAGTTATCTCAATCGGTCACTGCTTTGTTTGAAAAACCAAACAAGTTATTGTGCCCTTGGATGTTTAAAACGGTAATGTGTCCTTAGCACTTTAGCTAAAATATGTTTAGTTTAGTCTTCTTTCATAATTCACCAAGTGACTTCGAGCACAAGCTATCAAAATGATGTGGCTAGCAAGGTAAGAGGCCTGCAGCTGGCAAGGGCGGGTACACTAAATGCATCTCACTTGGCTTGGGAGTTGGCAGAAATCTCAGATTTGGGAAAAGAGCCAGTACCTCGCCCGGGAAATCAACATAGGTATGACAACTACAAGTAAGACACCCAAAAGTATTTTTTTCTTTCTTTCCTTCTTTTTTCAATATAAAATGCGACCAAAGCCACTCTCAGTCTGTGTTCCCTCAAGGACGGACTCATTATTATTCTATGCAGGGTCAGGACAGGAGGGAGGTGGGTTACGTTGTGCTTAGCAATAGGCCTGAAGAGCTTAACCGAATCAGACTAAGGATAAAGGAATCGATAGTCAGAGACAAACAAAATAAACAGTGCTGCTCTCTGAATATCACATTCGTGTCATGTGTTTTCCTTTCTGTTTTGTGAAAGATCTGGTCACATATGAATATCTGTTTTTTTGTCAGGTGAGGTGGGGTTAAGGAGGCCCCCCTCTTTAATGACAGAAAAACGAAGACAAAGATGAATGGGGGGAACAGGTAGAATACAAAAATGAGTGGGATGAAGTTAAGAACACCCAGGGTTTGGTAGTACCTACAAGGGAGAAAAAAGGGGATGGCCGAAATGAAAAGACACTCCCTCCCACCCCCAACCAGACAAAACGCCACCAATACCAAGTAAAAACCCTACCGCCCCACACATTCTAGCAGTTTTAGGGTAGGATTAATCTATCCCGATTTAGGTGTCTAAAGTGTAGATTTTTATGTTTGACAATTTATATTTTATAATAAAAGAAAATAAATAGGTGCTGTCAAGGAATAATTAACCCCATTACAAAGATAGAGATTGAGAGAGCATGTAAATCCTAGTGCATCAGTAATATTGTAGTATCATGGCCTAAATGTAAGTGTAGGTGTATCTTTCTGAAAAATATGCCTATTTTTCCTGCTTTTTCTTTTTCTGTGTTTAGGAAAGTGAAAGGTTTGTGGCTGTTTTGTTTGTTCCTCTGGTGATTTTACTAGTTAAAATACTACTTCTTTCCTTGGCTTTTTAATCCAGTCATCTAGATCTGTCTGCAGATCTGTGGTTTATAGTCAGCATCATGGAAAATTTCAGTTAAAATTAACCCATGCTGTGAATTGTTACTGTTTTCATTGAATCGTCAAACTGTGTGAATTCTTGGTTGCTGATTATGAATGTTCTCGACTGTATTGCTGAAATTGTCTGATTTTTGCCATTCTGCTGCATTTTATTTGGCTGTATGAATTACAGCTTCCAAATGGTTGGTGGATCAACAAGCGACATTCTGAGAAAATTCATAGAAATGTTTGTTTTCAAATTTGTGGAGAAAAGGGATAGAAATGCCAATTATTGTTGTATTTTTGCCTACAATACCATACTGAAAAGTTTCCATACCCCCTAAAAATCATATTCTATTAGAGTAAGTCTAGATTTCCAGGAACAGGAGTAATTTCTGGGTAAACATGTAAAAGGAGGGGGAGATTCTTTTCTTCCAGAGTTCAGAAGTATAGTTCTCTCTCCCTGACAGCATCCACTTTTAATTACAGAGCTATCCATTTGACATTGTGTTCCTGACACTGAACACTGCACGAGGCCATTGCATTTTTGTTGCTGACTTCATGAAAATGAGTTTCACACTGTTGGCTTGACAGGCATCATTGAACTTTGCTGTGACAGACTAAAAAAGTAGTACTGGAAAACAAATAATATGCAATAGATTAAAAAGGGTCCAGGCTCTATCATGAAGGGAAAAGAACCCCAAACTGCTCATGACCAGTGGAAAAGAGATGAAATTACTGAAGGAAACATAATTATCTGGCTTTATGAGGAAGGACGCTCTGCCAGCTATATGGTGCAGAAGAGACTGAATTGAGGGTTGTCTGCCAAAGAAGCAGGAAAGAAATGAAGGGAAACTTCATGCCTACATAGAGTCCAGCAAAGCTGCACATGAATGAAAACGTAGAGTGGAGTGCCATCTGCTCATCTGGAAATGCCTTTCGGGAGTCCTGTAAAACGGATGCACTCGGGAGAACATTTACCTGAACAACAGCAAGTAATCCCTAATTGAACTTCCAGAGTCTGTTTCTTGATGATGCAAAGCAGTTGCACTCATCCTAAAATTTTTAATTTTATCCTCCTCTTTTCTGGTGCTGATTGATAGATAGATTGATTCTGCAGTTGCCACTGTAACAGAAATCATCACAATACAACCAAGTACAGCTTGGTGGGGTTTTTTGTGGCATTCTCTTTCTTTTCAGTAAATTCATCAAGAGCAAAACCAACCAATTGGATTATAAACACTTAAGTTATTTTGAAACAAATCCATGTGTATGCTGTTTTGATTTAAGTAAGTCAGCCAAAAATTCAAAAAAGTAATAACTCCTAAAACAAAAGTTAAGTTTTATTTTGAAGTAAAAACATCCATATACCAATATGCATTGAAAAGTCACTTAGAATTAAGTACTTATCATGGGTCTAGATTGTATGGGTATATATAATTTAATTAATTTCCTGCTACCCCTAAATTTCTGTTTAAAAAAAAGTAGTATGTTGTAGTCACTACTGTGGCTAAACCCAGGAGTTTTTAAGGACTCTCAAACAGGCCAATATTTCTTCTTTCATGCCTGGGTCTCGAGTATTGTTGTCATTAAAACAGCAAGTTGGGAAAAGAAAATATGTTCATGAAACAAGAACCATCCACATGCCACGCACTTAGAGTCTACATCAATTTGCACAGCCTGCTTTCACTGAGCCCAGCCTTGTTCACACGTGCTGCATCTGGTGTCAGTTGATATATTATATATAAATATGTTGTATTTTTCAATTCTTTGTCAGACATCTACAAGTTTATTTTAGTAATTTTAATTTTATTACGAGAATATTGTACCTGGACCCTTTGTTGACTTTGTGCATCGCTTTCACAGCAAGACTCTGCTTGAAAATCATTAAAGACTCAATGAGTCTTACAGATACCATAATGAGAGTATGTTCTCATCTTTCTTCCCATAGGTGGTGGCCCCTGCAGAGTACATAAACAGAAATGCAACCGAGTGTTGGCTGCAAGAAACGATGAAATAAATTGTTTAAACAACGCCAGGAGTTTGGGTGAACCAGACCATGTTGTGGCACTGATGTCCTTTCTGAGTTCTGTAAAAGGGAAACCCTACAGCATTCAGAACAAGAAACCTCTTCTCCCTTCCCCTTTTAATAACCAATAATTTATATCTTTTATTACATTTTTTATTGTTTTTCTACTTGCTGCTAGAGGGCACAGAACAGGTAGTGACGTGGTCATATGCATGGTACTGAGGAATCCCACCATTATGTTCACTTCAATCAGTCATGTGTGACAAAAATATGTAACTGCAGCTGAAAATGCTGGAATTACTGTTACTCTGATGCCTACTTCTCATCTGTAAGTACCGGAGGAGGAGTTACAGTTCATCTATTATCTGTGAAACTTATAGGGAAACCGAAGTGAGAGAAATTCAGCAGCTTGTCCAAGCACAGAAACTCATGGGCAGAACCCGTGATAGATTTTTGGTTTTTAATGTCCTTTATTCTCACGCTGCTCTTGGTGCCCTTGCCGTTGTTCCCAGGGAGAGCAAGTCAGGGCAAATCTCTCTGTCGTGGTTTAACCTCAGCCGGCAGCCAGGCCCCACCCAGCCGCTCGCTCACTCCCCCCCGGTGGGATGGGGGAG
>NW_008824932.1:2377083-2393279 GCF_000699105.1 Pygoscelis adeliae
TACTTGGGAAGACAAACGCCATCACTCCAAACGTCCCCCCCTTCCTTCTTCTTCCCCCAGCTTCATATGCTGAGCATGACGTCCCATGATATGGAATATCCCTCTGGCCAGTTGGGGTCAGCTGTCCTGGCTGTGCCCCCTCCCGGCTTCTTGGCCCCCCCCAGCCTTCTCAGTCGGTAGGGCATGGGAAGCTGGAAAGTCCTTGACTAGTGCAAGCACTGCTCAGGAGCAACTAAAACATCGGTGTGTTATCAACATTGTTCTCACCCTAAATCCAAAACACAGCACTGTAGCAGCTACTAGGAAGGAAATTAACTCTATCCCTGCCGAAACCAGGACACTCTATCATTTGAAGAACTTTCCTCTAAAGTACAAAGATGTCCTCAATCAATTATTGCAGGGGAAAAAAACCCTACATTGTTTTTTATTTATTTTTTTTTATTATTTATTTTTAAAGAAAACCTTGAAAGATCTCACCTGGAATTTTTCAAAATGCTGATCTACCGCACCCCTAAGAAAGGGGAATTTGTTGGTATTTTAGGTCGTCTCTCTCTGCAGTTTGGCTGGTGATATCTGATTTATTTATTTATAAATCACACTCACACACACAGACACTCACACACACACACACCATTTAAGAAGGGATCTGTCTCATCCCGAAATTTGACACAATTCTGGCAATAATTGAGGTGATTTGTACTAGCCATCAGTTTTACCCTTCAGAATAAAATGTGGCAAGTGAATAAAGCCTGATGGCATGGCTGTGCAAAATTTCATTTAACAGCTCATTGCAGGGAGGCCAAGTTGGATTGCCAAATATATCAAATCACTTTTATAGATCTAAGCTGTCTACCTCCTGATTTTCTTAATCGTAAATGGTATAACAGATATTGCTATAGTTTTCCCATGCATTGTAAAAGGAAAGTGTTTTAAATAAGGAGCAGAGCAAGCTGATTTGTTTGGTTAAGTTTACAGGTATAGGTTGTATGTACTCCAGATGTTTGCACACATTCCCAGAGTCCTAGGGCCCTTTATTTCTCCTGCATCCAGTCCGAATACTCCAAACACGTCCCGTCAGTAGGCAGTTGCTGTCAGTGAGTTCCTAAAAGGACTCATCTGTTATATTTATGTACTTTTCATCCAAGAATGAATAGTTCTTGGTGTGCTGTTTCCAGTTCCAGATATGAGGAAATATGCCAGAATACAAGCTGCTTGCTTTGTTTGCAGCTACTTTGTTGGTTCTGACTATTAGTACATGGGATAAAAGGAAAGGGGAATAATGGAAATAAATGCCAAAACATATCTATTCCTCTCTTCTTGGTGTTGAAATTTTATGTAGATTCTTATCGGAGATCGAATCTGTGTATCTATAACAATATTATGTAGATATTTCGGCCTCATCAGTCTAGTATATATGATCTCTAAGACACTTAGCGTGCATGTCCTGGGAGGTAAGGAAGTGCTGTAATCCCTGTTTGAAAGATGAGGAGATGAAGCACAGAGAAGGCAAGTGACTTGTTCAAGATCATACACGAAGCTCATGGTGAACTGGGGATAGAAGACAAATCTGTTGGGCTGATGCCTTAAGCGAATCCAGTTTGATTCTGCTTTGGATATTTCTCAAGCTCCAGAGCCCAAAACCACTGCTCAACACATACCGATGACAGTAACGGTTTTATCATCAGTCTTGGGGAGGGTATGGTAGGCTCATGAAAATTTTGAAAGCATACTTATGGCATACTTACAGCTACCCATAGATTTTTGGCTTCTGTTTGGGAGTGTTCGCTTTAATGTCTGGTTTTGGGTGTTGAGGAGAAAAGTGGTGTTTATTTCATCAAAATTCTTGTCAAAATTGAAATGTTTGAGGACAGGAACAGTTTTCAAGGACTCTATGCTTGTGGGAGTCCTTAAAAATAGTAGGTTCTTAATTGAGTTCTTTCACTTCTTGAGTGCAGACTATTCAACATGCAAGGAAGACCTTTCTCAAACTGCCAATTTTTATTTGGTAGTTGGATGACAATAAGTCTGAATGACTGCTTTTCTGTTCATCAAATTTCATTACGAAGTGTATATTTACAGTTAAATTTATTACATGAATAATTATTCCCTTTAGAATGAAATCTGGTAATTGGTGTATGTTATGTATTTGAGAAACCAAAACAAAGACCGTAGGTTCATCAAGTGCTACCAAAAAAAGAGTTCCAATGGCTGTGCCATTCCTCCAGTGAGCAAAGTCAAAGCAATGTTTATGTTAATTTATGTGAGCATAAGATATATGTATACCTCCTCATTTATACACTTGTTTTGAGTGAATATGAAGGATGATCAAGCTGTCTGTGGAAATCCTTTGAGGTTGGAAGAGCTGGTATTGTTTATTGTGCTTTGGAGGCCTTCTGTTGCTTTTCCATTTCTACCCTTGTGTGGAGGCAGCTTGATCTATGCACTCATCTAGGAGAAAGAAATTTGTTATGGCCGTTTTGCAGCTTGGTATCCTGGAATACTGGTTGCCTTGAAAGCAGAAGTATCTACTGAGAATCCAAATGGATTTTCCCTAGATGAGAACAACTCTTCATGTCTTCTGTCCTGAATTAGGCAAAGCTTCTCTGACTGCCCTTGAATGTCCCATATGTCACTTGCTAACATCGGACGTGGCTCTGCTGTCAGAGTCTGATCTCCAAATGGTTGCAGCCAGAACTTAGTGCTGGCTGTCCTGAACAGGCACTGGGAAGCCTCCGACCCTTTGGTACCTGCTTCCTATCCACTGTAGTCACAAGGAGAGTAAACAGCATTATTGAGTTTCCCCTTCAGCTAGGTTGAATGGGTACCACTCAGATACACTGAAAGAAAATTACCTGGCAGATACCTTCTGGATACCTGATAGGTAGTTTCTAGATGATACTTGTCTAGTATCTCACGATTCTCTGCCTTGGGTCTTGACTAATGCCAGTTTTGATGTTTTGAAACTGAGAGATAATATACATCTCATTGTACGGAGCGAGCAATTGGCTGTGGGGTAAGTCATGGGCTATTATTCGTCATGGCGGTGTGACTGTGTAATACATGGAGACACTGATAGTGGTGCTGACAGGTCTGCTGTTCTTTTGGACTTACTGGTCTGTTAAAGTTTGATATATGGCACTTGAATTCATTGTATACGTTAAATATCATGGAAAGTGCTTTTGTTTTCACCTGAATCTAGAGATTTGAGGTGTCTAAATGGTGAGGGGTTCTTTCTAGATATCAGAGATTATTTGCTATATCAACTCACGCTGCAGTTAGTATTTGAATCCATGGTGCCCTGTACCCTAATAAAGAACACTTTGTAGTCCTTCAATGGTGCTTTAGCCCCATGAGCAGATCAATGCAACCTCTAACAGATGCCAGAAGGATGCTACAACTACATATGCTTGCGCTGGTACACTCAGCTACATCATTTTGGGTTTCTAACTAAATCAGAAGGCTGTTTTTTTCCCCCAGTATAGTTAAATGGGCAGATCCAGTAAGTCATTCTCTGTGGAGGCTTAGGTTTCAAAGCTGACTATGTCATGGTCCTAGAGAGGTAAATCTCATCCTGTACATCGGGTGCCTAAATGTGTACCCTGTGGCGTTATTCCGAACTGTGTTCCTTTCTGATTATTTTGGCATAGGTGGATCAAGGATCTGGCCCTGCAGAATTGAGTGTTTTCTTCATGGTACCCCAATATATTTAGGAATATCAGCACCACAGTGGAGGGCAGTGGTGTGCATCACAGTATTCATTTTGACAGTGTCATACCCTTGAATAAAAAATGTATTCATAGGGGCTTCTTTAACTGGCTATATAAATGTAACAGGCTGAATGTTGTGGTATACCTGTGTACTAATATAACATCTGAGTTGCTCAAATATTGGATCATTTCTCTTCACAAGATATGCAATCTCAGCTGGTTAATATATTAATTCAGGTCTGATTAAGATTGACATGGACAGCTTTTGCAGAGTATGAACACAAAAAAACCCAATGGAGCAGTAGCACTAATTTATTAACACAAAGCAATAGCTAACTCTGTAGATGTTCAGGATTTTCATTTACACCTCTGTGAACAAAAGCTACCACTACTTCTAATATACAAGATTCTGAATAATCACCAGAAATGTCACTTCATAGTGACGAGCCCCCAGTTCTGCTTTTCTAGACCCAGTTAATCCTGGATGAAATGTCAATAGTTTGGATGAGTATCATTTATTGAAATGCCCTTTGTTGCTTAGTAGCAGCATGATTTGTCAGCTACATTAGAAAATTATGGTTAGTATGAGTTTAGTATAATATTTTCTGGTGTTAGAAACATTAAATCTCACTATGGGAATGTAAATTAATATGCGAAGGTTCACACGGATGTCAGTACAATTGTCATATAATGCTTAACCAAGTCAAATTAACTTCTAACACTTTGTAGAAGGTCCTTTTACTCAAGGGATTATACAATATTCTGCAAGCTGAAGAATCTTCAGAGCTAAGATGTCAAACCTAGAACACACTTGTACAACCAAAAAAAGGCAGCAAAGACAGGAAACTAGAAATTAGAGTTCAAATTAATTTTGGCATTTTTTGAGTAGTTCACTGCAAAGGAATTCCTATGAACAGTTACTGCTATTTAATAGCTAAGTTCGGATTTGAAAATAACTTTTAAAAAAAAGTTTTTGAGAAAATCTATTCAAGTTGTTTAGCTTGATGTTGTTGGTGACTTTACCCTTACTACTTTTTACTCTTATAGGAAGAAATCCGGGGATATCTTGGGAAAAGCCTTTTCTCATCATTTACAGGGGAAAAACTAGTAGACAGAGTGAATCCCGCTAATTTGGCTATGACGTGGAATAGAAGACAAAGTATTTTGAATTTAATTGAGTGAACCCAGCCTCAAATATCATAGCCTTGGGCATAGTCAAAGCTTTATTCTCTCTTTGCAGTATTATTCTGTTTTTTTTTCCTCACGTTTTACCTCATGGGGTGGAGGGAGAGAATAATTATTTTGGATAATGGAATGCCATCTAAAGTAGCTATTAAATCTGTTTCTTATCAATTAAAGATTTTGTGGAATTCTAAGAATATCTATCTTTGTTCCTGGCTTACAAAGAAAGTAAAAACTTAGTTTGATATTCATTTAAGTCAAAAGCATGTTCATGAATTGCTGCAGTTGACTCTGGGTCAGGACTGTGTTTCAAATGAGAAAGGAAAGCATGTTCAGAGAAGATCAATAGTAGTCAGGCATTTTGGCTACATTGTTTTACTCATATTTTTAAATATACACAAGATACTTCTTTTGTTTTAGCCTTTTCTTAACAGAAAAGAAAGATTGTGTTGAACCAAGTCTTCTTTGAAAGACAGAATTGTTCCACCATAGAAAATGTGCAGAACACTTAGAGTTTTCATACTGCAAACAATAGGTCATGTCTTCTCTGAAAATATCATGTGGTTTACTAATAATTTGTTTTCAATTATTCTGGATACTTTAGCTCTTTATAGGTTTTAAACTGGAAGCTTCGATACGTATGAGAGTATTTGTACTAGATAGGATGAGTATAGCCTGAGATAAGTGTGTAAGGTGATTTTAAAATGTTTCAATATTTACTTCATGACCACTGGCCTTTGCTCTGTTGATGTGTGGCTTATTTCCTAATTTTTTTTTCAAATTCAAGCTTTTGGAATGGGTAGAGTATCTTATACATGAATAAAACTGCATATCAGAAGAGTTCAACTCTGCCAGTACGTGCTGTTCAACAAGAGGGATGTAGCATTACTTTTCGCTCAGGTTGGTACTTAGAGGCCTAAAAATGAACCGTAGTTTACATAAGTGACACACTTTTACAAATGATAAATATAAGCAAATCATCAGCCCTGTTGCAATTTTTCCAGAGAAATGAAGATTTATGAGACTGTGCTATTTATGAATGTATATGGGTAGAGATGTCTTTCCTTAAGAACTATTGCCCCTCTTTAGTTGAACCCAGACAATCTGGTCTCAGAAATTCAATAAATGTCATGGAATGAAGACATTTGGTACAGAGTGATATCCTGCTAGTGTATCCTCTTTAGGAACCTGCGAGAGTATGAGTTCAGTCCTTACCAGGCTTGAGACAACCTATATTGATGTCTAAACAATGGGAAAATATCTGTTGGAGCTTTTACCAATTGGTTACACATTCTTCATAGTAAATTCAATCAACCTTTACTTGTTTTGTTTCTTATAAAGCTACTTATTTCTCTTTGGATGTTATTTGTGCACAAATATTCCATGTTCATCTTAAATTCCAGACAAAATTGTTGATACCAGTGTATAGCTCATTCTGTGCATCGTGCTTTTAGAGAAAGAAAAATCGGAAGAAATAGTAAGAAAGGAGATTCGATCAATATAGATACCTTGGATATGAAGCAGCTGTTAAGTAAGAGCTAACATAGGCCTTGTTTTTATAAAGAAGCTTTAGCCTACAATGCTGATTGAATATCAACTCGTAGATGAATACTGACAAGCATTGTGACTCTGATCTGAGCTGTAAATGAGATCCTCTGGATGCCACCCAATTTTTCACCATCTATCCAGTCAATAGTAAATGAGGTTATATGAGTCAGGTGATAATTAGGAACGGACATATTCATTTTTCCTTATTTAAAATTTGCTTGATCTTTGTGGGATTTATGGTTGATTCAGTTGCTACCGGATTTACATTTTCCTTAGGAGAGACTGTAAGATATAGGAAGGAATGAATAATGGGGGGTGGGAACCATAAATTCTTATTTATTTGTTATTTGCAAATAAGCAAAACAAAGTAAGAAAACATTCTCCTATTCCCTAAATTGTTTTGGGACATCTTCTTGAAGTACACTTCATTCTTTTGAATTTAGGTCAGCATTATAGGATTTTATGTCTACTTCTTGCTCTGCGCCTTGCAAATCATTCCTAAGACCAATTATTCCTAAATATAGCCCCAAAAAGACCCCTCCAGGAGAAAGCTACACCTCACATTATTTTTGACTATACTTGTTAATATTTTAGAAGCTCTGTTTGCTCAAATAGAAGGGCATCTATCAAATATAGCTTCCAAAAGAGCTTAAAGGATTTTTCTTCCTGCCTTATTAAAATTGTAGTCTGCAACCATGTAGAAAATGTCACTTGAAGTGTAAAAGCAGAAAATATTGTCTTGAACTGTGCATGATGCATCGGGCTGGTTCTCAAAGCCAGTTAACAAGGGTTGCCTCCTCCTTAAAGCTTGAATAATCTGACTGGGGAGGTTTAGGTTTGATTTTCTCTCTTTTCCTTCCCTTCTCCAACTTTAATTTGCAGTGTTCGTAGAGTGCATTCATGTTGCTCTAAATGGCACAGCAGTCTTGGGCTATATTCTTTTGTGCCTTAGATAGTTGCTAGTAAAACAGGTACTTTTTTTGTTAATGGGTCTGCTGAGCTAATCCCTGAATTGATCGGTGGGAGACAGAATGTGGGTGCCTCAGCGGAAAGGCTGGAGATGTGGAAGGTACAAAGTAAGGAGGAGTTTGTAGAGACAAGGAAGAGGGAAAAGTTTCCAGCTGTTTCTGTTGCTAAAGGAGGGAGGATCTGTGACAGATGATCTTAGAACCAATTGCTTAGAGGACACTAAAAATTGTCTTGCCTTAGTAGCCTAAGTAGCTGTGGGTGGCAAGGAAGGGTGGTAGTGGTCCCGTAGACTTCTTGTTCTTTGCTGCACAACAGAGGGCAGTTTGGCAGTGTTAAGACTGGCAGCAGCCATTGATCTGTCAGAGAACAGCAAATAATATATTACCATAAATATCTATTGAAAGGCAGCATTTATATCGTTGGCAAATTTGTTCAAAGTCTGCAAATTGCAACTGGATCATAGAAAAGATTGTACTGAGTGCATAACATCAGGATTAAAAAGTCTTAAATCTCTAGCTGCCTTGCTTAACAGAGGGACATGTTAATGTAATTTAAGATTTCATAAAAATCATTAGATGTTTTCTATTTGCAGGGAGATTCAAAATACAGTTTGAATCTGGTTTCAAGTATTTTAGACTAAAGAAAAATATTTGCATTTTATTTTAGTCTAGTTTTCCTAATGAAAGGAGATTGATATCATGAAATTATTTGTCCATCCTGTGCCCAATAAATTGTTTCACAGCGGAATAATATTTTCAAGTAATAGTTACATAGAGGAAAAAGAGGCAGTAAAGGCAATACTGTGATATGAGTCATAGTATGAGTATGGCAATACTATGATGTGGCCGGTGGGCACACGCGTACTCCCTGCCTGGGCCTGCATGGGGCAGAGCAGGCAAAGGGACAAGGAGAAAAGAAGCCGAGGCTACTGAGAGGCTTTGGAGGACGTGGAGGTATTGAGATGGGAAGCTGGTGAAGACCAGGAGAAAATGCAGAAGTTGGATTCCTAGGTGTAAAACAGGGCATACTGTTGAAGTAGGGAAGTGTGGGGATTTCAGACACAAATCTACAGAAGTGAGGTTTCACAGGTTAAATAGAAATAAATTGTTACATAAACACTGAGAAACAATACTCCCATGTTTGAATATAAATGTGTTCAACTAGCCTTTAAGTCTTGAAACTAAATCTGACTGATTTGTTGTCCAAGGGAGTGAAAAATAAAACCACCCAAATAGTAAAATCTTCAAGGAAAAAAAAATTTGTGCATCAGTAATGCAGTGAGTTATAACTAGTAATGTAGTAAGGAAACCTGAACAAATCACTCCTTTCTTCATCCATATTTTTAGCCTGACAGTGTTCCTTTAAAGAGTGGCTTTTTGTGCTGGTTTTGGCTGGGATAGAGTTAATTTTCTTCCCAGTAGCTGGTACGGGGCTCTGTTTTGGATTTGTGCTGGAAACAGTGCTGATAACACAGGGGTGTTTTCGTTACTGCTGAGCAGTGCTGACACACAGTCAAGGCCTTTTCTGCTCCCCACCCCACCAGCGAGCAGGCTGGGGGGGCACAAGAAGTTGGGAGGGGACACAGCCGGGACAGCTGACCCCGACTGACCACAGGGATATCCCACACCATATGGCGTCATGCTCAGCATATAAAGCTGGGGGGAAGGTTGGTGGGAGGGCCGCTGCATGGGGACTGGCTGGGCATCGGTCGGTTGGTGGTGAGCAACTGTCTTCATTTGCATCACTTGTCTTTCTTGAGTTTTATTTCTCTCTCTGTTATTTTCCTTTTAATTACAACTTATTATTACTATTTTCTTTCAATTATTAAACTGTTCTTATCTCAACCCACGAGTTTTCTCACTTTTACCCTTCCAATTCTCTTCCCCCCGTCCCGCTGGGAGGGAGGGACCGAGCGGCTGGGTGTTGCTTAGTTGCTGGCTGGGGTTAAACCATGACACTTCTCTAACAAGTCTGCAGAAAGCCTGCTGTGAGGAGAGGGTGAGCACAGAGGAAAAGTTAGGGCCAATGTATCCTTCTGTGTAACAGAAAGACAGATTTATGGTTTGGGGTCTGCCTTTATCAGGTTGATCTGTTTTGTAGATTGAGTGTTAAAATGACTAGCTCTGGACAAATCCTTACCCTGCTGAGAACATTAAAATGTCATAGAGTTTAATATAGAGTAATTGGAGAGAACTCTACTTGAGAAGGAGATAAAGTGAAATTCCTAAAACAGATTTTAAGACTGCTGTGAACCCTTTTTGTCTGTCTTGAATAAGTGTGTTCCACTTTAATGAGATTATTCTGAGGCTTCCATCAGGTTTTATGCACAATTTTCTGCTGGTTTTCCAACAAAGACTTCTTTCTGTTTTTCAATAGAATTTCCCTTCTATTGGGTTAACAGTAATGTCTTTATAGCTGATCAAATGCAGTCAAGTTAACTGACAGGCAAATTGTTGTAAACAACTATTGTCCTGATTTATATATTTCAATTATGTCGATATTTATTTTGTTGTTTGGCTGCCTGTTCAAATTTCTCCTTAGTAGCTCTCGCAATCCAGTTGCAAGAGCTTTTCCTTTCCTCATCCCAGGCTAGCTGCAGTTTTACATTTTAGGGTTATTCTTTCCCTGCTGCGTCCTATCATTCTGTGTGAGGAAAAAGGAATTAGAAACTATTCAGGAGGAAGGCAAATAGGAGAAGGGTAAAGGCAACCCATAGCCCAGCATCATTTGCATACCCCATAAAACTCAATTCAACCAAGTCCATTCCCTGTTGTTATGAAAGAAAAATAACGCACATCTTAATTTTGTACTTCAGCCATTGTTTCTCCCGAGAGAAAAGGGGTTATTATAATTCCAGCTTAGTGGAAATATGTAAGGCTTTTACTCATCTTGTGCATAAAACTGATAACCCATGCAGTTGGGAGTGCTTATTTATTTCTTATTAATTCATTTCAGTCTTTATAAGTCAACTGAGCATTCAGCATTTGTAAAGTGATTCTGGAAAATTATTTTGCATAAGTAATAGTAAACACTGGCGTTGCTTCCTGGCAGGGAATGAAAATGATTCATACAATTCCCAGTGGCCTAATGAGCAGAAACAGGGACTGGAGCCACGAATAGCTCATTGGCTGAAGTTTGGCAGCAAAAAAAGCCATGTTGATCAGCTGTGCCTTCACTAGCAGGCATCTTTTGAATCAGTTGGAATTACTTATCGTGAGGCGTCGAGGGGCACGGAGGGAAGATTTGGCAGACAAATTTGAAGCAGGGAGAGACGGAGAAAGAAGAAAACCTCATACCTGGAAAACGAAATTAGCTGTAAACAGTGTTTTGCTTTCTCCTATTAATTTATCAAGATTTGTAACAATGCCAAGAAGTTTTATATTCTGTGAAGCACTCCAGCAAGCTTCCAAAGTACGCCTAAGATTTTACAGCCTATGCAAATTCAGTACGGCTGGGTCTGCCAAGTTCTTGGTATTTAAATGGGACCCCATTACTTCGAACAATTTCACTGTCAGCCATTACACAGGAAATTCTTCCTCTTTCTCTTGTTTGTTTTTAAGTAAATCCAGTTTCAACTTAATTGTAATTTGGATTTTTATCTTCAAATTCAGCAAGTGAGCCAATGAAAGCACTCTAAAATCATAAATAACAGCGGTAATCAGATACCGAAAATAAAATACATGAAAAAAAAATCTCATCAAGTAATGAACTGACACAATTTTCTCATTTCTCTTTTTGTTTCACAACAGCTAGATTGTCAGATGACTCATCTGCTTTGGTGTGTCTGTAGATTATTTGTATCGCTGCCTTTTGTCAATGTGAATTAGGGAGGCTTTCAAAAAGCTGCACAACTTAGAACAGTTTACAGTTGCTGTTATACTGTTGGGATATTTTGTTTTCTTCACATCCGATGTTATTGTTTAAGCGTTTGTTTGTGCTATGATCCAAAGACCATCGCAGAGAATACTTGTCTTTCCATTGACTGCGGGAAACACTTGTATCAGCCTTTCAGACAGCTTTGACTCATTCTGCTAACTTCAGACCCAGAACACGGCTCTTTCAGCCCTTCTATATATCCTGTTTGTTGTGTCTACAGAACGCTCTTACTCCAGGCCCTAAAGAAAATAAATGAACGCTTAAGTTTAAGCACTTGAGTAAGTGCCTCCGAGTCGATGCTCTCAATGGAGCTCAAAGGAATCAGATACTTCCACACGAAGGAGGATTACTGTGAGCTCACCGCTGTGAGCCAGGTTGACGGGGAGGGCTGTGGGTACGGAATGTATTTCCAACAACCTGAAGCGTATTCAGTTGCCTCTAATGCTCTGTTCAAACCAGTAAAATAACAACGTGGAAAAATAATTGCTGTACAAATTCTTGCATGATTTCAGAGGGAAACATCAGTGAAATTTTGGGTAATTTCAAGCGCATTTGTCTAAGGAGTATTAATGAAATAAGGAATGGAAACAAATAAACGGAGCCCGGTATTGTTAAGATAAAAATATTGAATAGAATGGAGAATGGGAATAAACAGTGAATAAAAAAGAGTAAGGAGAAATGAAACTGTAATGTAGAGGTTTTTACATTACCTTGCAACCCAGGTGGTGGTTTCATGTAACTCTGTAGTTCTTTTTACCAGTAATAATGAACAACTGTACTATAAATATATGGCTGTGCACATAACTACCACGAAAGCTACAGGAAAGCCCATTAGTAATTATTATGAACATTAAAAAAAAAAAAAGCTACTCTTTTGCTATCTGCACATGGTAGTCATCCTGGCTCAGTGAGCTCATTAGAAAAACAAAATGGTTTTGTTTGATCGTGATGTAAATGGTACTCTACAGGGACTTCGGCAAGTGTTCCCTAAAGCAAAGCCAGTGGATGAAGCCCATGTTCTTCTCATGGGGTGGGGGAAAAAAAATAAAAATCACAGCACTCTACATACCACACTAGCACTTCTTAATATCACAGTATGTGGAAATGAGTACTAAATGCAAATACAAGATAGCAGCAAATGTGTTCATAGATTGATTTTTACAATAACGTTATCTTGATTTATTGGGAAGGCAGTTATGTTTAGCTGGGTCAATTAATAATTACACCCTCCCACTGGTTTTCCAAATCATTGCCAAACAAATGTGGAGGCTTTCAATTTTCTTACCTCAAAGGAGTGTTTTGTTGCTCCCAAAGGAGATCTTTGCAGCTTTCTCAGACTCCTCAGGATTTTTTTTTCCCCTGAGCTGCGCTGTAAGACTGCCCATTAGTTTATGACCAATAGAAACTGAAGATGTTACAGAAAACCAAATGAAACTTTTGAGACCACAAAGAGATCAGTAACATTTGAAGCAAGTTTGGGCAAATTATCAAGTTTAAACCAGTATAGGGCCATGCAAAATTCCTTAGAACATCATAATTTATCAATGTTAAAACAGAAGGAGGTGCTGAGAGGCATTTCCATGGGGAGCGATTCTGCATACAGTATTATTTGATAATTGTGATAAAGATGTGGATCAAATAGAGATATATGGAGTATGTTTCCTAAATCTGTAAAGACACCAAGCAGGCAGGGAGTGCAGTTTGCCGGGTTGGTGTGGGGAAAATGGACCGTGGATTGTTTAGGTCCCTTTTGATTCTCTGATTACCTTTCGAGGGGAAAAGGTATGGATGTAATTTTAGGTCATGTCCTACAGTTAGCTTTGTATTGAATAGCGTCTGTGTAAAAAATGAAGTAAACCCCAGCAATGAACCATGGTTACCAAATATAAAACACAATATCTTCTCTCTTTTGTGAAGTAAAGCTGCTCAGGTGAGCAAGAAAGGTGTGTTCCTTCCCTTTAGAGGAATATTGAAAATCTGGGTGATTTTTATTGATTGCTGAGACTGCAAAAATTTATAGCTAGCAGCTAGCTAGAGACCACAAATGAGGTCAGGGACATTTATTTTAACTTTAACTTGTGGGGTCACTCGGTGCATCTTTAAAATAACAGCTACGCTCCAGATCTTGTCTGTATTACAGCACAGAACTCTTGGTTGTTAAAAAGCAGTGTTGAACTGCATGAACCGTACGGTAAATTCTAGTAAAAAAACCTTTAAATATTTGCATTGTGAAGCTAACTTGAGTCTTATTCAGTTTGTTGAATGCATTTAATCACAACAGCATAGAAATACCTTTAAGGATAAATACCGAGAGATCAAACATTGC
Source organism: Pygoscelis adeliae (assembly GCF_000699105.1). NCBI lineage: Eukaryota > Metazoa > Chordata > Aves > Sphenisciformes > Spheniscidae > Pygoscelis > Pygoscelis adeliae. Next base: position 2,390,692 of record NW_008824932.1, read on the forward strand.
TGTAATGTAAGCAGTGTCAGTACCTCACTAAGGAAATATTTTTCTCTTTCTTCACTGGTGTCTCTAAATTCATCCTCAGGAGCATTTTGTGGGGAACAAGGGTTATATACAAAAAACAAGTCTGAAATGCTTCTGCAAAATATAGCCAGCAAAACCTGTCTGAGATTCCCTCAGTATAGTCATACATTTTGCAGCCACATTATTCAGAAACTAAATCTGTTATTTCTTTGTTTTGTTTTTGTTTAGGAAAGCGCTGCCATGTCGCTCAGGCTTCCATTTGCTTCTTATTTTTATTTCCATCCTCAGAGCTCAGTGGAAATTAACTGTCCTCCTATTCATTTGAATAACTTTGGTACTTTATTGCCTTTTACAAAATCTTCCTTTTTTATAAATATCATTTTGTTTATTAAATTGATAAGCTGAGACAGCTCAAGAATTTCAAACACAGAATAATTAGGAGATCAATAAACAGTTCAGTAATTCTGAGATGACTTTGAGGTGACCTTCCAGAATAAAAAAGCCCAAAGCTGTGTAGGACATACAAATCTTAAATGATAGTTACTGTGCCAAGAGAATTTGAGTAGGTTGGTAATGTTGATTTAGCTGTCTTAATTGTGTTGAGCTCTGCAAGTCACAGCATAAAAGAGCAGTGGTGAGAACAAAAGAAGCACACACAGTAAAGGAATACTCATGAAAAAAATATACATGAAAGAAACAGTCAAAGTGAAATAATAAAACGAAGTACGGAGGTAAGGACTGAACGCAATAAACTAACCTTATGGCAACATTCAGCCAAACCCTCCTCCATAATTCCAGGTAAAGCATAATTCCATTCTGAGCACAGTATTTTAACTGCCTGTATCATGGGTAATGAGGCTAAAAGCCGGGAGTCTTGCATAACAATGTGAGAAATGACGCCTTCAGCCCCTCCAGTACAAGCTTCGATTATGAAGGTGTGTGCTTCTTTATTTATTTTATTGTGTTTTGAGGTCAGTTAGGTACAAAAAAAAAATTCCTGTGCTTTCATGTAGTCTTCCTGTGACACAACATTTCCCCAAGACTGATAACAATATTCTTTGATTTTCTTTAAATTTTAATTTTTCAAGTGACTCTGTCTTACGTATGCAGAAAGGATTTTCACTCCATTTATGGTATTTCACATGTCATGTTCCAAAAGGTCCTAATTTATGGGACATAAAAAATTGTGGGAGAAGACAGTAGAGTGATGCAAGATATGTGAAGGTGTGATTCCATGCAGCAATGTTCATGTCTCTTCTTGTTATTTTTTTTTATTGCTATTTGAATGTCTAACTTTGTTCAGATACTACTGCTCATGCAGGTACCTTTCCCTTTACCCTAGGGAGAAGTATTTTATGAGTGAATTACTATTCTGTTTTTTGACAATTAAACAGTTGAGAAATAGAGACAAAAGGTATTTTTTGATAAGTCCAACCTCCTCCAGTAAAACCTGTATAGTCTTTTCTGTATCCGTTGTTGGAATAGTGTATCGCCTGGGCCATCAGCAGTTTGTGTAGATGTGGCTTATGTATTTCACACCTTAGTTGGAGGAAGCTGGATACAAAACTGCAGCAGCATAAGCTTCCCCATGGGCTGTGCAAACCCAACAGGATACCTGTGCTGTGATAGACTGTTGTCATATCACATTTTTTCATGGGGGGGGGGAAAGGAAAATTGGAGGAGAAAGACCCTTCAGTTTGGGGGATGTCAGCATGCATGTCAAATCAGCTCTGGTTTGAACTTCCAGGCAGAGAGAGCCTTCAGAAGTCAGCTTAGTTGCTGCTGTTCACAGTGAGTCGCTAGGAGCGGACAGTACTTGGCTAGGTAAGCTGTATTAAAGGGTTGCTTACAGCAGAGATATTTGGGAAAATTATGAACTGTTTGGCAATAGAATGTAAACAGAGAACAAATTATTGAATTATGGGTTTATTCCCAGTTGTTTTTCATGATAAGTTTGAGGAAACCTTCTCAGCAGAAAACAAGGGAATAGGAAGATGACGTCAGCCTAGAAAAATAAAAAGAAATTAGTAAAGGTTCGCTTGTTTTTGCTTCTTGTCTCAGACAAATAATACCAGGCGACCACTACTGTTTCCAGCTTCACATTCCAGTGTAAAACAGCACATTTCTTTTCATTTCAGATGACATTTTATGTTAAGCCTATGACAGTTTAATTTCAGTTAACCACTGCTAACGGTGTGAACATACAAAGAAAGCAGGCAGTCATGCAGCCATTGACTGTATATGTAAATGAAGTAATCCATTGTGTTGGGTCATTGCGGAGGACGCTGATTATTAAAAATTAAAAAAAAAAAAGTTCTTCCCCCATCATTCTGAAAACCTTTCTGCCTGACTGATGCTTTGTCGTGGTTCAACCTCAGTCAGCAACTGAGCACCACCCAGCAGCTCGCTCACTTACCCCCCCCCCCAGTGGGATAGGGGAGAGAATTGGAAGAGCACACGTGAGAAAAACTCCTGAGTTGAGATAAAAATAGTTTAATAATTGAAATAAAATGATAATAATAATAATAAACAAAGCAAGTGATGCACAGTGCCATTGCTAAACACCACAC
>NW_008824932.1:2393320-2411049 GCF_000699105.1 Pygoscelis adeliae
ATGTACTGAGCGTGACGTCCCATGGTATGGAATGTCCCTTTGGCCAGTTTGGGTCAGCTGTCCTGGCTGTTCCCCCTCCCGGCTTCTTGTGCCCCCCCAGCCTTCTCAGTCGGTAGAGCATGGGAAGCTGGAAAGTCCTTGACTAGTGCAAGCACTGCTCAGCAATAACTAAAACATCGGTGCGTTATCAACATTGTTCTCATCCTAAATCCAAAACACAGCACTGTACCAGCTACTGGGAAGGAAATTAACTCTACCCCTGCCGAAACCAGGACACGCTTATAAAACATTTTGTCTATAGTTATGCAAAAATACCTGAGGCTGTAATAGGTTGAAATGCTAGAAGACTGAAATATTAAGTCACAGTTTTGTTGTTGAGTCAGTGTTCCAAGTGTATGTCTGTTAACTGACTCTATTCTGAAGTTCAACTATCTTTTTAATGTTCCTTTCATTTTGTTCATTTCGGTCGTGTCGCTGTTGTCTAAACACATCGCAGTTACCTTGTTGTTTTCAGAGGTGGATAGGATGTTCTCTATGGTGCTGACTCAGTTAACTAGAGAACTGGAGATTCTGGAATGCAATGTACTCCTGAAAATACTGTTGTGCTATAGGCATCATCCATTTTTACATCTTTTTAATTACTATCACTTTAAGTGCTTATAGAAATGCCAGTAACAGTCCCCTCTGCTTATGTCATAGAGTCAAGCACAGTTTCTTCCTGAAATCATAGAATCATAGAATCATTTAGGTTGGAAAAGACCTTTAAGATCAGTGTGAGATCCTTTGTAACTTCTAAGAGACCTATTGATCACAAATGACTGCCAAGACCTGTAATGGTTTAATGTCGGTTGTTTTCAACCACTAAAAAATACATACAGATAATTTCCCCAAATACCTAACGTGGAATTGCTCCATGGAGTGATGCTATATGTTGATTTGGCTTTGCTGGTCCAAATTGTATTGGTTATTCCATAAATACCCTTTAATTTGTCCTTAGGCAAAGAAATGGTAATACAGGTTTCTCAGTAGGTTAATGTAGGATTATGACTTTCTGCTGGGAAACGTCATTACTTATAGAAAAGGAAAGGAAAAGTCTTCACGTGCAAAATTAAGAAAAAGGAGGGGGGGGGGAGGAAAGGAACAAAGAAGATAAATAAAAGGATATCTGAATACCCTCCACCTTTACTAGCACTTTTTTTCGCCATTGAGTTGGCCAGAGCAGAACTGCATTGATTTCATGAGCCTGCTTTTAGAAAAATTAGGAAGAGCAACAGAAGGGGGTTGCTTTGAGGAAAAACTTGATTTTTCTGCAAAATAAAATACCATTCTTAAAAACATGAAATAAATCAAATGTGCCTCAAAGGAACCCCTTCTGTCACTCTTATTCATGCTTGGCATCCTGTGCTGAAATTAGTCCTGTGGAATCAGTTATTAAAATCTGTGTAAAGGCTCTCATTACTTTGTATTGTGCCCTACAAATGGGTCTCTTAAATGTATAGGCTGTTCAGCAAATGCTTGGCATCTTAAAAATAATAGGCTAGTCATTAAAAACATGCAATAATATTGTTATAACAATATGATTGTTGTAATGCAGATCATTTACTGGGCACTCTATACATATGAGAATTACATTTGTGTAGCATAATCAAAGTCAATGAGAGTCTTTCCTTTGATTTCAATAGGCTTTGGATCAGGCTTTTTGAGAAGTACCATTAGCTGTCAGATGTGGTTTTGAGACTATATGTATCAATCTGATTAATTAGTAGCAATCTAAAATGTTTTCATGAATGGTTTCTTCAAATTCAGGCTCACATAAAGAACTCCGTAATATCTCATTGTTGTGGTTCCTCCTACAGCCCTTTTAAATTCCCGTTAATTCCCATTTGATAGTATATTTAACCTCCCTACCAACATAATTGATTAAATAACAGGGATCATAATGAAATTCCAGTAATGCTTTCTGCATGCAAAGCTGAAAAGGGAATAATTACTGTCAAAGAAACTTCTGGATTCATCTTTCTCAGATTCTACTTCTTTCTTTATAAAGTAAGAGCTCTTTTAGTCTTTTAAACCTCTCCAGTTTTGTTGTGCTATGTAAATAAAGATGCTCTTTTATTATTGCCTTTTTACAGTGGGGTAGCACGTAGAGGTGACCCTCGCATCAGTGTGTTCCTATGCAAGCCTTTCCAAAGACACAGTTTGTACCCACAGCAGGACTTGCTTTTTCTTCTGGCAGAGAATTTAGTATGTTGGAGCTGGACAACTGTGTTGTCCGATGTTAGGGCTGAGAAGCAAACATAATTTAAGCTTACACAGCGCTGACATTACTGTACACTGACATCAGCATTCATTGTGTCAGTATTATTTAAGAGGAGCTAGAGCTCTGCAGATTTAAATAGTTCTACAATCTTCCGGTTCAATCAGTTATTTTATTGCAATCCCCCCCTTTGAAATGTGATCTGAAAATTATCCAACAAGCTAAGCAAAAGATACGATTAGAAATAATTTCTGCAGAGTTTTGCTCTTAACTTATTGGTTATTAATTGGAGCAATGAATTCTGTAGCATTCATCATCAGCCAATTTCAGCCCGCTAAGAAGCATGAAATTTTATCTTCATCAATAAGTTTTCCTTTAAAGAAGCTATATAAAAATTGATTACAATGAGTACTGTGTCTTTGCCATTAAGATAGGTTTGTTTTCATCATAAAAAAATTAACTAGATTTTTATTAACTGTTTTCTTAAATCCCTGAGGCTGATCATATTTTCCCTTTACTTATATTTCAGTGAAGTACAATCATACAGAAAATGAGCTTTTTATCTTTTAACTGCTGAGTTAGGCTAATAATCTTTGATTGTAAAGTCTGTCCTTGAATATTGAATATTATTTTTTTTACCTGTTGTTGGGTACACTTAATATCGTGCTTCTATTTTCTTATTTCCATGAGTCTTTGACTGAATTATTTTTGTATGAGTGAAGGTGTCACAATTAAAAGTTCTCAAAGGATCCCTTTTTGTTCTAGTAATGGTGTATCAGCACACTAAATTATGAAGAGTTTTGCAGAAGTTTATAGTAAAAACTTGACAAATATAAACATTAAACTTGCCTGTATACAATGAGTCTGAGCTCAAGGTATCTCACGTGTCTTCGGAGGAACCAGAGGCACTGACGTGAACCATAAAATAAGACTAGGATGGGATTTTCCTAACCAAAATCTTCTGTGGAGAAAGTAAAATTTTAAAAGTGAAACAGCTTTGAAAATGGCCTTCACACAGTCTTTCTACAATATAAACGTTACTTCTGGTGTACAACAGGGCCTCATTTTTTTTCAAGTTCTTTGAAAGTATAGGAAAATCCTCCTATCGTTTACTGTTAGAGTTTACTCCTGGAAGGATGTGGTTCCACACTGTGGTTTCTCTCTCGATTCTCCTTCCCTATCCCCGTCTGACTTTGGGAGTTACTTGAGTTGTTTCTTTATCCCATCCACTGTCTTCTTCATCTCCATCCCCTCCCAATACTTGTATATAACAATGCTCTTGGAGCCAGAAAATGGCATAGAAACAATAGTAATTTAACTTCATCTTCCGGCATCCTTGTCATGCCATCTCTGCAGGCTTGCTGGCTTGCTTTGGCTTCCCAAAATTCTTCATGGAGAAGCAATAAGAGAGAGACTGTGTCTCCCTAGCTAGGTTTCAGCAGAGAAGTTGCTTCTGTGTAATACCAAGGCACGCTTCCATAGTCACACTCTGTTAAGGGGCATTTGGGCCATCAGGGAGGCAGACTGAGTTTTAAAAATGGATTTGCATCAGATTTTCTTTTACAGCTGTTCATACCTGCCATCACCTCAGAGAAACATGCCTTTATAACTGCCTTCCATGTGAATATCAACGATCCTTACATTTGATAAGGTGGTTTATAAAATAGCTTGAATGTTTTTGTTATTTGTGCCTCATCCTCTCACCTTCTTTTCATCATTCCTCCAGCTGATGGATAGATATCTGTTTGCTTGGTAAATGTTCCAGGCCTTTTTTGCTGATTTTGAGTAGTTTTAAGTGTTGTACATATGTTCTCCACCTGCTCGATGAATGCAGACTACAGCATATCTTCACAAACCTTCCGTCTTCTCCTTCTTTCATAGTATCACAGGCAATAAATAGCTAGGCCTCGCAGTCTATTTATGGAAAGAAAAAAAGCCTCTCAGTGGGACGTCAGTGTCAGTTTTTCATGCAGTTTTCAGAATGTCATTTTCTTGGCATAAATGTTACTGTAATTAAGTATTCTCCATGCAGCAAAATTGATTCTCCATTCTGCAGTTTATAAACTTAAGCATTTCTTTGTGAATCCACAGCTCATCTGAAAGCGCTGTGCCTGTTTCACTCAGCATGCTCCATTTTCATGTAACTAATAGAAGCTGCTTGTTTAAGAGAAAAAAAAAGGCTATTGAAATATAATCACACACTATGTGGGTTGTTGTTGTATTAATTCTATTCTAATTATGTTGTTGGCATCCAGAGGACTCACATTGAATCTAAAAATAATGTTGATAGAAATAATTCTCTCATAGGTTAAAAATTTATCTACTGAGAAAGCATATGAATTATTATGCCACATACCTATCTGACACTAAATAAAAATGTATTTTAGCTTGTATGATTTTTAGTCATACCAAATAAAGAAATGTAGATGATCCACATTTAAAAATTCTATTTAAACATACTATCTTGCTCCCTCCCCCAGGCACATTCATGAAGAATGCAGGATTAGTCCCGCAAAACTTTGTTTATGTAGGTCTTCCATCTCTTGGATACGTTCATATGGACAGATTAAAAGGATACTATGAGGGCATGAATCTGTGTATTTTACTTTGTCAGTAAAATCAATGAATCAGATTTGGCCTATAGCTCGCGCTCCTTTTGCATGTTGTATCACTTGCATGCGTTTCTAAACAACTTCGTCTCACTACAGTTTTTGATATCATGTGATGTGGCAGTTCTCCTGAGCTAAACGGTACTGGGCCAAGCCTGTTCTTAGAAGGTTCTTAAACCACTTCATAATAACTCATGAAATAAAGTCATCTTACAGGGTTTGGAGATGAAAAGATGATGGTTGCTGACTACTTGTAATAATTGGACTGGTTTTACATTTTTGTAAGGGACTTGGAAAAGAGCAAGGAGGGGAAGAGAGTATTTGTGTACGCACGTGTTCCCACATGTTTTGCACAGTTCTGTGTTTTCAGTGCATTTTAGTGGTGTAAGTAAAACATTTATGTATACATTGAGCCGTTACTTGAAATCTCATACTTTGATTAGAATGTAGCGTGTGATTTAAAGTGTTCTTATGTATAACTGGTGCACTGATCCTAGTTGGTTGAAATAATTTGACTCCCCTTTCTTCCCTTCTCTCCCCCGACCCTGCAAATAAAATATTGAAAATAGTTTTAATTATTTCACACCTGAATAGGAAAAACAAGGGGAAACATAAGGGGTTTTTTGTTTGTCTGTTTTTGTTTGTTCATTTAATTATGGTTTTCTAGCTCACAATTGCCTAGGTACCCGAGTCCTAAAATTCTCGTTAATGCAAACTGTGGGAAGAGAGGAACCATTTAAACGCTACCCTGTTCTCCAGCTCAGTCAGGTGAAAGGGTTGTACATACCAGCTGGCTGCCAATTTTTTAAACTGTTTCAATAGGCGAACTTTCCATTGTTGTTGGTCCTACTTGCTTTTATTATTTTTCCTGCTAGGAAAAAATACTTTTCTCCTGCTTGACGTTTTTATGATATATGGGTACCCAATATTGATTAGTACCTTTCAAAGAAGAAATGTTTGCTGTCCTTTTTACTCTAAATGTAGCAGTTCAGCAAAGGCATTTCTGCTCACTGCATCATCCATCCAGGCTGTATCCCTTGGACAGAGGAATATACATGTCTTCATAGGCCAGCAAGGAAAAATTACAAGTAAAATACCTGTAAATTTCTTATTTGCTGCAGGATCTTGTGAATGGCAATCCTCAAAGGAAAGTCTTTATCATGAATCTGTGATGTTCACTGTGCTGTTCATCTGCTGTAAGAAATGAAAGACCAATGTTCTTACCCTTTTAGTAGACGTAAAAATAAGAGCAGTTTCAAGTTCTCTTTGCTGGTTCAGATTGAACCAGATGGGACCTTGCAACAACTATCAACTTGTCTGCTTACAAAAAGTCAGAATGCCTGGATTAAAGGAAAGAAAAGTGAAGGAGGAGAAAGTATTCTTGTGACCTAATGAGACCCAAATGCAGAACAGCAAACAGAGAAGACAGTGGGGGGAAAATTCTATTCTCAGAGGGTAAGTTTGCAGTAAATGCAAACCATCCACCATTGTTTGGTCTTGCCTGCTTGCCAATCAGTCAGTAAAACCGTCTGCCAGTAAGGAATGATTATAGCTTTAGTTCCATGATTGCTCCTCTTTGCTGGAGAGTGTTCATTAGGAGAAACATTACTATTCCATTCTTTCTTTTAGCACTGTAGGATGCTACTTGATTTTTTTTAACTGTCGGGGAGGCAGGGGGAAATCTGAGAATTCATTCTAAGGGGGTCTGTGATAGTTGTTCTTTTTAATTAAATACTTTCAAAATGCCTTGAAGTCAACAAGATCCTTTTTCTCCAATCCCCCTAACTTTTCTAACGAACTATTAAAACTAATCTTGCTTCTAGGCTTGTGAAGCACCATGGGTGGGAAAGCCAATTACATCAATATTTTATTTTTACAAATAGCATGTATTTTTCCCCCTATCGAGACCTGTTACATTTCCAGCAGCATTTAATACAATAGAGTACTGTTAAATATACCATTGGCATACAATCAACTACCATTTATTTTACTGTTGAGTGATTTGTTACAGTAGATAGAAACCATTCAATAACATTGACAAACAACAGACAGTCCATAGCTCTGAATTACTCTTAGACTATTTTTGTAATGAATGGAGACTTAATTTCAGCTCTGTTTTCTTGTGGGTGCCAGACAGAATTGTGCAGAGTAGAACAACAGCTTTATTTATTAAGCCTTGCAATGCAGTTTTGTCTAATTACTGCTGACTTGTCAGACAATAGTCAATGACCTTCATCAGAGAGGGTGAAACAACTCCTCTCACCTGATTCCTCCTGGCCAAACATCTTTCAAGAAAAACACTGGCTTGTCTAATTGATTACATAGAAATATTACAAACTAGTAGTGTTTTAGAGGCCTTTAGGGTCCAGCTGCGTTTTAGATATTGAAATTTCCCTTTTTATCACAATATTCTGGCAAAAAATTAAAGGCATTGTGGAGTTTTTAGTCATGCCTGTGTTAGCAGACTCAAGGGCCCACTCTGAAGTGTTGATGTTGTACAAAAAATTTATTCTCAGTAATGAATTTCTGAGATCAGACCAAGCGTTGTGTAATTTATTCCATCCATGCTCTGTAAAACAAAAGGTATGAAGCACACTCTGCAGGTAGGTTGCCCCGGCATACCATTGTTGGGTGCCTTTTTATTTGTTGGCTAACAACCAGTGTTTACCTGAAATAGATGAGGAAAAAAAGCAGGCAATAATACAGTTGGAGAGTTCTCATCTATGTACTATAGGCTATACACTAGACTCTCGTATACCGATAAACCTGTACAGAATAGCATCAGTGACTTCTCTGCAATTCTTGTTCCCATCTCCAGACTCAAAAACATTCCATAGCAACTCGAATTTACTAACGTACCCTCCATCCCAATTCATGCAGAGAATACTCCCAGCAAGTTCTGGACATTCTTGCAGAATTGACTTTATCAATAAGTGTCAGTATACCTTTGCAAAAGTCCTTAGGGAGTTTATAGAGTAAGTAAGTTTATGACACTACCATTAGCATTCAGCCTCAGTAAGAAGAGTTTCTTTTGAGTTCATTCTTCTTGGGAAGACTATAGTCCTTTTCCTGTTAGGTTATGAGGAGAAGATAGATCCAGATATTGTTGACAAAGACTAGCTCTGAAGCTATGGAGCCATGATTACCTTATTAAGAGACCTAAAGAGAATAACGCGTGGCTGGGAATAAGACTGCTTCCCTTAACAAAAAGAAAAGGTATGCCAGCTGTTCAGAGTGAAGACCTACATATGCATCCTCAGTTGAAAATAGTTTATTAACGCATAACTATTGAAGATATTATGTTCTACAGATAATGACAAAATGGGATCCCCACACACCCAGTGATTGTTTTCACGCTTTTTCAAGACAACAAATGCAACAAGCATCTCTACTTAAAGTTAAATGGAGAGACAAATGTGTTCTGATATACTGTAACAAGGAGAAGCAGGATAATACCGTCAAAAGCTGTAGAACAAATAGAAAACCTCAGAAACGCTGAACTAGCGTGTTACCACAAACACAAGCTATTAAAAAGAAACTAAAAGTTTTAATAGTACTGCCTAAAGGAATATTTGATCAAATAAACAGCTTATTGAGCCTGCAACCATAGCAATGTTAGAGTCCATTATAAACTAGAATCATTTTATTCTCTGGAAATATCAGTGTTATTTCAAATTCCTGTTATTTCAAAAAGTCCTGTTTTGTAACAAGAAACAGAATTTAACACACTATTAGAACGTGATCTGTTGACTTTTTTAACACCCGCTTCTTCAGGTTATTGAATGAATGACATTGACTGTTGAATGAATAACACTGGTAAGGATTGAACTAAGTGGGATAACAGAGGTCCACCAATTTCTCACCAATAACATTTGCTCCCTGAAGAAACGAGCTAAGGAGGCTTGGGCCGGATGCTCTGAAATGTCACCACAGGGAGCTTGCAATCAAAGAATGCTTTCCATCAAAATTTGGTCAGCTTTACTAGCAGGAGAGTTTTGGAATATGTGACCACCCTGAAGGGCATGATGGCTTCACTAAAGTGACATATTTATCAAATATTGGTTTTTATTTCAGTAAATTTGTAACCTGTGTGCGTAGCCTGAGGCTCTGGGACAGAGTTAGTGGCCTCTGGAAAGCTTTGCATTAAAATCTTCAGCTACTAAACATAAAAAAACCCCCTAACTCAAAACAAAAAAACAAAAAGGGAAATATTTTGTCTTTTAAATCAAAAGGAATTTAAATTAAATTGTCCTTTAAACTGTTGAACAAATGGAACAATGAATGCAGCTGGGGTTGTAGATGTTGTTGAATGATCTTTGTTTAACTATTCATATAGTTTTAAAAAGAAAAATTAACTACTTCGTATGTCTATGCCTGAAGCCCAGCAGTCTTCAGGAATAACAGCTTCTCCAGCCGAAACAGTAGGAGAGAGTAGGTAGTGCCAACTAAATAACACATTTTGTCCATATTATGATTATCCATGAACCACATGTGCTGAGCCAGTACATTTCAATAAAACGTGATATATCTGAGAAAATTATAAAAACACCAAGGGGATAAAAAGATTGTTAAATGTAAAAATAATAGCTGCATTTGGTAAACAGCCTCTTAGGGATCTCTTGATTTTGCGCAAGCACAATATAATTAATAATTTCCTGAAGCAAGGAGTGTGCAGAGCTAGACTGGTCCCTCTACAAAATAAACATATGAAGGACAGGTAACCTGGGATTCTCACAATGAAATTTTCTGGCTGAGGTGACTGGTTATCCCCCAGAGCAAGAGACACCTGTGTGTATCTTGGGATACATTATGGAGCTAAAGAAATCATATAAACTCTAGGTCCCAGCTTTACCCTGGGCCTCCCTCCGCACACTTCAAGAGCCAAAAATCACTCACTGTCATCGAGGACTTAATCACTCTAAAGGTAGAGACTTACAACGGGGGGCGGGGGGCAGCCTTACTCGCCAGGATATTTTATGTCCTGTGGGCCTATAGACACTTTTTAGAGCCTATAGGTACTCCCAGTTTGTCCCTATTGTACTTACAAACTCTTGACAGTAGGAGTTGACATAAATAAGAGTGAGATCCTAAAAACTCATGACAGGAATTGAGAGGTAGAAACACTCTTCCTAACTATTTTCAGGTAATTTGGTTTTATAAAAGCTTTGACAGAGAGAAGGAGGTACTCAAGAGGCAAATGTTAGGAGTGGAAAGTCCCCTACATGGCCCAAATGATATCTTCCAAAGAGATGTAAGGGACTTTGAGAAGTAGCTGTGGTAGTGGGGAGTTACCTTGCCGAGGAAATGCTCACAGCGAGCCACAGATGTTCAAATATAGTTCTGTGGAATCTATAGAGGACAGTTCAAATCCTCCTAAATTGCAGTTTCTGTTAGAAAAAAACAATAAGAGTCAGTTTGGAAATCAAGCTGTGGTTTTATAGTCAGGTTGTGTAAAGTATAAGATAGGGCAGGCTTAATATGAGCACAGCTGCACTGTCGAGAGCATGCTGCTGCATTGTGCACTGCTGCAAGCAGTAAGAGAAGACCTTGTGACACAGCTGGTGGCCTCCAGGCACATGGACATAGGGCTTAGGCATGGCTATGGGAAGGTACAGTTTTGGGTCCATTTTGGGACCAAAACTTTTTCACCTTATGTGTGTCTACATGCTTTTTATCCATAGAGAGTGAATAATTTAACAAAAAAGTCCCAAAAATCCTTGGCTGGGTGTTCTTTTCACAATACATGTCTGCTTTTTCTTTCTTCTCCTAATATCGGGAAAGATCAGGAACTCTTTTGATTGTAGTTATGATAAATTGAGGTAATCAGGCTAGGAGAACCTAGTGCACCAGGGCATCATTGATGTGGGTTCTCCAGACAGACAATAGGTTTAGGAGCTTGTAGTTTTCTTTAAAAAAAAACAAAATCAAACACAAAAAAACCCTAATGAGACTTTGATCTCGTTGTGGAGAATAACGGTGACTATATACACTGTATTACTTCACTGGAACATTTAATAATTGAAGTGGGAAGAAGCGCAGGCTGAGTAGAACTGCTGGTCATTCTCACTGGACCTGGACGGAGGAGGAATGAATGCTGCTGGATTACTTAATGGAAAATTTGAAAGCCTCATTGCAAGGGAATGGCTGAAAAACCTACTGGTGAGATGATCTTGAGCTATACAACCACATTTCAATGTTATCATACGCTTTTTCATTCATGACAAAAAATTGTGGCTTTCAAAAGAAAAAACAAACCTGCTTTAGTAACTTCCATGGTTTCCTTTTCTTCTCAGGGTCAAGTTCAAAGTAGAAGCTTCTGCTATTCATCTTTTCATTTAATAATATCCTGGAATAAGTAACTGGGAAAACAAAAATTGACAAAACGTCAGTGAAAAATACTATGTACATCTAATCTGTTTTGTCTGGATGGGAATTTGTAACCAGCCCCATTTAGCACCTACCTACTGTTTCTCATTCACTCCTGCTGTCTGTACAGACTCTAACAGAATTTTTTTCATACCGATGCTTTGTGTAAAATACTTTCCATGTCTCATTCACTTGCCATCACTTTTCAACTGTAACAGTTTTTTTTCTCTCCTTGATCTCTGCCTCCAAATTTCTTTCTCCCTATGCCATTATTTAAGCTGTGTGAATACATTACCAATTACTGAGCTTAAGGTTTTATTAAAATTTCACTTAAAATACAGGTTTTATTCAAAAGTCTGTGGAAATGAGAGCCAAAAAGTAAATATTTAAATGTGGCATTTCAATGTGATATCAGTAAATAGAGGCTTATATAAATGGTGATGAACTAGGAAATAAACTTCTGTGATTAGGAATCTTATTTGTAAAACTGCAGTATTATTTATTCCTCACGTATCATTTTAGACCAGAGGTGAAAATTTTGTTTCAGAGAGGTTGTGAAATTTTAAAATATATTTTAGTTTCTTAAATGAGACATAAAAATATTATAATTCTCCTCAAAAGAATTTACAAATAATTGTTGCAGTTTACCCAAATGAAGTATTTTCTGCTCCCCCTGCCTCCCCCCTCCAATTCTACCATAATAAAAAGCAAAGGTTGAAATGAAAGCCTTTTTGGAAAGGAGCACTAACATGTTTTGTTATAAAATAGGGGGAAATTAGTTATTTTGAAACCACTGTGATTCTCCCTTCCTTTCTCAAGCTAACCTTCAGCTAAATTGCAGTGTATGATCAATGTTTCCATGCAGTAGTCAATTCTTCCAAAGTTCTCATGCCATTTCCAATCGATCTGTTCATTTTAAGGACAGGGAAGTGGAGGTGCTAAAATACAGTATTACTCCCTGGAACCTACTACTGAATTAAAAAAATAGTAATAAAATCATCCCTCAAGATTACATGAAAGCAAGAAAAATCTTTCTCCTCATTTAATTTGGCTTTCCCAGAGAAATTCTTTACTGAGCCTTGCAAACAACCAGAATAACTCCAGTATGTAACATACCCCTTATAGAGGATCATACTGTGAGTTCACCATCTAGCTGTAGCCTGAGCCTCAAATTTATTCGAACATCTTCTTACCATTCCAAAGAGCTTGACAAAATGTCTTAAAAAGGTTGGACCTAAATGAGGGGAAGGAGATGTTAGGTTATATATATTTGTTTTGGTTTGGTTTATTTTGTTAGTTACATCTTTCTTCAGTCAGTCCAAACTCTCTTCTCCATTTATCTTGCATCGGTAAGATCACCGGTTTAAGTTGAGCAGCGATCAGAAGTGAAAGGAACCTTTTTGTTAGACCATCTATTTAAGCTGCCCCTGAGGCACACTCCTTTTTTTCATCTGTGCAAGATGGCCTGCTCAGTCAAGTGCCATTGGACATATTATAGTGACTTACAATCACGAGGCAGCAAATTCCTTGTCAAAAGTACCATACTTATCTGCAAAAAGCCAGGCCCATTCATAAAGCTGTAGAAATTGTAATGTGGCCTATACTTAAATAAGTTTAGTAAAGGACTGAGGGGGGGCTTCTTTAGGCTATATCTGAACTGGTGGAACATTGATATCGGAGTTACTGAGCGATTTGGTGCACACAATGAAAGCAATTCCCTTCTGCTTATGAACTCACTAAACACATTTGGATTAACATCTAAGTAATTCTGAAGAGTTTTTAATAACTCTATTCTTTTCTCCTTTTGTCAGGACTCCTAATACCGTGTGGTTCATATATGCTTATCTTTGTTGGTTAAATGGAATACAACCAACTTCCAGCCTATACTTGTAGCTGATGCCTGGTGCCATTCCACGAATCAATCAGCTGAATATATGCAACAACTTAGGCAGCAGAAAGCTTATGTCTGCTACTGTGTTGGTTTGTTCTTGAATGTTTTCCTGATGTTAGGTAATCTGCAAATTTGTGTGTTGACCTTATGGATCCACTGACAGAAAATTAGTCCTACGTGACTTCCTATATTGTATCATCTGAGCATACGTGCTTGGAGCACAAGACCTTATTACATGATGGTGCTTCATTCTGTCTGACTGCATGTTTGTGAGCTTTAGTCAACACAGTGCAAAACTTACTTAAATTTAAAAGCAATCATATTGCATTTAAGAATCTGTATAGTGAAAAGCACTTTGAACAAGAGCTTGAACAAGAAAACTTGAACCTTTCTGGGGCTGGGGGATACTTTGCTGGCAAAAAAAAAGCCAGTTTTCACTGCTTTGTATCTCCTGAATATGTAAAATGGCTATAACAGGAAGCGGCAAATCTGTCCAACAAGTTTTATGTCAACAGAATATAAACCATTAAAAGTGTTAGCTGAGATTATAATGCAGTCAGTATTGTCAGATAAAAATTATGCTTTAAGCGTAAATTTCCTCTCTGAGAATGAAAATGGTAGGTATAGTAATTAAACGGGACACCTTAAGCAATATATAATCTACAGTTCCATTGTACACCTTCATTATTTCCCCTATAATTAGGATTTTAATCCTTGTATTTGTTCTTTCTAAAAGCATACTAGCATTGCAAGGCATTCCTACTGATTTATTGATTTATTATGTATATCATGAATGACTCCTGAGGAGCATAATAATGAAGGAGAATGTTATTTAATTCTATACAAACATTTAGGGACGGAGCCAATATTACGTAGTTTTGTTATAAGAAGTCCTATTTCTTCTAATATCAATGTCACCTTACAAAGCTCCTCATCTGCTATGAGGAAAGAAGGATTATTAGAACTGACAGAGTACTTGGCTTTTCAAGGCTATTATATTTCTTGTAATTATTCTTTCTGAATTTCTACATACAGTGCGACTTCCACTGAAAACCTGTTTGCCCTGTTAGTCTGATAGCAATTTAAACAAATAAGTTGCTTCCTTCAATATTAAATTGTCAAAACAAAACTGTTATTAGATGTTTAAACAAGATGCCTGACACGCTTTTTTTTTTATTCTTTTGTTTTGGGGACAGGAGACATTGGCGGATATCTTCATGTGGCCTTCCATCAGCCATGAGTTTTAACAGTTTTAACTTAAATTTTAATCAAATTGAAAACTTGATCTTCCTACCTATGCATAAGGTTTTTTCATAGTCATTGCCAGGGTTTTCATGGTTTGGGAAGAGAAGAAGAAAGTATTTAAAAAAGAAAAAATGAAAGAAAAATAAGAAAGGAAAACCTACGGAGAAAAAAAAAATTTCCAATGGGCTAACAACCAGTGTTATATTTTTTCTGTTCACTATATAATTTGGCATTTATCTTTTACAAGAGATGCTGCTGGTTTTTGTAAGCATAAATTGCTTTCTCTGGGGGTTTCTATTAAAGGTAAGGAAAGGGAATAGCATGAAAGCAGCATGTATGTTTTATAAATTATGTTCTTTTTTCTAAAGAGAGCTGTACTAACCTCCAGTCTCATGTGGCAAAGATACATTTTCCATATGTTTTGTACATACGTGTATATATATGTGTATATTATGTATATAGACTTTTTTTTTTTTCACTTTGCCTTGGGTTATAATCACATCAAATGTCCAGACCTTAGGCTGAGGAGATTCTCTAAGGAAAATGCAGGATGCCACAGGAGCTGATTCACTGGGTGGTACTCTTCCTTTTGAGTCAGAACTGAACTAATGCCTTGGCATGTGGTTCTGGAAGGAAATGTCTGAATGAGAGAGAAAATTGGAGTATATCACTAGGGAAGTTAGCCACGTTGTCATAACCTGAATACTTGTCAGTAATAGCAGTAGATGAATTTAATCTTGGATAACCCCCCTCTTTTAAAGAGGTTTTTAATTCTCTATGACTGGAGGCGTTGCTTTGTTTTGTTCAAATGAGGCATCAAAAGGAGAGTTTACAACCACGTAAAAATGGCAATGAAACGTTCTGTATTTGGACTGGACTTTGGACTTAAAGTCTCTATTTAAAAAAAGCTAGGAGCAGATGCCCAGACGCAGGACTCGGTGTGTTTCTGGTAGAGGGCAGAAGACTGTGTTTCTCAGAGCAGAGAAACTACCTTCCCATCGCTCTGATCCTAGAGACTGTCTTTACCACGCAATTACTTGTCCACGGGCCTTCCTGATTTCCTTAAAGAAACTCAAAAACTGCTCACCAGCAGCTGCTAAAAATAATTTTTGTATAGCAGTCACCGAGGTGGTTTTTCCTGTCTTCGCAGATGCAAACGCAGGCATGGTGACCTATGCATTCACTATGCACGTGAGCTGGCAAGGAAAATGCTGGCCTTGCAAAAAGTATCCAGACTTTTCACCTTGAAGAAACATATCCAGTAAAGCAGGACAGATAATTGTAACGCTGTATTATCTGGGATCAGGCAAGCGCTGCTGAAAAATAGACTAAAACTTTGGGAGTTCATGTTCAAATACCTTCTTTAGCTGGGTTTAAATACTTTTTAGAACTAGTCTTGAAGAGGGGACCTTTATTTATCGCATCAGACACTGTATATGTGAAGTGTGATCCATTAAGATATTATATGTATTTTTCTTCAATTTAAACTGTAGCAAGTTAAATTTTCTCTGGAGGTATAATAATAATAAATTACTAGCAAGAAAATCTTTCCCTGAGGATGAAAAGTTCAATTTGCATCTTTACCACAACTTTTGCTGTTAATTATTATTATTATGAATCTGCTTGATGTCCCTAGTTTCACAAAGTCTACATTTAGACTCCATATGGAATTCATGTAACGTTGTTAGATGCTCAGATACCATGGCAAAGAGTGCAGAGGGCAGCCACACAGAATGATTGCTCTGACAAAATATCTGTGAATGACTGTATGAAGGAAAACAAGCATGCTTATCAAATGAAGGATTTACCTTCATGTAGCAGGCATCTTTCTAGAAAGTATTAAATTTGAGTATAATTTCAGGGTGGTTCTTAATACAGTGAATCAAGTTCTCATAGTATAAGTTGGCAGCACTTCATGAAAGTCAACGTACTGAAGTCAAATAATCTTTCCATTGTATAAACGAACTGAGCATCTGCCTTATGTTTAGTGTTTGTCACATCCTTGAAAGATGAGGTGAAGCCAAAAGGTAGACATTCTCAGGTAAAAAGACCCTCATTTTGTGTTGTCATAGTATATGTAGTAACGAGATGTTGAAATTGGGACCAAGCCTACATTTCCAAACCTGAAGGGGAATAAATCAGGCTGTTTAACAAAATAGCTATGCCAGCAAAAACTCTATGGTGGGGTCAAAGGAGGCCTTTCTGACTCAACAATCTTAAATAGGTAATTACCACAATAAAATGTAGAGAAAAATAAGTCTGAGGACATTGTATAACCAGGTATATTTGTGTCACTGCTGCTTGAAATTGATCTTGATTTGTCAAAAGGCCTTTTGATTTGCTTAGGAGCACAGATTACCTTTAAGGTAATTGAATTTAACTGGTGCTACTTCAGTGAATAACTTAACTAGAATTATTTGACATTTAGTATGAGGTTTCTGTGTTTGTCTAGGAGAGGAAGATGTGGACATCTGTGCTTCTAAAGAGCTCTGATGCATGCCAGTTGGCATGGAATGTTGCGTTGAATAGAAGATTAGCTCACTTGGTGCTGATCTGTTAAAACTGAGGCATGGATTATGTGTACACTGACAATTATCCACAAACTCAGAGGGTTATACCATTAACCCAAATCATAGGGCTTGCTATTTTCCTGTCTACAGTACACACTGTAGCCTGTAACAGAGTCACCATGCTGCACTAGCTTGCGTCTGAGAGTTCCCTTGAATTGTATGAAACTGTATGAAATGTTAAGAATTGCTTCTCTGTACCATTGGCTGGATTCTGGAAACGCTTTCAGCCAGCTTTGTGGGCTGTAATACATCTTTGCCGCTTAGTTTGTTACCCAGTTTACTCTGATCATAGGAAAGGGAAGAGACAATGGATTTGGTGTGTCAGCTTTAGGAGGTGATAGATGGTGTAGATGCATCAGCCTGGCTCGAAGTGTCTGCTCAGCAGTCCTGTGGTGGATGGGACAGAGAAAAGAAACGGTGAGAATACTCTTTTCATGTTAGCATCTAGCTTCCAAATGGATCTCAGATATGTCTATGAAAACTGACAAGGGCTGACAAAGCAGCATGTAATAGATCCTGTAACTGTAACTATATATTACATTATTTTGACTTCTACCACTGCCCTGTAAGAACTGTTCTCTAATAATATACAGAATGGAATGGGTCATATTACACTGAGAATGGACAAACATTGCCACTTCCTTTTTTCTCTTTTTTTTTTTCTTTCTTTCTTTCTTTTTTTTTTTTTTTTTTTTTGTTAGGCCAGTTTATACAAATGCTGTGCCTGAAAATTTGTGCAAGGTTTCAATCAATTCTTGTAATGCAATCATGACTAACCCCAATCCTCCTTT
>NW_008824932.1:2411107-2416308 GCF_000699105.1 Pygoscelis adeliae
GGTGGAGGGTGGGCAGGAAACAGGAAAGTTGCTTAAATTAGCAACTTCTGGACTTTATGGTATTTTTGTGACACTTGATCACAGTGTAGCCAGGAGCTACAGCACAAAACCAGTGGGCTTGAATCTCACAAAAGAAAGGGCTAAAATCAAGCCTAATTAGCATTCATTTATAAAAAGGGAAAAAAGGAAAGAAAAGTTTGCAGACATACTCTCCTTCAGGAGAGTCTTGGAGAGAAAATAGATACATTCAGCTCTCAAGCTAGCTTAGCACCACAAGGCTCATCGGGGTTGCACGGAGGATGGAGTATTGTTTTAGGAGGAAGAAAGACAAGATTTGAGCTGTTTGTCTTTAACTGGCCTGCAAATTTATTTGAAATTTCCTGGATTAGCTGACAACAACTTCTTCCAAAGAGGCGACCATTCCTTTCTCTGACTTCGTGGAAAAATGCTGTTTCCTCTAGTCAGCTTGAGTTAAAAAAAATGACAGCAACTACAGAAAACTCTTCCATGCCCCAAAAGGCAGCTAGTCCAGTGCTAACAGTGCAGCAAGAGTCTGACCCTTTAAATGGAGAGGAAAAATGTGCTGGGGGGTGGGAGGGGGAAGATGCATTTCTTTCCTGGATGGT
The DNA here is from genome assembly GCF_000699105.1 of Pygoscelis adeliae. Lineage (NCBI taxonomy): Eukaryota > Metazoa > Chordata > Aves > Sphenisciformes > Spheniscidae > Pygoscelis > Pygoscelis adeliae. The sequence goes on from NW_008824932.1 coordinate 2,411,734, forward strand.
CTGATATTCAGAAGATAAATGTTATACCTGTTCCCCTAAAACCAGACCCCACTGATCCTGCTATTTTTCTTTTCCCTTTTCCCAGCCCAAAGCAGAGGGAATCTTTAAAAGATCTTCATTCCCATACTTCTCATTTGACCAAAAATGCTATTTCTTTTAATTTGCTACTTCCAATCTTTTTTTTGTTTCCCAGATCTCAACTTTGAAATCAGGCTCGAACACCCAAATCTTTAGCAATTTCCATATTGCTTTAAAAAGGCCTACCGTTTCTGTGGAAAAGTGTACTAAGTAAAACATGAATACTTTTGCATCGATTTTCTGCAAGCAAGTCTCCTCAGGTGCCACCCCCACGGCTTGGCTTGAAACGGATATGTTTGTGTTTGTGCATTTTTTAAACTCACTCTGAACGGTTTTGTAGTCTGGAAAGTTGAGGTACGGAGGAGTAACTAGAAGGCTTTGAAACAGAAGGTCTATTAACGTGATTAAGTGAGTTTGTTGCAGACTTATGTGCAGTTGCCAGTGAAATCATCTTTAAATACAGTGCTTGGGTATCTCCTCCACCGAACAAGACTAGGACGGGGAAAAGAAACAGTTTTGTTGTTTGTCCCTGGACCATATGTGAGATTTTAAGCCATTATTGCCATACGTTCTTATTTCTTTTCTCACTTGCTGCGTATAATTGGTTTTGGTATATAGTGTGCATTATAAACAAAGGGTCTGAGTGAGTGTGTTCGTTACAAAAGGACTTTTGATCTGCATTTAACAATAATTCATAAGTTGTGGTTGACTCCTGGGTACTCCCACAACAGAGGGAGCAATAGATTAGGACTCAGCTGGTGATGTGGCTCTTGAAATACTGTACCAATGCTAAATTGTCTTTACATTGCTTTTATTAAACAAATACTGCTTCAGAAAGTAAAGCTCTCATCTGCTTCCCACTGAGCAGCTTTAAAAAACATTTTCCTCCTTTTCTCTAAAGTCTTACTGTGCAAACCACATAGTTCTCCCCACTGTGATCTGTTTTGCAAAAGTAGCCTATTAATTGAGGATGTTTTTCAGTATCGCCAAAAGGTCACTACAATCAATTACAGAGAATATTTGTAAAGAAGAAATCTTGCCTATAAAGCAATATATCCTGAGTCGTCTAATTTGTTCACTGTAATAAGGCCATGCCCACTTATTGATTAATCAATCTTTGTTGTCTGTTTGCTGATTATATCAGGGAGTCTCTTAATGTAATGGAATATCATACACAGAATTGGCTCTGGGTAATGAATTGCAAAAATATTTATTTCTAATATTATAGTGCATGTGTTCAACCTGAGGAGATGATTTTTCCAGGACAGACCATTTTGATTTGTTATGGTAAGCCTAGAGCTGAAAATGGAACCATATTTGGATTTGAAACATAAATAGTAACATGACTGAGTAAGGTCACCAACACAAAAGTTTTTCTGGTTTGATCCAATTTGTAAATCATTACCTGATGTATTCCATTCAAATGTCTCAATGTTATGCAATTACACTGCATCATGGATATACGATGCCTGAATATAATTGATATACTGATATATACAAACTTATGTTGTATGCCAAAAAACTGGTTGTGGATAAATTCAAAATGGTTCTCAGGCTATATTTAAAAGTGTAAGATTTGGCTATCTTTTAGAACCACAGAAAGGAAACGGAGCATATTAAAATTAATTCATCTTCATATGCTTCATATAATCAAGGTTTTTATCTTGTCACAGACCTTAATGTGATTTGTAGGACACAGAGTAGTGGCAAGAGTTATGTACATAGAAGATGTTGTAAGTTATGGTATAATTATCGTTATCTCTGTTGGCATGAGTGCATCATTTCCACTAAATAATATGCCTTATTTTGCTGTGACTCCATGATTCATTTGTGTTCTTTTGTACTGTAGTTGATGTAAATGAACCACATTAAAGTGCCCCCCTGCTCACTTTGTGCATATTTAAGCATGTAAAATGTCTCAAAAATCCATTATCACCCTGCGACAGAAAGATGAGAAAAAAGTGTGAAAAACTCATAAACAGGTAGAATTAGAACATGTCTATAAATTAACTTTTGTCAGGTATAAGATATCTAAGATTTAAGCTGGAATTTGTGTTGGAATTCAAATAAAATAATGCTACATTTTAAACTGAGGAGGAATAACAAACTACTGACACTGATGCTTGGTGTTAGGATTACAAAGCAATAACGTTTTTTCAAAACTCATGAATTTTCCAATAAATACTTGATGATCATAGCATCTGCTGTTAAAATACTCAGTCGGACCAGAGAATCAAAGGAAGAAACACAAGAACAAAGAAATAATTTTCCATTATTCCTTACTTCAGTATTTAACGTGCTAAAGCTTAAGTGCCTCTTTTTGCTGTATAAAATGCTCATAACATGATTTAGCATGATGCAGATCTCACAGTGAGTAGTAAAATGGAAAGAATAAAAATAGGCCCTAATTCTGCAAGCCTTTATGCACACACAGGTCCATTTGTATTACTTGTGTACATTAAAATTTACTGTGATATATAAGGAATATTCAAAATTAAAGAACTTAAGTGACAGGACAGTTTTTATAAAACAGTGTACCACATATCAAAAATGCCAGGCTTAACATCAACACCACGTGCCATGTCTGCAGTGCTTTCAAATTATAAAACAATGTTTTTACCAGAAGGGTACTTAAAGTCACAAGTTCAACTAACACATCCATTGAGAATGAGAACGTAACAGTTCTCTCTAAAAATTTTAATATGTATATTGATTCTCAGTGCATTCTGGAATGTGGATTCAGCTTTTCCGGCTCTGGAAATCTAATGTTCAACACATGGCCACCTGCAGTTTTACCATGGTAAAATTTTTGTGCCTTTCCCCAGGGAAAAATCGAGGTATCATAGATGTTTTCTGGTTTACACATGCTATGTAGATTACACCTTAAATATGTGACATGCAATTTAAATCCAGACAGATTTTTGGCACTGATATTGATGACTTGAAAGATATCATACCACAAATTTTAAACGCACTTATGTGGTAATCGCAGTTGTTGGAAATACAGCCTGTTTGCTTTGCTGCATCAGGGCTGCACCTCCGAATCAGTGCCAGCCAAAAAACGCAACTTCTCGGTACTGACCCACCCTGGGAATGCTGCAATGCTATCACGTTTCTTTACCCTAGGGAAACTGAAGTGGTGAAAGGGTTGTACAGATCTGCTGTCATTACTGTCAAAACCAGGACAAAACATCAACATCTTCACAGAGGAAAGAAATACTCTGAATTTTTACAGTAAGGACTGAAAAAAAGAAGTGGAATAGTGTCACTAAAATGCCCCACTGTGTGTTATTACCACAAAATTCTTCCAATGTTTAAGTGGGGACATAAAATTTACGTAAGTAATATAACGCTTTGCCTTTTTTTAAGGTCGTTAACAAAACGACCCTTATAGAATAATAAAATAAAATATGCCCTCCATAGCCAAAATACTATAAAAGTCAGTTTATTAAACATAAATAAAGCATGGAAAAATGATGCTTTGTATGATATACATGGAGTAGTCCCCATAATTCTTTTAAGCAAAGAATTGGGCTTTATTTCATTTAAAATATTTGTCCGCATTATCTTAAATAAGAATAGAACTTAATGCCATGATATATTTAGCTTTTCTTGGCTTTCTTTCAACTGTTATACTATACACAGTTCCATTATACCTTTTTAAGTCACTGCCTTGACAACAAGAGCAGGTTGTTCCACGTGGGCAGCTGCATAAGGTTTCCCAGCAGTTACATGCAACACCACCCTTGACTCCAGTGTCTATGGAGGCAAAGTATGCTGACGTAAAACAGCTTGTGGAAATGGATGTCTCTCTGCATATGTATACAGGGAATATACATACAGCCATTAGACTGACAAAGAAAGTCGGTCACTTAAGAAAAGTTCTCTGATAAAGATGAACAATATCATGCTCCTGCGGTCAGGTTCTCCTCTTGTGGATTTCCATGCAAGCGTAACTGGGGGTGGTCAGACTGTTGTCCTTAGTGAACTCTGGTGTAGGCTGGAGGAAAAACAGGTTCAATCTGTGGATGCTTGCGTATTAACATAAACTGAAATACAAGTATCCTGTTGTCAGCTTCAGTTACTCAATTACAAGATATTAGAGAATCTACGAGCTAAGTGCCGAAGGTGAAAAATAATGTTCTATGTGTCATAGAGTGTGCAATAAACTGTCCTGTGAGCTCTACGTGTGGATTACTATGATGCTGAGTGATTTGACTGATTTATTTATCTAGTGGCATGTGGTTGATCTTGAAACCAGTTCAGTCACATACACATGGTGGTGTTTCAGATGTTCTCAAAGGTCTCTGTGTGGGTAGCAAGATATCACCACTGTGCAACGTGGTGGTGACAGCAAATGTGCTGGATGGATGGATGGGTGCTAGCAATATTCACATTCACCAGTATGCTATTGTAAAAATGAGAGTGAACTTAGATGATCCCATTGATTGTGATCAGCTGAGAATGAAGTGAGAAAAATAGGGATGAACTGTATTC
>NW_008824932.1:2416325-2432795 GCF_000699105.1 Pygoscelis adeliae
GGGAAAGAGGTCCACAAGATCCTACAAAGATCTTACAGAAGATTTATACCTGTCTTGCAACAATCTTATTGAAGCTGACATATGCTGTGGATGCTGGACTTCCACTCACTTCAGCATCATTCTCCCAACTCTATTGAGGAAGGTGGTTGTAGTCTGAGGTCCTAAGTTACCTCGATGTTCTAAATCTATCAAGACCTCAAATACAGTCTATCAGTGTTGAGACTGTGGCACAAATCTACACGGGAAGGGAGCTTTGTTTAACATTTTCTTTTCTACCTTTTTTTTAGAAAAACACATAAACTACAGAAGTTGGAGCCCAACAAAATAATGTCTTTCCAACAAATATACTACTGATTTGGTCAGTCAATGTGTATTACTCAGAAAAAATATGCTATTTTCATCATAGTAGTACCCCAAAGATATTACAAAGATAATAAAAAAAAGTATTTTTCACATTCCTTATTGTATTAAAGTGTTACATAATGTGGCAACGCAAAGGAAAATAAATGAAGTTTGTCTGGGAAAGGCAAGAAAACTGTTCAAGGTTTTAAAAGCATATAAGACTAAATTATAGAAGACATACCTAGAAGGTCAAGAAAAGGAAAAAAAAACACCATCCTATATTTTTAGGCTTCACACTCATGACACAGGGCAATGCTTTTAATAGAGTGAAATATTAATCAGCAGGTAATTCATAAAAAAGTATCATAAAAAGTGGCTCAATTTTAAAAAAGTATTTGGCAATCACTATCCTCCATGGCCTCCAGTCCACTTATGGAATGTGTTTGTGTGTACTACTGAAGAGGTTATAAAGCAGCCTCCTAAGGTTTGACTGTTGCTCACCCCAGGTTCTTGTGTGTCTTGCTGAAGCATCTAGTATAAAGCATGCATGGAGAGAGGCCATGAGATTAAACGAAACCTAGTTTTACTCAATTTAGTAATTCCTTTGGTTTTTTACTTTTTCAGAAGAGTTAATTAAAGCTAAATGACACGACATCATTGGCATCATAGTTAAATGACAGGTTTTGATAAGACAACAGTCTGAGCTTGTCATATTTTTTCTGATTCTAGTTCATCCAGATGTAACCTCGGCAAAGTAAGTTGTGAGTCAGATCTGAATCAACAGTAGCAGTAGATTTATTGATCTCATTTGTCAATACCTTTGGACAACTCCTGAAAGAACTCTAATTATCTTAGAAAACAAAGTCCTTGCAAATGGCAATTGCGTGATTGATCAGTTGCCACTCTTGCAGTCTGAAACACGAAGCTAAGGACTCTAATTCTGAAGTTCAGCCCTTTGAAAGAGGTCTTTGATTATGGATTGTTGTTTCAGAACAGCTCCTGAAGCACCAGAAACTGCCAGAAGCAGAAGAATTTTAGAATTTCCTCTTTGCCATGTAAAGAAATTAATCTCAGAAGACTGTGCTAATAAAGTGCTACATAGTAGTTGCCCTGTACTGCTACACCCAGACATGGGCTTACAATATGTGACTTTGGACAAGAGAATACCTAATTTCCTCCAGTAAATTTTTCTACACTATACCTATTTTCTGAAGCAGTAGTACAAAGGGAAACAAATGGTTTGGTGGATAAAAAAAGAAAAGAAATTATTTTTTACCAAGCACTTGGGGGTTGAGTAAGGCAAAACCAGGTTTCAGAACTACATACCTGTCAAGAAGCTTAGGAGAGCATCTGCCACGTTGTTTTGTTGCATGAAGACCAAAAGGAAGGAAAATCTAGTTGCTGGGACTCCGCAGAGGTGATCAGGCATACAAGGGGGCACTTGTATGTGTCCCCTCATAAAAGGGCACCAAATTTTGAGGAATTCCAATAGCTTGACCAAGTAAAATATAAGTGTACCAGACTGCCATTTTCTAGAACTGCATACAGGGCAGGAATGTTTACACTCAGTGCAACGGTTTTCTGATGAGCCCATTAACTATCTCAATCTCTAATGAGAAAAGGAAGCACTCTAGACTGATTTCAAGAACCTGGGTAGGCTGGAAGATAAGGATAGAAATGTGGACCTTAATTGGGGATTTCACTGAAATGATAGAAGGTTAGATCGAACTACTGATGACAGCGGAAAGTTGAATTCTCAACTGGTCTTGCCATTAGCAAGTAATGTTTTGTGCTGCTGACATGATAAGAATAGAAAGCAGACAATGAAGCAGAATTATTAAATACCTATGGGTGATAGACCAGATTTCATCTCTGGTTTTTGGGACATAGTTGAGTTCCACTCGGAATAAAGAATACTCAGGAGTAACCTCATGGTATCTTGTAAATCCACTAAGATATTGATTACAGTAGAGGTTAAAATGGATTTTTTCTCATTTACTGCACATATTAACATCTTTTAAAAGGTTCACTCTGCCTTGGTAAGAGTTACAATGGAAGATAAAAGAATTACTTATTTAATCAGAATCCACTCTCAGCATAGTAGCTGCTTTTTATGTCTGTCAAAACATGACAGAAGGAGTCAGCTTCTCTTTATAAATTGAGAAAATGGGATGAGTGCAGTTGTAGAGATTCTGAATTGTCAGCTCTGCTGGAGGAAACGTGGACCCCTCTCTCCCATCCTGCAAGAGAGACTCTTATCTCCCCACAACAAATTATTCCGATGTGGGCCACTCTCAAACGTCTCTGCATTATCTGCCTCACTTTGCACAGGGAGGAAGAACACCTCTGGAGGGTAGGATGCTCCCAGTTGAGAGTAAGGTGATAAAACCAGTGTTATAACACTTAGACCAGTCCCCAGGTATTTGTGGTAGGCTCAGAGTAACTGCAGACCCTTGAAATGCAGTGCTGGTAAGCTCAAAAATCATACAGATACTTCTGAAAATGCTGCCATAGAATCATGTGGTTATTAATTCTAGCTATAGCATTTCTGTGCTTAGCCTGGAAATCCTGTTCCCTTTCTTTAATGTTATTTGCTTTATACAATCAATACCTGTCAAGTTGGGTTTTATGGAAAGTGTATTTTACAGAAAGCAACAGGACAATTTTCGCCACAAAATAAAATTTTGTGTGTGAAGGAGGAGTATACTTAATGGACAAGGTAAGACTTACATTCTAGTCATACTCAGCTATCTTATAGACAACTTATTAATGAAAAAGTGGGATGCACAGAGTTAATTATAAAAGGGACATTTGTGGCTTATCCATTTCACCTCTACATTTGATAGCTCTGGACATCTCCCTCTCTCTTAGATCACTGGCAAAAAATACCATTTAATATTTATATAGTGCTTATTATAATTAAAATTTATCCATTTTGCACAAAGAAAAACATCTTTCAGTGTGGAATATTTTTTCAACTGGAATTTTTATCTTAACATCATTAATTGTGTTAATGTCTTTATTCACAAATTAACTGAAAAAATGATTAAAGGAAATGGATACTAGATTGTGCCATCCATTTTTTTTTTTTAACTTAAAAATTCCTAAGATAGTTCTCTTGACTCATATTTAGGCTGTGGACCTTGCAGGTCAGAAATCTCTCCCACGTTGTATGTGGTGCGCCGTGCTCCGTGTCCAGGGCTGGGCTTGCGTGGGTGCTGGAGCAAGGCGGGGAACTAATGACGAGAGCTCCAGGCGGGAAAGAAGGGCAGTACTGCTCGTGGTCTTTAATTAAACCTTCCTAAGAATGAAGGGTAACCGATTCTGCAAGGGCTGAACGATTTTTTTTTTTTTTTTTTTTTTTGACTGATCTGTGATTTAGCTTTCTTTGATGTAAAGGCTGAATTTAGAAAAGAGCTGACATGTAAACTGTGAAGTTTGCGAGCTATAGGGAACCAGCTTTTGACTCCCTGGCTCATTCTCAGCGCTAACCCTGTCAGCGCTGCAACAAACTGCAGTTTAGCTGCATGTAATCTATTTACAAACAGCAGCATTACAATGCTTGATTTGTGTGTCCTTTTAATTTCTCCCTCCCCGCTGTGCCCCCCTCAGATGTGCCAGGCCGTTAAGATTATTAACGCCCGCCAGTTTATTAGCCTGGGATTAGCAGCGGTTGCGATGTGAGGATCTGGTGCAGCATAACTGTGTAGCACCCGTCAGGCCAAACTGGGCCTGTATCCCAGAAACTGTGCCTTTGCCCTTCAAATTCAAAGCCCGTCCTAATCCCTAGAGTTAGAAATTTGCTTAAATCCTGAGTATAAGGTTTAAATGATCTGTAATGGCAACCCCAGTCTGTGCTCGTTATCAAATAGACAAGTTAGTTGATGGCAGATGGGCTGGGGAAGCTGCCTGGGCCCAAAAGGGCTGTCTCCTCCCTCACACCCACACAAAGCACTGCTGGGCTCACACAAGGCAGGGGGTTTTTTTCCCCCTCAGCCCCTGGAAAAGATGGTGACACGCAGCTGAGGTTCTCAGTCAGCCTCCTCCCTGCCCTGGGCCTGAGCTGGCTGGGTGGAGGGAGAGCTGTGGGGCCGGGTGCTCCAGAAGGTTCCGGAGGCTTCCCCAGGCCCTCCACCCGCTCCCTCACGGGGCGGTCCCCAGAGGAACCCACAGGCGGGGAGGGGCCGTACCTCGGGGACCCCACGGTATATGGGCCCAGCATGTGTGGGCGAAGCAGCTCTGGCCAGCAGGCCTGTACCAGTGCAGGGCCTGGGATGGCTGCTCTCCAGGAAAGGCGGCCAGGCGTCATCCCCTGTGGTTTTTAACTGGTTTTTTTTTTCCCCCTGTGATTTTCTTGGTGCTCTTGAGCGGCGGCGGATGCGATCATCCTCCGCCTGCTTCCCTTCTGCGGCCTTTATCAGCTCTCCTGGTTTCAGCATCAACGCAAGGGGTGGCATGAGAATACTGCTTTGAATATATTGCAGAAGCAGCCATTTTAAAGTACAGGACTGCTGTCAAGTTGTAACACCTTTTCTTACATGGTGAAAGAAGAAGGGAAACAGAAAAAGGCGTCAGCACGACAGCCCCATGTCTGGCTGGGCTGGGGCAGAAGCAGCAGAGTGCTCGCGTTAGCCTCGTGCTACCCGTGAAGGATGTTTTAGCCTGGCTCTTCTGGCGTTAGAGGCTTGTCCTCCGAGCAGGCTGGCTGACGGGCCCCGGGGAAGCTTCTGGCCAGAAGGTCCGTAGGGGCCGGGCAATGGTCAGGGACCCCAGCTGAGTTCAAACCTGGAAGTGTTGGAAGCGTGTGGAGAGGGAGAGAAAGAAAAACACTGACCACCCCAGCATGTTGGTAAGGAAAGAAAACACTGGAGGGTTGTTGAAATATTCACAGAGGATTAGCACAAAGTTACTGTGTTAAGCACAGGTGTTTCTGTAGCTGTGATACATTAGGAAAATTTACAATTTTCAATGACTCACACTTTCTCCCATGTAGTGTGGTAGTTTATTTTACTGGGCTAGGGTACAAAGTGAGGAGGAACACCTGCTGGTATTTTGGTTTTCCTGTAATGTCTATGCTTTGAGAGCTTTTGTTTAATCTAGGTGTGCTTCATTTTTTTTTTTTTTCTGAATGCATTAAAATAAAACATTTTAACACATAATGTTTACAAGGAAACAGATTTCACCAGAGACATGTAGAAATATTCTGTTCTCTGCCTTTATGGAATTGCATACCATAAGCTACTATCACTAGGAAAATTATGGACCTAGCTCTCCATATTTCTACAGTCTCAATTTCCTTTTGGTGATGCTATTCAACTCAATGAGGGGATCTGAAAAGTGGGGAGAGCGGATTATTGAGTGCTGATATGTGCCCTGTGCTTTTTGTCTCACTAAGTTTGTCAATCAAGTGTTAATTAATATAGCTTAGAAAATGTGCTGGTGTTTTAAACGTGAAGCTGAACTACACCCATATTAGCTCAATTTATCTTCAAATAAAATAGATTTGGAGAGGGAGGTAAATAAAATAAGAACAGTTGCCTTCCTGCTTTGAGATGGAAGAACTACGTGTTGAATTCCTCTGGGCTTTGTGTCCTGTTCCACGGAAAGGCTGAGGAGGGACCTGACATGGCAGTGCATAGGCACAATGGGATGGACTTGAGCATTTGAAGCTTCCACGCTCAGCCTTGCAGGAAGACGTTAGATCTTGGACAGGTTGGTTGTATGTTCTTGACTGCAGAGTGGAAGGAGGAAGATCCATAGATGAGCACAGCTATTAAGATAGATCTAACAGTGTGTTCTTTTGTGGACATATCTGCAGGTGTGCTATTTCTACCATATCATAAATCCAAGAAGAGAACTAGGTTAACTTGAAAAACAAAAGCTAAAATTTTGGAAGGATTGTAAGATTCTCAGACGCCAAGATCTGAGATTAGTTTTTCAAAAGACTTTGGCTTTACTTTTAGGCATCTTGTTAAACGGCCAAATTTTCAAAACAGATCTGTATACTGTGTATTGCAGTACCTTTTAAAATTTTTATCAGAAATGTCTGTTCCAATGTCCTATAAAGTTGCATGTGGTCCAAACTAGTTCCACTGCAGAAGTGTAGCTAAAAAAGATCCTCCATACTGTTATAAATTCAATATTGATATTAAATGATTATTTAGTTTGTTTTTCATGATAAAATTCTCAGCAAAACACGAAGGAGCAAAACTATTCATAGCATAGGTGTAGAAGCTTAAGACTGATCATCTTGTTATTTGAGAAATATGCTTAAAAGGAGTAGAGCTGGATTCTTACCCTTTAATAAAATTAATTATTAATTTCTACAAAGGCAGTAACGATTTTTTTCCCAGAAGCGTACAAGGTGGTACACAAGCAACTGAAAGTATTTTATGTTACATTGGCTTTGTTGTTGTGTGAAGGAACGAAAAACGGATAAAAGGGAACCCAGCTTCATACTCTGTTCCAGTGGAATATTCAGGACTGACATTTAAGGGAAGAATCAACCAACATTATTAGAACTTGTCAACTGAACAATTTGATCTCAAAATTTCTGAACCTCCACAATGTCCTTTTTAAGAATAAAACTGTAATTTAGGGGGCCTGTACCAGTTGTAGCTCCATGACTTTGTATTTGCAGTTTTCTCTCCTTTTACTTTCCTTGTTAAATCTCTTCCTTATTAAATTACTGTTTATGTTGTAGAAGGAACATAATAAAAATACAGAATTTGTGACGTGGGTGAGTTGCTGTAGCAACATTATCTTTAGAATTCCCTCTATTGTGTGCTTGATTTTTCAACTTTTTCCATCTGATACGCTGTATAAAATACATGTTGCATGTTTATTTTGAATTGTTTGTTAAAAAATAAGTATTTTATGATGAATTTTAAAACATAGCACCTTCAAAGAAAAGGGGAAGCTTGAAAGAACCTTTATGCTTTCCCACACTTGGATTGTATCTCTTTATTTTCCAAGGAAGACTTTAGTTGCAAGCAAGAGTTCTCTTTTGTTACATGTTCTGTGATCTGCAAAATGGAGGTTCCAGTACATCATACATTTTCATGGAGTACATGTTTAAAACTCACCAAAGTGATTTGGGAACTTGTACTCCACATTCAAAACTATATCTGTCCTGCAGTCAAAGGTGTGATAGCAGGTGCCATACCTGAGCTAATTTCAAATTGATTACTGTCTAGGTGCAGTAGTGCTTTACAGGTGGTGAAGCCTGAATTGGGTAAATACACATGGTGATGTCTGAAATTTAACTGGATGATTTTTAGGTGCATCTTTTACTGAAGGACAGTCTTATTTTCAGGTCTTGAGAACCTAAGATTTATGAGATCTCTAGGTTTGATAAGAAAGTTAGTTAAGGTCTTGCAGAAGTACGTTCCTGGTGGGATTAGGGGTTTTTATGGTAAATTAGACATCCACGTATTTCCTGTGTCTTCAGATACTTTTCGAAATCGGGCATTTTCTTTTAACTTTCATTCTCTTGAATCAATTAATTCTCTTGAAGCAGTTAAGAACATTCAGCACCTTATTCTATTAGACAACATGGAAGCTGGCCCAGATTTACTGATTCAGTTGCTCTTGATTCATGAAGATCTGAAAGCACTTTGTCTATTGATAGGGCCAGATACCTAGAGGGATTGTTTATGGTCTTTTTTAAGTGCATATATAAGAAGAGCTTATAGGAGACAGGCAGGCACTTGCATTCAAATGCATTCCACATATGTTCAGTAATCTTACTTACAAGAATAATGCTTTTTATGGAAAAAATGCAAAAGGGGAGAATTTTATCTATTAAGAGAAAGAAGTTTTCCTTGGGCTTTTTTGGGGGAAGAGGAAAACATAACAGGTACATGCTACATTAAAGGGGAGCAGAGACATACATTAAATTCCTTATGTCTTTTTAATGATGCAATTGTGAATTATATTCTTGTTGCATTTGTAATTAGAGGGCAGAACAGATGGTAAAGGCTTCTTCTAAAGAATGTGTCTATTAAAATTATCCACATTGCTAAATTGATTGTTCACTATAAGAGGGTTTCTTAGCCATTGAAATACCTCATGTGCTGATAAGTACTTGATCATTACAACTCATTACTTATGAGCACAGACAGAGTGTGTGTATATATATATAGACAGACATAAATCTGTACCTATATTAGTTATATGCTGTATATGCCTTTAAATGTCACTTATTAAAGTTGTGAAAGAAAATGAAACCTGATTTTATAGAAAGATTTCTATGTGGGTAGACAAGAGTTGCTGTTGTTTGGTCATGTATTGTATTGCTTTCTTTAAGTACAATTTAAGCTGGAGCTAAAGTGCAAAGATCAATTTTTCAGATGAGGTGTTACAATATAGGACATGACACAGACGACTACGGCATTGTTTTTATTACTCTGCAGAAGCTTTCTTTATTTTTAGTCAGTACATTTGATCTATCATCTCTTGTTTATAGATTTATCTTATTTCAAGATCTGGAGAAATTTGTGTTGGCAACCATTTTTTTTCACGCCAACTGTAATGTTTTCCAATATAAGACATGCACTGAACTGATATTATCTAATAATTCTGGATGTTATAAAGTTCTCTCCTTGTACCAAAACCCCCGTGTCTTAGGGAGTCAGGAAAGTATGAAAGTCATGAGAGGAGGTGATCCCAGTTTTTGCAGTTCTTATGAATAAGCTATTTGATGTATAAAACAAAATTATTCTGACAACTTTGTATTGACTTAAAATGGGTTCCATGGAACATCCCCAAATATATTCAAGGGGTGATGGCTCTTCTCTGACCTCTTTATATCTAAAATATCTGACTCCCTGAGTGCTTCCTTGATCTGAAAACCCATCCGTAATAATGGGTGTAAAGGAAGGGTGTTTCATTTCAAACATCGAACTTCAGTGAATTTCTATATCAGGGTGCGATGCTGTAGTTCGGAGAAGAGGCTGTGTGCATGTATGTGATTGCATGTTCTTAAGATCCTCATGGCTCCATACAGAGGAAATACAGTAGCTGGTATTTCCATCATGCTGCCAATTCCAGCCAGAGGTGGAAGGCAGGAAGGCCACAATAAATGGTGAGCCCATACACTCAGGAGGGGAAATCAGCTCATGGCATTTTTTAAAAACAGGATTTGACAGGCAAATGACTAAATATATTTCTTTAGTGATCCAACATTTCTTCTTAACGAGGCAAGTTGTCATTGACTCTGCTTGTTGTCTATAAATTCTGACTGACTCAATCTTCATAATGTCAGACTGGTCAAAGACATCAGTAAATTGCATGAATAAAACATAATACTTGGTAATTGTCCTTAGCTGGTAACATACTGTAATTTCATTTGTTCAATAGCGTTTGTCCAAAATAGCATTTCCTGAATTGGCTATTACTTTTACTTTCCTAAAATGGATACCGTAACCTCTGTAAACACTTTATCTACTTCAGCATTGTGCATTATGAAGTGCTAAAGGCATACCTGGTGAAAGTAAAGCAGGGACATTGGCTGTTTACATATATAGAGCTGGATGAAGTCTTTTGGTAATGTTGTTCATCTTTTTTCTAACATAACTATAGCGTCTTTTCTAAATTTGATATAGACAGTGGAATCTACCACTAGTATGTCACCTTTGTTATTGTGACAGAGAAAGCTTTGCTTGGGAACTGATAAGGACTAGTTCATATCAACGTGTTCTCTTCTGAGAAAGCAAATTAAGCACTTTTCTGTATCTCTGGAGGCTTCAAAACATGATTTCATGCATCTGGCAAATGAAACAATAAGCACAGTTTGCTATAAGGAGGGTTGGCTTTTGGCTTGGTCTCAGTTACTGTAGAATCACGTTTTCTTTGCATGTGAATCACATCCCTTACTATGTCCTGTTCGTAGAAAAGCCAGAAATGAAAGACCAAGAATGCTCCTGGCAATGCCTTCTGGCTTTGGGGATATATCTTGAATCATGCGTGCATTGTGCATAATGCAGTATGTCCTAGAGAAAATCAAAGCTAATTTCTGTGTTTTGAATTCTTACTTTTTTTTTTTTAATAAATATTAATGTGTCAGGCACTAAGTTGACTGATAGCATTTCTTTCTTATCCTTAGACCAAGTCTCTCTCATACAAATATTTCAAATTACCTCTGCCCGATAAAATTGTTGTGAAGCAGGCCTTTTATTTTTTTAGGTTCCTTTTGAGGACACATCATTCTAACATGTCCCCTGAAAAACTGCCAGGAGGACAATTTTTAACATCAAATGGTGTAAAAAAAAAAAAAAAAAAAAAAAAAGTCATCCTGTAAGATCCACTTATGGCTACTTCCTACTGTGCTCTTTACTCTGCACCTGGAATGTTCTTGCTTGCTATGTACTTAAGTGCTTTACTACAATGTACATATCCTCTGGTTTTAGAAGTATGCCTCAATGCATTCCTTTCCAGTCAGGCAGAAAAAAATGTCAGTCCAACCCCAAAGAAAAGAAATCAAAGCTAACTAGATAGCAAGCCACACTTTCTACTTGAAGGACCTTTGAGCAATGAAAATATAAAGCAAAAGAGAGTTCTGTGTTTATTATATTCAATTCATTTTGCTAGACCAGCAAATACATCAAACATCTGATCAAATTCCAGCAGTTCATCCAATATTTGGAAAGAAACATATAATCAACGCACAACCTGCAGTGAGAAGGAAACATGAAACTGATACTGAAAAGCCAGTTTTATTAGATAGACCTGTTCAGCCAGATGGAATAGCCATCACTTTCTTCTTAAGTGTGTATTTCACACCACTTTATATTTACCTGTGCTGATTCAGAGTCACCATCTCAGAGTCTCTGGTCAGATTTTTATGGGGTGTAAATCAATCTAATTCTATTAGTTTGTGTGAGTTATGTTAAGGATCTGACTCATCAAAAATTAACTCAGCCTGAGGAATACTTCTTTATTTTCATGCAAAATATAGCATATTTTCTCTGGCTAATCAGAGACCACAAAATTTAGAAATGCTCAGATAAAAATCTAGAAGATACAATGAAATCAGTTTTACCTCCTTCTCCTCCCCCCCAAAAATAGTTTAAAGTAGGATAAACTAAAAGTCTTTTTATTCTGGAATAAGTATTTATGATATTTCCACAGTATCAGATATATAGTATCTTCCATTAATTTGCAATGATTTAAAACGTGCCTAAAAATAATTATCTTACTGCTTTAGCTAGCTTTACACATCTGTGTAGGATGCTTCTGAGTTTGCAGAACAAGGGATGACTAATAGGAAAGATCTTTTTTAAAATAAATGGTGTGATCATGCAATAGCATTTAGCCGAAGCGCTACTCTTTCACCTTGGGTTTCTAAATTTGATCCATCCAGCAAAGTATTATGCTGGAAAACACTGTGTCTCTATTGCTTCATTATTGAAGTTGTATTAAGTATTATAAGAATCTTTTGATCAGTAATCATTTTGGACTTTGTTCAAAGCTTGGTAAGTTACTGTGGTTTGACCATTCCAGAGCATTAGACAGGGAAAAAAATAGAGAGTAAATACGCAATTAGTACACAGAATAACTAGAACTGAGCTGATGTTCAGTGAATTGGAATGGATTCAATGATTGTGTGCGTCACCCTGATTTACAGGTGTGTTAAATTTGTTTCTGTTCTGGTTTCTGTTCTTGGCTAATAAGCCATGATTTTTGTAACCTGTTAGTTCATCCTTCAATGGTGTCTCTAGTCATATGCTGCGTAGATCAATTATATCTAAATTTGGTATTTGAAAAATTAAGTTTTGATTTAGGTATCTATATATTTAAGAAAACATCCAAGCTGGTTGCTTAGATTTCACACAATGATGCACTCATTTGCAAAGCAGAATCCTCCCTCCTTTACTTTTGCATTTTCCCCTCTTCCCCTCCCCTCCCTCTTTCTCTCTCTTAAAAAATACCTATCCCCCCTCAGTCATGTAGCTAAGTCTAAAATGGCAAACAGGCAAAATCTACATTCACTTTTTATGTTGGGGGAGAAGATGAAACAAAAAGCTTTTGGCTCTACAATACAGGAGGGATACAGAATAAACAACCTCCTGCCATTTATCAACATTTTAAATCCCAAGCAATGAGGAGAATGATTGATATGCTGAGACAATAGTGGGTAAAATTTGGCAGCATTTCTAAGGGGTCCTGTTATTGATAGGTCCAAAGTATGCCATCAATCCATCTATCTATTACATTGCTCTTAGCCTGGGTGTACTCCAACATTGAAATAGCCAAAAAGGATTTTCTGTTTTTTTTGTTTGTTTGTTTTCTACTGACATTTCCAAGACCCTTTTCAGGCCCATATCTCTCACTTATGAAAAAATACTTCAGTCATTCTTCTAACATTATGAAAGATTGCATTAACCTTAAACAATATGCCCAGCTGCATGCTCTGTACTTCCAGTTGCTGAACTGACATCTTTCATTCACCAATTGTGTAGAGGGAGCAAAACAGTCTTTGTCTTTAGAGATATTACCTTTATAATGTTGTAAAGGATTTAATAAAATATGTGTGCGTTGAGTCAAAAAGGGACATTCATTTTAGATATAGTAAGTTGTGGTTGATCAGTGTTGGAGCCTGGGGAGAAATATCGTGATTTAAAGAATGGTATGTTCTACAACTTTTTTTTTTTTTAAGTGCTGAAGTATAAATGAGAAAAATGTAAACTGAGAAGGATACAGTTAAAGACAATTTTTTTAATGTGTGGCTTTGGTCTTAAAAAATGAAGGTTGTGGTGTTGTTAGTGAAACAATTTCAGAAAATCAAGCTTTTTTTGACCAGTTCACTGAGTCTCTCAATGTTGATTCTGTTCTGAAGTGGCATAAGAATTTGAGTCCTGCTTAACCAAGCCTTTTGTTTATAAGCAGAAAACTTTTTTCAAAAGTTACTGCACATCAGCTGGTCTGTGGAAAGCATCCCCTAAGTGGGCCCTTGCAGCAAACACAGTTTGACTCAGCCTTGCAGGAAAATGAGTGGCACGACTGCAGTTTTCTTGCAAATGAAGAGTAGACTTGCAGACAAGTCATCACAACTGAACCAGTGTGCAGTCATGTGCTAAGCCATAAAAGCTTGGTTGGGTGTCAGCGTACTAAAGGATCTTTTCCCAAAGTTTTCTGTTAGTTTTGTCCATCTAAGAAGAGGGCAAGAGGTCCTACACTGAACATTTTCTCTGTGCAGTTGAGAAGGAGAGATAATACAGGTTGGTTGCTTTGTGGTTTTGTTGTTGTTTTTTACATATAGCAACACATAGAGGCTTTCAAGACACATCCATGATTAGCCAACAGTTTGGGCTTTAGCAGGATTTAGGAATAAACCAAATTATTAATATATTATCCCTTACTAGCTGGCTAAGCAAGTCGAAGATGACGACTAGTACAAGGTTACAGTTTCTCTTGAAAAGATTGCCCTGGGTTTATGTATTTTCCAAAGATATTGCCTGCTTTGTGATCTGTCATGCAGTCTCAGGACTAGACAGGATAGAAGACACATCCAACTTTTCTCCCTTTCTTTGGTTCCACTGCCTCAAATAGAGGAACCTGTGAGAGGTATAAAGTTGACACCTTTTGGCCAGTATAAATTCCCTTGCATTGCTCAACAGAGATGGTCAACGCTTTTAATGATTTTTTTTTTTTCCTCATTGTTAAAATATCTTTAAAAAAATGCTATGAAGCAGTTTTTCTTTGTGACAAATAGCAAGTCTTCAGTTATCCAAAAAAAGAAAAATTTGGAAGCAAATAGAAAAAACCCCAACCAACTATCACAAGAGATGGGCTAGTTTTAAACACGCTCAAAAGATTCAAAGCTTTCTCTTATTTTTTAAGTTGTATATTTTTTAAAAAATTCCAGTTCCTGGGTTCTCTTTTAATATTAGCATATTTTTATTATTTTTATTAAGCCTTAGTGATATCTTTTGATCCAAGCTTACTAGGTTGAGGCTTTTTAGCTTCTGTGCAAGGATAACGGAGTTCGTAAAACAGTGGAAGATGTGGACTCTCCTCTTTATTGAACCTGTGTAAAATTATTCTACAAAGGAACCAAGGGAGTATTTGGTTATTTTAACGATGTGTGTGCAGAACATTATGCTTTTAAAGGCCTATTCAGCTCATTCCTTTTATAGAAATGAGTTTTACCACCCTATTTTTTTCAAGACAACTAAAATACAAAAAGAGTTACAAGTTTTAAACTCAATTGCCCCTTTAAAATTCATTGTTCATTCTCTTATTTAGGACCCATGATAAGTTTATCTTATTTTTATGAGCCACAAAGCATGGAAACATACTGATGTAAAATGAGTTTTTTTAGCATTGGCTCAAGTGATTTTGCAAGAAGCAGAGCTTAATGTGACCTACTGAATTAGGAACATAGGCTTGAAATTAGGAAGCCAAATCTTTAATCCCATTTCTGATTTAATGCATGGTTTTGCTCTCTGCTTGAGTGGCTGTTTCCCAATGCATTAATGTGAGTAATGATATTTATTAAACTCAACACATGGCTTAACCAAAGAATTTTATGAAGTGCTACGAAGAGCAAGGAATAGTAGAAAGCTTAAAAGAGGGATGGTTAAAACAAGGAAGTTACTGACTCCTCCTAATTTACATCCATGGTGTTTCATGATACAGCACATACAGACTGGCCTGTAGGATGGAGTTGCATGGCTAAAATAAAAAAAATTGAACAAAGATAAATTTTTCCTTTTTTTTTTTTTTTTGAACAGACAGTTCCAGCAGTGTAGTGCAATATAATTATTGGGGTTTTGTTATCATTGGCTTTCCTATTGTATAGTAAAGGTGTGATTCTTTTGCATAGTCTTCTGTAGGTTATGGTTATGTTAATGGAAATGAATGTGTTTCTGTCCCTGAGAAGTATGTAAGTAGTAAACCTTTGGACCGCATTTGAAAAATTATTACACAACAAATTTTCTGAAGATCCTTAATATACACTTAGTTCCTGAAAGATCGATGATATTCCCTTCCTTCCTCTGTATGGAAAATATATAATTCCTTACTCAGAGTGAACTCTCATAGCAAGGCTTGATGTAGAGACTGTTGTTGCATGTCATATCAGTAGTGTTAATTATTCCAAGTTATCTTGTGAACTATGCCATTAGAGAACACAAAAATATCTTAAAATCAATAAATGTAAAAAATTGCTCAACTTCTTCTCAGCAAATCGGGTGGGCTGAAATAAAAGCTGAGGTTCTTATTCAATAATCTGACATAAAGGGAAATATCAGATACAGTAAGACCTGTGACTAAGTTCTAAGAGTTGTTACGTCTGTATGGAGTTAAGACTGAGAAAGACAATGGAAATCACAAGAGCTGTATTTGCAGAAGGAAGAGGAGTAGGACTAGATAATACTTTCCGTTCATCTTTGTCTTTAGGAAAAAGTGGTATGTTCTTTTAGAGACAGGAACCCTGGATGTGAACTACTAGCATGTACTTAGACCCACCAAACCACTGAGAGTTCTGTATATGACTGTCCCAGTATAGAAACAAATGGTTTAGTAATATTGCAGAGTTATTTGCTTGGTTTGCAAATAATTTTTACCATGTTTAGTGAAGTCTCCAAGTAACGTAATTGCAATTCTAGAGGCTTAAAGGTGAAGAAAAACACTATTGTTAATATATTCCTAAAATTCTGAAAGAATTTCTGAAATAGTTCTTAAGAATGTTATGATGTAATTAGTGTTATACTCAGAATGTGTGATTTAGTGTAAATTGGTGGTCGGTCATTGGTCCAAAGATGTTTGCATCTTTTGGGTTTCTGGCCGGTAGAATTAAGAAAAATACAATCTCATTTGGGCAGGTGGAGCGGCAGAGCAGGAAAAAAAGTGTGATTTTTCTGTTTTACTTTCAAAAGGTTTCCCTTGAAACGACTCAGATTTCAAATGATAGCTGCAGAACTGGGGAAATGAATTGGAAAGCAAAGTTCAGACTAAGTGATCGCATGATAGGTAGAAAAGTCAAAGGTCCACGATAAATGTAATTTATAACAATGTTTTACAATTTCCCCCTGTCACAGCTGATCTAGCCTGTCAGGAATTCATACTGTATTATGTGGGAATGATAACTCCATGGTTAAAGTTGGATTTTAATTTCCTTTCACA
>NW_008824932.1:2432826-2457365 GCF_000699105.1 Pygoscelis adeliae
AAGAATAGTGTATCCACCAAATTAACGTACATGCTGTAACTGCTGAAAAATTGATTTAAAAATCAACAGGTTTGAGTTTTGATTAATTTTGACCCTTTTTCTGAAAAGCTACACTGTGCTTTTCATTGTACTGGCAATGTGCTGAGTACCGTATCAGGAGCACACGCGGGGCATAAAAACCAGTGGTGCTACTTTGATAGGTACAAATAAAATACTGTCACAAGCACCTCCATTTCCTAAAAGCCAACTCCAGACTAACATGGCTTTTGATTTTGGCTATTGGCTTCTTTATCCGCTTTTCCATTTTTCTTTAGCATGAAAAGAGACTCCTGCTACAATTTTCCTTTTTTTCCCACTGAGAAAGCATGAGTGGGGCACACTGGCGGTAACTATGCTCCTTAAAGATATCCCCAGGCAGCTTTTAAGGACTGGAATGCCTAACGTTTACTCTTCCCTCATCATCGTCCAATGCAGTGGGAATCCAGGTCTCTTCATCCCCTTTCCTACATCATAATGTCATCAGTACTCTTAAAGATCTTCCAAAAAAAGCCTTTATGTTGTTGCTGTATTTAGTGCTATTCTGATAATGTCATGAGTCAATGTAGGAATTGCCTCGTACTGCTACAGACTGTAGAAAGTTAGCATTCAGTGCACATTTGACAGTATTTTATGGTACATTTTGAGGAAAGTGTGATTTTTTTTTTTTTTCTTCTAATTTACCAAATCACTTTCATATAATATGTTTTCAAGCATGACAAATTATGGGTGGCTGAAAAATCTTATTAACTACTCCATGTTCAATGAGGCACACTTAAAAGACTCTGAAAGTTAAAGAAAAATAAAGGTTATTTAAAATTTTGTATTAAAAATATTTTAGTTGGAAAAGCCATCACATGTGACTAAATCAATGATTCAAAATTGTCTGTAACTTTAAAAACCCCTCAGCACTGTTTCTCCTAATAAAAGTTTTCTTGAATGGTGAAGGTTAGACAGTAATACACTGAATGGGAGCAGATGACAGAAAGCTGGGCCTCAGGGTGAATGAAATTCAGGAAATTTAGTAAACCAGAAATCTCTACATGTCTGAAGACAAACAGCTGACACTGGTAGCCTGGCTGTCTTTCAAACATCAAACACAAATATGTATTTTCAAGGGAAGTTCAAGGGATACTGAGAGACATTATATGAGGTAAAACTGTGTTTTCTAGTGGCCCATAGTTTCTATTGTTTATATTCTTAAGTGAAAAACAATGATTAGGAATCTGAGTGCAAAAGCATTAGGTACTTGACTACTTCCTTATAAATACTGTAATTATTGAAGTTGACTCATTATAAACTATGTGTTTAAATTATTGCAATTTTCAGCAGCAATACTGAACCCTGAGCTGTTTGATTCCTAGGTCCAAGGACTCAAGGAGAGTCATAGGACCTTCTTTCCTATGTCTATGGGTCTCTGACAGTGTTTGGTGGTTCCTACCATGCTTCCGAGCCTTAAATCATTGCTATTGCCGCAATTTGGTGACCTAGTGAGAGAAGAGCATCACTATTACTTTCTTATAATAAAAAACACAATGGCATAAAATCCTTACAGAAATCATTGAGAAAACCTAAATAATCAGAAAGAGGAAAGAAAAAACATCTGCAGTAATAGACTAGTATTATCCTGACTTCTAGGTCAAAGTACAGAATGTTGAATGTCAATTTGATACGCAGTATGCTTTCACATAAAGTTGTTACACTTTAGTAATAAGGATTTGATAGAGAACTTCCTTGACATGACCTTTGTGATATACCCTCACCAATAAATCTCTGTTGTTTAATGCTTTTTTCTCTTTCCAAGCTTTTATTCTCTCTCTTAACCTCATCGTATTAAAGTTACATCTTTATTTACTGTAGGACATGATCAGCTATGAAAAAAAAAAAAAAGGCACTTATGTTAACTACAAATCCCAAACACTACATAACTGGTTGCAGGCTCTCAAGGGCAATATATAGATGAGATTTTCCTGATAACACAGATGTAGGAATGTTCCATATATTCCATCTAATTTAATCGACTTGATTTCTGAGAAACCGTACGACTTCCTTAATGGAAGTTAAAAAGGGAAGAATGGTCCGGTGGCCAACATCCCAGTAAATCAGTTGGGAATGGGATTTACCTTATTGTACAATAATCTATCTAGGTCTGCTCTTTGCTAAACCAGTACGTTAAAGACTGTGAGGTAGAGAGATACTAGAAAGTGGATGGCTTTGTGATTGAAAAAAAGTACATCCCAGAAACCTGTGGAGACCCTCAAGTGTTGTTGGCAAAGGCAGCTTTGAAGTGGTTCCAGGGATCTGCAGATCTTTCCACAGGCAGTGGCTAACGGGGCTGCAGGAGGCGGTCCCTCAGGAGCTGAGGGAGGCTTGCCTTTCAGCTTCCTCAGCTCAAGGGATGAAGGAGGCTATGGGTAGGCAGAGCAGATGGCTTGCTGCAAGTTAGCAGAGCAGTGGAAGAAAACTGTCTGTAATTGTTTTGTATAAAGTCCAGGGACTGGGATCTGTGGAATATCAGGGATGCAGGTAGAAGAGAGGTTCCCGGGAGGGAAGTCTACTAGGCACGTGAAAAGAAAATGGTTTCTGCAAAATGATTAGGGCCACAAGAGGGCATTACTGGGAGAAAACAGCCTGATAAAGTTTTCCATACATGGCAAGGATAAGCAGAAATCCATTCTCACGTTTCTTTTTTGTGAGATCAAGATAGTAACCTCTGCTGATTTCATTACTTGAAACAATCAGTTTTTCCAAAGAGTATGATTCTGTGACTTTTTTGTTTTGCATATGACATTACCATTGCAGATATTTTTTTCCTATGCTGAGTACTAATGAGGATAGAGACAAGAGGATTATTGGAGCATGCATTGTCCTGCTGTTCATCACAACATTCAGAGGTCTGACAGAGTTTGTCAGAGGTTTTCACATTTAAGAACAGACGATAAAGTTCTAATGCATAATTTGCCTATGCAGCTTAAATCTTCTGTCATATAATTTCTGAAGTTTTTGTATTGTTGTTTATTACTGTGAGTTCCTGAAGAAATTGACAAATTTCTGTTTCCTGCTCTAAAATTCTTTGCTTCCTAGGCCACAGCTGTTGAGTAAGTGAGTTGCCCACAGGCATTCTCCAGGTTCTTGTTCCCAAGTCCTGCCAACTATACTCACCATGATCTTCTTAAACATGCAGTCCATCTTACTTTGAGAGAACATACATGGAAAATAGTTAGGAAGTCCCATGGCCATATCTTCATGGAGCTATTTTGTTGCTTTTGCCTATGCTTACAGCGAGTCTTAAGGTTATTGTTGACTTAGACTTATAATTAAGAGCTCAGCAGATTGGGTGTACCTTGTCCTGCTGGAGCTATTTACTGGGAACTGAAAGTTTGGCTTCTGAAGTGGTCCTTATCAGCAAGATATACCTTCAGTACTGATGCCAAGGTGATAATAGTCACAACTGGGAGCTAGAGATCCTCTGTGAAAGCTAGAAGGTCTTAGAGGTGTTCAGAAGCCTTAATGACCTAGGCAAGTCATAGGAATGGTCTAGAATAAATAGGCCATTTCGGTGCTATCTGCAGTCAAATTATTAGCTATGCCACACAATGAGCTAACATGATTGCTGAAGTGGGAGTGTAGCATTTTTTGTTTACAAAGGTCTTGTATAGTTTACCTATGAACTGTGATAGCGCCTCTCAGCTGAGTAGAATGTTATGGAACCTAGCAGAATGAACTGAGTAACTGTGTCATCACCGGAACAGCAACCACTTGGGCTCTTAGAGTAGCAGAATTATATTCATGTTGTTTAAGATGTCTCTAGGTAGTGTTTATTGTTTTGAATTAAATTCTGAAGTTCCATGTGGTGTTTGTACAGTTATTCCATCAATTAGCACCATGACTGCAATTATATCAGGCTATGAATTTTGTCTGTTCAGGTGAAACATGAATGTGGGGATTAGAAGAGTCTTTGACTAAAGTGTCCAATATCCCATCTATTATTTCTACAGGGAATGTCAATAAAAATCACTTGCCACTCCCAAGCTTCTGAAAATGAGCGTATGTTAAAATGCTCTGATCTCTTCGGAGTCTTTGTAAACAATCATGATTTGTTTTCTGTCTCCAGTTTCTCCCATGCATGTTTCTATTTATGTTCTGTTTTCTATTTTGAGACAATTGAATTAAAACTCACTTCATTTCATAATTACAAACATTTATTTTTACTAACTGACAAATCTTGCTGGAATTTTGTTCCCAGAGCTATCATTCACCAAGACACACAGCAACAAAATGATTTGGATTCTGCCTAGTTTCTTTGAATTTTCTTCTTTGGAATTGCACAGCATCTATTAATTTACATTCACTTGTCTCCCTCCGTTCCCATGTGATTTAAGGGTTTATTGATTATTTTTGTAATTTTTTTCCTACTGTAATAAAATTAAGTATAGATAGGAAACACACAGGAAAGCTAGAGAAGTGTCTTTTACTTATTACTAGTTACTACGGAAACCTCTCTCATAAAGTGACCTTCATAGTAGGTGGTAGGAGTTTAAGGCTTCTACTAAACCTCACCTCAACATAGGAGTTACACGATTAGGGACAGAGTCTCATTACCCTCTGGAGGGGAATTCAGCTCAAGTGAAGTGAATAGAAACAAGATGATGTTTACAGAGAACAGCTACATACAAAGTTGTCTGTTGTTTGGGTCATGCCCTCTAATTTGGTTCCCTTTACTGAGCAAGTGTGAGTAAGAAAGTCAAACGTATTATGTAAAAAGACTGTCACCCCAGACAGTGAGGAAAATATTAATGAAGAGGAAATTGTAGGACTACTCTTTGCAGCAGCAGCTGGAGATGAGCATCCCAAAACAACTGCCCTTTCTGATACGCTGAACAGTTAATTGCTATCTGCTGTTAAGAGCAAATGTGGAGAGGATGCCCCATCCCTCACACCAAGGCTCCTGAATCTCCTTCGTCCCCTGCTTCTTCATGTCGGTCAAGAAGGACTTCATCTTGAAATACTGGTCTCATTCCTGTTGAAGAGTGGAAATCCCCTGTTTTCTTCAGGTGCTGCCGACTGCAGCTTTGCCTCTCATTCCTGTCCTGATAAGGTAAGAGATGTTCCAGGTTTCCCAGACACTCCCTATCTCTTTGAAAAGCTCAAGAGAAAACGAGCATATTTTAGTCAGGAAGAGTAGAAAAGAAACAGCATGAACTGAGGATGAGTTTGAAAGGAAATATGCTTGGCTGACATTCTGAAGTGTTATTTGAATATCCTTTCTTTTGCATGCAGGGTATGCGTCTGAAATATGTGAGTCTGGCATTCAGGACACTAGAAACAGAGGGATTAGAAGAATGTAGGAAAACCTCAGATTTTAGTTTAAATTGAGGACATATTAAAAAATGAAGTGTAGAAAGTCAGGTGAATAGAAGGAATGTTTAAGAAATTTACAAGCCAACTTTATAACACCTGATCTAATACACATTTACATTCACTCTTTTTAGCTCTTGTGCATAGCAGTAAGGTCTAAAACAGCTGCATGTCAAAGCAATCCTAATTTATTAAGACTTAGGGACCATCTCTGAATAGGTTTTCCTGAATGAATTAAGCTCAAAAGCTTAAGGAATGGAGAATTACATTCAAAGCACAGATGAACTTAATTGTGACAGACATCATAAACAGTTCTGGGGATTTAGAATGGCATGGGCCACTTTGTGTCCTTGTGCGCGTGAATTAAGAACAGATCCTATTCTGAAGTTTGGTGAATGGAATTCTTGGAACAGCAGTTGAAAAGCTACGTATTATTGGGATACACTAATCAATTAAAGAAAAATATTCCCCATCAAGTTAATTTTACTTTCCTTCTCTTTTTCAAACTTAAAGTTCTGTGAGGCAGCTTGCTACTTGTTTTTTCTTTTCTTCTTCTCTTTTGCACAAAGGATGTAGGTGAAAAGCTATAAGCTAACCTTATTAAAAGAATATCTGTCGAGCTGTTTTCTTGAAAAGAATATCATATTTCAGCTGTGAAATTTGAAGAGCTCTGGCAAAAGCTGTATTCCAGAGAGACCTTGTGAGACAGTTAGGTAGAAATCTGTGCTTATAGTTAATCATGCTCAAGAGCTATACAATCCAAATGAAAAAATCTGCATTTAACTGAGTGTCCGAATACCAACTCTGCTTCCCTTAGCCTGAGCATTCCCTCTTCTCTCAAAATAGTGGCTACCTTCTCTATTTTTCTTGTTTGCTTGCTCCACTTGCTTGTGAATAATATTGATCAGCTCTGTCCTTCACTCTGGGATGTCTGCCAAACACCTCGTGCTAGCTATTATAGGATTAGATATATTTTGTCTATCTGGAAGAAGATTTTTTCAGTCTCTGTTGTTCCCTAGCATCCAGCTTACAAGGGTTGCTTTAAAATACCTTGCTCGGGGCCAAATCACCCCTGCTAATAACAAAACCTACAAGAAGGCCACCAGCAGGGCAGGAATTTTCGTGTGGTTCAGAGGGATGAATATTTTTAAAATCATCTACCCAAGAAACAGAGAGTTGGAGCGCAGGCTGCCAGCCTTACAGCGCCATGGAATAGCAAGCATCCTATTAACACTCACCCTTAGTTTCTTTACTGCCTCACCATTTACCTTCCATATGCTATGCTGATACGTGCAACATTTGCTCAGCCTCTCCCTTACATTCCTCTGTCCTTCCTGGAAGGATGGACATGCAAGCACCAGATGGTACATGATGGTACCATACAAGCACCAGATACAGTATTGCCATTAGCTCAATCGCTCTGGTGTTTCTCAGCAATGCCTCAAGCAGTATTAATGCCACGTGGGGCACCTGCTCACATCCAGGCCTTGCCGTGCTTGCTCGAAGCCCTTCTAGTGGGCCCCTGACCTGGACTGCTCTGTTCATCCTGGTGGAAGAAAGGTGGCAAAGATATTATTCTACTACTTCAGCCTGATAAGAGTTTTATATACTCCCCCATTTTCACAGAGGAGTAGGCACGTAATCAGCCTGTTCAAGTTATGGCTGGAACTTCCAGTCTTTGGGTCAATAGGTAGAAATACACTACACTAGACTACCACTCTGACATAGGAGCATTGGCTCTCAGCCAACGTCTAGAAGACAACATTACAGCCTTGCCTAAGCACTTAGCTGCTGCTCTGGCCCATAAAAGTTGAGGTATTTAAAGTATGGACAGTTCTCATGTAATTAAAGGCCTTGATGTGGCAATTGTCTGCTATATGCAGTATCTTGCTTCTTAAATGCAATAAGCTCTATTTCTGTATCCTGGCACAGAGCTGTCAGAAATA
Source organism: Pygoscelis adeliae (assembly GCF_000699105.1). NCBI lineage: Eukaryota > Metazoa > Chordata > Aves > Sphenisciformes > Spheniscidae > Pygoscelis > Pygoscelis adeliae. Next base: position 2,440,167 of record NW_008824932.1, read on the forward strand.
CTTCTTTTTATTTATAGCCAGAAGATCACATGCAATGGCTTAAAGGCATCTTTCTATCTTCCTTGTAAGAGCAGTGGCTCATTGAACGTGAGGATTGAAATGCAAATGTTAGAATACTTTTAAATATTGAACTGAGCAAATAGCTTCAAACCTTTCAGTGACTTGAGGAATTAACACATGATAGCGCCTACTACTGAAAACATGTTGTGGGTCTGGTTGCCACTACCCCTTGCAGCCAGATGGACCTTAGAGCAAAATTGTACGTGACATTCCAGTCAAATCCTTGGGCTGGAGAGCTGGTCAGGCAACAAAAAAGTATCAGTATGGAAAAACTACAAGAAAGGTACCTTACACTGTAGCTGTTGCATACCTTTAATATAGGAGCCAGCAGTGCTGGACGAGCCTGATTTTTACCCTGAAACTTTGTAATTTTTCTCGTAACCATATTTGCTTGTGCTCACATCTTCTATGGCCCCTGTAATGTTTCAGGAACCCGGAGCTCAGCGTAGGCTAACCAGCTGAGAACATGCTTGTGGCCGCAGGCAGCACAAGCGGAAGGCAGTGCTGCGGCAGCATTGCTGTTCAGCAGCGGTGCATGCACGTCCGAAAAGAGTTGAATTGAATGTGTGCCTGATTCCTTTTCCGTCTCCACCCCCTCCTGCTACCCACCACCTCCCATAAACTGCTGCATCTTTTCTAAGCTCAGGCACAGTATAATGCATTTACCTTCTGAGGTCCCCAGGGAGCCAGTCAAGAAATAAGACATCAGTGTGCTTCCGGAAGCTAAGTATTACAATATATCCATAGCCTTATTCCAAGTGGATATAAATGGATGTTGTACCACTGAAGTTGATTTTCAGCAGCCAAAAATCTGACCCAGAGTAGTTTCCCTCACTCTCAATTTTTCTTTCTTAGCCGCTTTCCTTCCAGAATTATGTAAAACATTGCAATCCCACTGAAATGGTCTGAGCCTGAAGCTACTCCCAGTGATTTACAAATGCTTCTGACTCACTGTGCTCAGACTTTGGAAAATAAAAATAATCTGAAAAAAACCTCTTTCTGGAAGGTTCTTACTGCAGACTTCAATAGCAGGGGGTTTTTCTAAGTGTTTTTTTGTGGTTTTTTTTTTTTTTTTTAATAGTATTGAATTTCTTGTACAGCACTTCAGGTTAAAAAAAATTCCTGTTTTGTGTAAATGTTCCTTAATAGAAATTATTTTTTTCCCTTTCTTTCTTTTTGTGGTTTTTTTTCCCTTTCCTATTCCTAATAATTTATTCTACCCTTCTGATCTCTTATTTTAGTTACCCATTATACCATATATTAATTTCTGATTTTTTAGGACAAATGTGCTGTTCTGTTTTCTTGATTTCTTCTTTATTTTTAAAGATTCACTTCTTTTCTCTTTCTCTTAATTTGTAGACACATCCTTTCTAAGTTTTGTATCCCTTTGATTTTTCTTTCCATTTCATTGTTTGTGGACCTCTGTATCTCTTGGCCATGATGTCAAATAGGTATCTAAATATTTATACAACGTTTTCTCAGCAAATATTCATTCATTTTATAACCAAGAATGAATTAGTCATTCCAGTTCCTCTCTGGAAGTTATCACCTTAATTCATCGGATGTAAGGAATACAGCACAGTGAGTGTTTTGATCAAGACTACAGAAAAGTCATTTACAAAGACAAGAATTAAATCCAGAGTATATACAGAATCTAACAGATGAATAAGTTTCTAGGGGATAAGATAGTGTGTGAACCTTATCTTTACTGCATTAACTACTCAGTGTTATTGCCTATGTGCATATTCTGTTTCAGTACTGTATTGTAAATATCAGAGGGCTTATACTTCTTCATTTCTTTCATCATTAGCAGTTACTAGGGAATAGCAGGAATATTAGAAGGTCACTCAATAGCTTACCTCACGATAACTGTCCATGTGCATGTTTAAATGTGCCTTCAAAGCAGCTCTACCATGAGCTCATCTTCAGAAAAGAAACTTTTCTAAAGTCCTCACACTTTTAAACTGGGCTAAACAACTTGCATGTGCCTTTGCTCTGTGTGCCAGTGCTGAAAATGAATACTTAAAGACATTTCTCTCATCTTCCTTGTATTTATTAATACGTGCATGTGTGTATACTCTAGCCTGTATACTCTTCTGTCCATAACAAAATGAACCTGAAAAGAGAATCAAGCAAACATATCTGCCTCCCTATTTGCAAAGTTTTACTAAAAGTGCTTACTGAATTCAGGTGCCTATAACAGCACTGTAGAAGACGACAATGGAATATAATGGCATCTATCTACATTAGTGGCTTTTGTTAGGTGCCATTTGGAAGCTCGGAATGTGCTTTCCATAAAAGGATACACTTCTTTTTTCAGCCCTGTGGTGCCAAAAAATGAGAGAATATCAACTATTGAATTATCTCTGTGTAGAAAATTTGACTTTGGTTCGTAACTGAATCATCATCATTTACTGGCTACTAGTAGATGCATCTTGACGAATAAACTTCCACACCAGAGGTGAAGAAATAACGGAAATATTTTGTATTGATTTTACATTAAAAAAGCTTAAATATGGTGGCCTTGTGAAGCGGATATATGAGTTGAAATGTTAAACATTTATGGAGTTCTCTTATGGAGTAAGAAATGGTTTCTAAGCCTACTACAGTCAACAGGGACAAAATCTGATTTCATTGGCTGAGGACCAGTCCCAAAGTAAAGAAAGAATAAACTCTTTTGTGTTAAGAGTTAGCTACAGTGGCAATCCATTCCTTCCCCACAGGTTAAAAATACATAGTGTAATTAACCGGATAAGACTGGTGCTTTTAAATTCAGCATGGGAGGGAAGGCAAGACACGCACACACCCCATGAATTTTGGAGATTTATAGTCCATATTTACATTATGAAGTAGTGCGGACCAATAGGAGTGGCTCTGTAGAGCAAAATGGTTTGTGCAATCCATAGAGCAAAATTGCTTGTGAGGAGACCTACAGTTTGTAATGTAATCTTGGTTGGTCACGGTACAGTCTGTGATACACACCTATGACTTCATATGACTTTCTCAGTGGTGTGGTAATGTAGCCAAAAGCAATATAACTCTAGGAATCATAGAGAAGATGGGTATTTTTGACAGATGTAGAGAGAGTAAAGTGATCTTACCTCTGTCATGCTTGCTTTACCCACAGGCTGGTCGCTACTCTTACCCAAGTATGTGAGTGAAATTGAGCATTTAATAAAACACTAATTAAAGTAAATACTGTAAAAGCATTAACCTCCATAAGGTGTTTAAATTGAATTCCTGGGTACTTTGGCACAGTTCCAGCTTTCAATAAGTTCCGATCTAACTGTATCAGATCACCAATTCAAAGGCTCTGATTTTAGTTTATGGAATATTCCCGTTAATAATGATACCTTAGACATCCATTAAGTCTGGAACATTAATTTTATGGAAAACTTCCAATACAACTCCATTAGATTTTTTTTTTAAGCTAAATTAGCAGTATAGGCTTTTAACAAATGTCATAAATAGCTATATTTAATGGAAAGATTACCCAAATTAAAACCAGACCAAAATAGAAAATACAGCTCCCTCGTTTTAAGCCATGACCTTCAGAATCCACTTAAAAGTTACCAGCTAAATGAAGGCATGAGTGGTTCAAACTCCTTGTTGTTTGATTGTTGTGTGGGCTAGGAAAACAGAAGATGACATGAAACACTGATGTGCTTTTTCCTTTTTCTTTTCCAGTAGGTGACATCCCTTAGTTACAGGGATTGATACAATAGTTTTGAAAATGCAATTGTTGTATAAATGTGTATGACACTAGCAATTTAAAATACCATGAAAATCTATATGGCATCCAGATACTCTATCTTCCATCGTCAGTTTTCATATTTAGATCATGTATAGGACAATTTCCCAAATGAATAACTGTAAGCTATTGAGCTTACCTGTCGTCTTCACCGATTTCTGACCTGCAAGTCACATTCAGCCAGTTACAACGGACAAGGAGGAGGAGGAGGATTGTACCTTCAAATTTCATGAGAATCAGCTACTGGGGAACAGGAAGAAGATTCGAATCGGCGTTCACCGAGGAAAAGCCCAGGGGAGCTCAGGCATCCTGTGCTCTGTCTGGCATAAGCTAGCAGGCACATAACCATCAGTCAGCTGGCAGCAGAGCTTCAGACTACATGAGCTGCTTTTCCTCACTGTGAATGTTATGCGATATGGAGGATGCTGGAGCTACCGCAGTGGTGGACCTAACAAGGCAAAGGACACAAATCCACAGGGCATCAGGCTCCAGTCACTTCACTTCTCCCGCCTTGACTTATTATCCCATTTGAACCACCTGGCATTTTTCTGTTAAAGGCTCATCCAGAATGAAGGCGTTCAAAACAACCCGAAATGTTTTAATCCTGTCAGGTTGAGCCAGTGTTAAGTTTCCACCAGCTAATATCAAACATATACAGATCTAGTGTTATTAAATCAAATTCCTTCAAACTGGACTTTACTAGATCTCTGTGAGATTGAAACTTTAAGCCAAAAATGGAATATATTCATTTCATATGGATGTGTGTCAGACTGTGAGAAATTCTAGTTAGAATTTTCCTTATAACGTGAATAAATCAAGAAATGTAAAATAACTCAAACCATGTGACATATTTTAACATACAAAGCAGATGGGGCAGAATTAAGATTGAACTTTTGGCTTTAACTCTGCATTTACTAGCTTCCAAGAACTAGCTTTTAGTGATGATGTGTTCTCAGCTATTGCATGTTCATTTTTCAGTCATAAGTGTCTAATAATGCTAATCAGGTATAGATTTTTTTCTTTTTGCATAATGAGACATTTTTGTATATGTCACATTATGGGTGGGGTTTTTTGTTTGTTTGCTTTTGAAAAAGTCCAGTTTCATAACTCTGGTCCCTGTCCCTTACCTGTTGTCAATGCTTTGGTGTGGAGGGAGACAGGTACTGAAGCCACTGTATCCATGCAGTTTTGGAGATATGTGTCATTTTTTTGTGCTGTGAGGAGGAACCAGAGTCACTGTTCTTGAGTGCTAAGCAAAAGTAACAATAATGTTCACTGGATTATAGTTCCTCTTTACACAAGTAACAATTAAAGCACAGTGACTATTCCTGTGTTGAGTGTCTTAATAGTCTTCTATTAATTCAACTATATTCATATTTCCCAATACTGGCGGCAATAATACTCCTTAAGAAAAAATTCTCCATGGAAATATATCCTCCCTGTTTTGAAATACTGCAGTGAAATAGAGTTGCTTTCTTTGATGTATGGGTTTCTTAAAGTGATATCCCCACGATGTAGGGATTTATATTAAAGTAAGCCATTAAGGTGATCTACTTACATTTATAAACTGCACACTCTGAAGATGGGCAGTCAAATCTGCTGAAAATTGAGTAAAAAATTGGTTTGTTCTGTCTAAACTCCATGATCATAGCTATACTTTGTGCTTTGCATTACTGGATAATCAAGATACACAAATACAAGAATCCACTCCCTTGGGAATTTTCAGTGTTTAGCACCGTTTCTCCCTTTGTATGGGAGGTGATTTATTTTTGCCACACAATAGGTCATTTCCTTCACTCAGATCACAGGCAGAAGACAACTCTTACACACCTATAATTCCTGAGATTAGAAAAGCGTTGAGAATGCTGCTTGTCCCTCATACAAATGCAGACTGAGCAGAAAGCTCTTTACAGGATTAGAGTCTTGAATGTGCTAAAAATCCCCAGGTTTTAGCAGGCAACATGAGTTAACATTAAATACTGTATATAATAATTTGACGTCCTTAAGCAAGGTTTGTAAACATGCAGGGAATGCATTACTTTTATTAGTATAAAAATCTGTAAGGTATAAATGCTAGTTTGAAAAATTACATTCACTTAAATTAGTGACACTAGATGACTGCAGTTCTGACTCTGCTCCCATGTACAGTGGCTACAGAACCTTCTATGGTTCAGATAAACTCTTCAGAAATATGGCAGTAAAGTCTACACCTTCAAACTTCGCTAGAACAAAAAAGAGGTTTCTCATAGGCATTGGATAACGTTTCTAGCTAACCCTTCAACTCATAAGAAAGGTAAATGTGTTGTCCAGATAGCTGACTTACCATATTTGATGATTTTAAAAAAATGGGGAATTTTTTTTTGTGCAGAATTCACCTTATCTGTTCAAACTGTCATACCTATTAGGATTGTTCTTTCTATTTGTTTTTTTTTTAGCTGATTTACTGCAATTATCTATAATTTGTCAATTGCTTTGAAGTTTGGTGAAAGGAATACACAAAGCAGAGTTTTGAACTAAGCAAACAAATTTTTAGGAAAGAGCACAAATCCAACAAATATAGTGAGCTTTCCTACTGCTGGGGTTGAAATATTTAATGAATAAGTATTAGAGTCAGATTTGACCTTGGCTTTGTAGTTGTATTTAGCACAAGAAACTGAGAAATTTTGCATTTTAAGTATATTTGGTGTCACAACATTTCTGAGAAAGCAACGCTATTATTCTCATTGAAATAGGAAAAAAAACTGAGGTTCAGTGAAATGTAGGCATTTAAGTTACTTTGAGGTTGTGGTCCTGAGAAGTATATCCCAGTTTACCTAGAACAGGGGAGTCATCTGACTCCTCATGTTTTGCCCAGGACTGTCAGACATTCTGTGTATGCATTTCTGCATACCTGAAGGCATACATTTAGTTTTCATCTAAAAAAATAATTTATAAAGCTTCCCAAATAATTCCTTTTCACGGTTAACCCGGATTCCAGTGTTTTTTTGGATGCATACACAAGTTTTTCTTGTCAATAAACGAAACAATCAACCTACATGAGACAATAACTCCTCAATATTAGAACATCATGTTGTATTTTAGTAATCCTAGCATTGCCTGAAATGTCTCTAACCTAAAGCTCTTGATTTTACTTCAATAGGAGGCTTCATCCAAGTCTCAATGGAATTAATAGGGATATTTCTGTTAACTTAAACAGGAGCAGAGTCAAGGCCAAGGTCAACAATACTAATTTGCTTTAGCTTCAGGCAGACTTCCTCCTTTTTCAAGAGCAAATCTTCACTCCACCTTGCATGAAATTTAATAACCGTGTATAAAGCTTGAAAAGTTACAGTTTCTCCTAAGGACCTGGGAGCATCTAATTTGGGTGGTGTGCATGTCCTGTCCTCAGACAGAGATCAAGGTCAGCTTGGATAGCCTTTATTTCTCTGTAGATGGGACTGGGCAGTTCTTTGGGCTAGAACTTAATACAGAGAATTTTGTCACCACCTTTTCCTTTGAGGAGTAGTTCAACATTTTTGGCCTATCCACAAGATCTTCAGCAGCTGGCTTGCATTTTTCCTAATATAATTGCCTAGACAAGTTAAATTGCAGAACAGAAATTACAAAACTTTTTCTTGCCAAGCTTCCAAATCTGGTTAAGGTTCTGTTTGTCCGCCCCTCTCCCTTTTTTCCCTCCAGTTTTCCTTTGGATGCTGTCTGCCTTTTGGCAGACTCAGAGATTCATAAAAGAGTACCTTCAGCACATCAATGCAAAAATGTTAGCAAGCTGATGACAGATATTATTTCCCAATGCCTCAGATTTCAAGGTCCTTGTTTGTTACTTTGTGATTTGTTTTTTCTTGTACTTCATGTGTCTCTTTGGTCGCTAGTACAGAAAATTACCAGTACCACAACTTTTTGATATTAAGAGAACTCATAAGAATAAGGCAGGACCAACCAGTCTAAGATGCGTGTAATCATGTTTAAATGAGGATCAAAGCAGTAATTATCTCATACGCTGGTAAATACAAGGAACATATTATAATGCCATGGAAGATTCCTACAGTTAACAGACTGCAAAGCAGTAGAGATAACCCATTCAGCTTTCAGAAGTAGCTAGTGGTTTACCTTCTTACAATGATGGATTTTAACTCAATTGTTTTGTCAAAGAATTTTCTGAGAGAAGTAAGCAATTAGGAGTTGAGAAAATTCCAATTATTAGCAACATCACTTTTTTTCATCCTGTCAATGAGACTGGGAAAAAGAACCTAAATATGCATATATATTTGGATATTAGGGATGAGCTTGTGTGTAGAAGAAAGTATTTGTTGCTGTAACAAATACACTTTATCTTCTCACCATATTATTCTAATTCTCAAGGGATGATAGTAAAGGAACTGAAAGAGCATTTCTTCCTTCTTACACTATGCAAGAATTTTTGTTACAATATTGAAGAAATACACCTCAGTAGTCAAACATGATATTATAGTAAATGTTTTAATATGTGGTCATATATACTTTTATAACTGTAAGTGTAAAATATTATTGTCATAGTCTATATGAGTCTACAAACTATGTCATAGTTGCCTGATTGAAAGTCAATGAAATTTAAGTTCCTTAGTTAGATGCTTCTGAAGTTTTCTGCTTTTCACAGTATATTATAGGAACAACATTTAAAAGGTATGACTGGAAAGATCTGTAATGCCAATGTCTTTGGGTAAAGATAATGAGCCCTGAAGTAGTTCTGAAAAAAGCCGAGAAGCCAGAAGAGAAAAAAAATACAACAGGACGGACAAGAGGGAGAAAATGTAGATATCAAACAAAATGTCCGGCAGCATGCCCAGGCAAAGTTTTCCATACATATCAAGGTCAGACATCACAAGTTTTCCTGAGGATAAATCCTGTATATAAAACAGGAGATATCTAAAAAAGCCACAAAAGATACTTGCTCTCTCTTTCCTGACAATATTGTGAATGCTAATTAGAACATTTGGACAGTGACTGAGGCAGCGTGTGCCAATTAGGCAGTCACAGACAATGAATAACACTAGGATTGGCAAATGTGAGCTGCAGTCAGCAAACTCACCACAGTCACCCAAGAGGACCCTGGTGAACTATGAAAAAAAAAAGGCGCCATGTGACCAGAAAGGCATTGCAGTTCTATGTAGGGTGGTCCTGGGCAAGATCGTAATAAATAGTAAAACAAAATTTTCATGGGGTAGGAAAATCAGATCAGCTGCCTTATGCTCTCTCCTAGACATCTTGTTTTATACATTCAGTTATATTAAATGTGTGGAATTACAAATTTATTTTAAATACAATTGCTAGTGTAAAAGTTACAGAGATGCCACAGAAGGTGACAGATTGATAAGTGTTCTCTGAATTGGCTGTATTCATGTGTGGCACCCTTTTTGATTAGTCATGTTTGTGTTTAACCTTCTATTTTCTTCTTTTTTTCTAAGGTAAGGATCTGAGAGTTAATATGAACTTCATACTGTCCCTGCCTTTAAGAATCCCATTCCTTGAAAAATGACAGAAAATGAACCTTCTCTACATACCAATTCTTTCCATCTCATCTCCAAATTTGTGGTACCTTTCAGAACTTTCTCCTTTAAAGTACTTCCACAAAGAGTCGCTTCAAAGTTTGGAATCAGTACGTGAAGTACAGATGGGAGAACTTGTATGAATAAACTAGGGAACAAGGCAAATGGTGGCTCATGCTGTCAACCATCAGTAACTATTTGTAAGGGCTGGGAATTATTGAAATTATTGTAAGAGTGGTTCATCTTAACATTTATAGCCTAGCAACCAGTTGATAGAGGCCTGATTTTATTATAGTTTGCCTGAAGTAAGCAATCATTCAGTAGGATTAAACTAGATTATTGAATTAAACAATATACAAACTGCTCTCCTCATTATCCCCCTGAATCCTCTGTGAGTTCCCTTTGAGGTTCTCCAGTGTGCTTTGCTTTTCTTATTCCTCCCTTTTTCTAGCATAATTTAATTCATGTAAGTCATTGCCATTCTGACTCTCCAAGCCTGAATGTTTGGGAAAGTCTCTGATGGTTTAAATGCTTACTTAAACCTCCTAATGATTTAGTTATCTCAGAACATTGTAATCCCATCTTTCCTGAAGGTCTCAGAAGCCCAATTGACTTCAGTGATAAAAACACATGCATAAAAACAATATTTCAAAGTATCTCTCGATCTGCAATTAGGAATTTCACTCTTTCAGGTGCAAACAGAATATTAGCATATGTTGCTACCTGTTAGCTGGGTAATAAAGGGCATGCATTGGTTTGTAGAGGCAGCTTCACATAAGGCCAGTAAGTAAACAGTCTTCTTGATGAAACAGAGAAATCTGAATTCAGATATGTTGTATCTTACAGTACCTCACACATGCTCTGTGAAGTTAGAAAGCAGTTTAGGGTTTTGAAAGATTCCCCCTGGATATTGCTAGGGGAATGAGTGGCTTCTTGTGCTGCTGAAGAGCAGAATGCAGCTATGGGGAGGACCATAAATAAAACCGACACAAATTCTAATGGTGGTCAAGACTGAATTATGCAAATGATCAGAGAGTGTGAAAAATCTGTCTGCACTGAATTACTACTGGATCTGACTTTTTAAGTATCAGTCATCAGTTTGTTGCCTGCTGGCAAAACTATCTTGATAAATGCAATACTTATAGCTTACAATCTCTTCTTCAGTCCTTGAAATTATGTGAAATGCTTAATTAAAGCACAGAAATCATAAGCACAGCTACAGGACCGGCCTTTTCTGCTTTGTACAAAGACTGATGCATAAAGGAACAGCCACAAATAGGTCTATAACCTGCAATCCTTTTTAGGACCTTGATCCAGTACTTGCCCTTATTTTCCCAAGTATTACCTGTGTTCATGAACTCTTTCCAGTAATGAAGGAGTTAACCCAAGTTACAATTAAAGAGTGGTAGAAAATTGGCCCAGCTGTAGAATATAAAAGACCAGGAAGAGGGGAGGTAAGTTTTCCTTAGAGAAACAAGGTTGGAAAGAGCAGAAGCGCTGTGGTCTGGTTTCAGGAAAAAACAGAAGAACTTTTGGTTTCTGAAGGACAATCACGGTCTGGAGGTAAGCTGGATTGTTGAGAAGGATTGGGTATCTGCTTTGAGGGTAAGGGTTTGTGTTATGTGGCCTTTGGAAGAGAGTTTTGGCAGCCGTTTTCTTGAATAAGTTGATTTGTTTGCGGTTTGAGCCTATGTTGCTTTTCAGGACAGTGTAAAAACAAGATTGCCCTTGCAGACTTCTAATGTGGCATATATAGGCACTGGAAGAGTAGATAATTGCACGTGTACAAAATTGCATGGATACCATATCTATACAAAAAGTCTGATGCTGAACATATTGTACCTATTATCAATGCAGAAGTGGCGTGTTGCTGAGTTATCTAAGAGTGCCTTGGTATTCAAAACGTAACCTTTGTAGTTCAAGCTATTTATGGTATTAGTAGTGATGTGTTGTTCTGAGCATCCTGAGGGAAGAGTAGGTGCTTTAGAAATCCTTAAAATCTGTAAAGGATCCCTAAAGGATTAGATGCAAACTAAGAGCTTTGAAGTCAGCTGCATTTAAGAAGCAAAGGTTTGAGGATAGCTAGATAGCATTTCTTGTTTCAGAAAGATTTCTTTTTTAGGTGTAATTTTTAGAAGAAACTGTGAACTTGTCACTGTTGTGTTTGCTGCCTGTCGTGCTCAGACTTGGTCCTGGTTTGCTCATGTGAGACCTTCCTGGACCCATCAACCCTTGGAACTCTTGGCTCTCCATCTGGTAACAGCTGGCTTTGTGTTCCCTCCTTTGCTTTGACAATAGTTGTTTTAAAAGATAAACTTTTGTATAAAATGTTGAAATGTAAAACATTTTTTGTCAAAAATTTCCTAACCAGTTGTAACTGTAGATTTTTTTTTTTTTTCTGTTTCTGCATGCATCGGAATCTTATGCTGTAACTCATAGGACTGAAGGAGTCCTAATTACAGACAATTGAATGAATTATTAAAAGGTTAATATTTCCTTTCTGAATCTGTTCCATGGCCAAACTTGGTCCCCTTGTGATCAAGATTTTCACCTTGCGTTTAGAATGGTACACTTGTGCATTTGACCTGAGGACTAGATTGGCTCATGACTCAGTAGAGATCCCGCAGCTAGCTGAGGTATTGGAAAAAACAACTGCACCGGTGCAGTGTTACACCTTTACCATTGAGCTATGTTACAGGTGGCTTCTTCCAAATAGTAGGCTGGCTAGCTTGGGTATACTTGCATTGGCAGTGCATGCTTTCCTTTAGGTAGATTTTTAAGACCATTTGTCAAGAGTTTAACTGAATAAGCCTCTTTACAATGGAATGGTGTAGTCATTTATTTGGACAACTTTTTGACTTATGGTGAAGCTGAGGAATAGATATAATTTTCTATAGTGACTAGGTTCAAGATGAAGTCTCTGTTATTAATATTCTCTAGTCCAGGAGTTCTACTGAGGGATCAGGGTAGCTGTTGTTCAGAAATGTTGAACAACTCCGTAACTAATCAAACCTTATCCTCTAAAGCTTGAAATCTAAATTCTGAACCGTTGCTAGCTTCTTTAGTGTATGTTACTCATGTAGGTATGAAACAGGAAAGGGAGCAAGTAGGCATAGTAACAGTGGTGTTTTCTAGCATAACTATTATACAGAAAACACTTGTTCACAAATTACAAAGAGTTTTTTTGTCATAATTCTTCTGCAGAATATCATTCTTATTTGGAATATATGGACCTAAGTTTTAGCTTTTCAAGCAAGAAAATTAAAAGTATGAGTGTCCTGGATTTCTGACTTTAAGTGAATAATATATTTTCTCTGTGACTTTGGAAAAGTCATTTGACCTACTTGTGCCTCATTCAACCCAACTGGAAAATTGAATAAAACCCAGGGCTTCAAAAAGCCCCAAATGCTGAAGTGAAGCTTACTCCAAGTGAATACTGTAAATATGGTGTACAGGTGACCATTGTAGGTGATCAGTGTTCCAATGTGCTGATCTGCTGAGCAAATATGGCATTGTAGGTAAAGCAAATGCATTAAGAATATTTTTTTAAATAGTTTTGCATAACACCTGTGTATTCCAGTATTTCTAAAATAAATCTAACATCTTTGGAGCCAACTTTTAATGCTTTTTCTCCTCCCGCAAACCTCTTTCATCTCACAGATAGCAACAGAGAAACTTTGTGCACGTTATCACACATGCAGAGAGATGATGTTTTCACAGGTATAGAGGCAGCTCTCTTCTCTAGAAAAGTACCTTCACAGAAAGTAGTGGAAGTGCAGGACACAAGTTCCTGAGTGTTCCTTTATTTAAGCAGTCATGCACACCAGTAAAAAATAGCTGTAAGATGTTGTTGGCTGAGAATAGCATATTTACATGTGAGTTTAGCAATCACTCTTGCATTCTTTTCTTTTCCTTTTGATTGCCATGGTTCTTTAGGATGGCAGTAGGGAGGCTCAGGAAGGAATGGATTTTTTTTTTTCCCCCCAGCTCTGTTCCTCTAGGGTTCAATCTGAAGCTTTATAATACTGGTTTTGTCAGCTTGTGTTCTTAGAAAATTCCCAGAATGCTGAGAGTTTCATACCCAGAAAGAGAGCTGTGTGCTGTATGTGGGAATCGTGTAGCTCACTCGGCAGACAACAGGAAGGCAAGCATAGAGCAGAAAGCAATATGTTAGCCAAGGAAGAAAGCTTGAACTAAGAACTGTGCAACAGGGATCCTACCCTGGAGACAGCAGAAGGTAGAAGAGATATTTGTACCAAAGATTACAAGGAGGAATTGAAGCTGACCAACTGAATGAAGCAGGGTGTTATGAGCACTTAATATTCAGGTGGGACCTAGCTGAGGCCTCTTCAGCTGCCAGAGATGCACAGCTCAGTGAACTGCCTGCAGGACAGTCAGTGTGGCAAGCATTCGGTGGTCCAGTCGTGGCAGAGCAGGATCAATAACAGCTTTGGGAGGGTAATTTTTGTTATTGGTTATCCTTGCTCTTGCGTAGCTGCTGTAGAGGAGCGTATGCATATGGAGCACTGACATTTTCACTTACAGAAGGGAAGACAACGGAATGTGGGCAGATCCTCAGCTGTGTATTTTGTCATTACCCAATCAGTTTATACCAGCTAAGCAGCTGCCCCTGCATTAGTCAAAGCAAGACTTAGATTTCCATGTGCTTGCCCCACCATCTAGATGGCTCCATCACTCCTGTGTTTCTAATGGCTGATGGACGGGGTAGCTTTGTTTTTCACTCCCCCAGAACATGTCATATGAAGACATAGCCAGCTGTCACAGCCTTGAAAAGCTTTGCACTTCCAAAGACCTTGCTCTGTTCCAGTAGCTTACTCTCCTTGCTCTTGCTGTTTAGGAACCTGATGGAAACACTATAAGAATGGGAATCTTTAAGCACCTACAAATGATGAAGATGAAGCCTTCATATGCACCCTGACATTTATGGTGAGAAATCTTGTATGTTATTCCTATGTTAGCCCAACTTTGCGTAACAGTTTGACTGTTCTCAGCAGAGGAAGTACAGATGGTGACTCCTGGCAGGCAGTTATTGGAAGACATTATGCTTGTATGTGTACAGGTTGTTAAGCTAACTGACAGTTTTTATGCAGCGTAGACTGCTGAGATTTTAAAAATCAGAAAATTGCCATTTGCAAGTCAGAGGTCGGCTGGTTCTCTAGAAGACTTAAATATCCTAGTCCTGTAGCAATGGTGCCATATGTTCCTCACTGCTTGTTGCCTTGAAATCATAGTAGTGAGAATCAAAAGCCAGTTGTTTGTTGTAATCAAATTGCAGTGAAATATAGATGCGCTGCCTGTGAGGCTGTTAGATATACAGGATGTAATGCAGCATGGAAACAGTCCAAATCTACCCTAATCAATACTGGGAAAGTCAAAGGAGCTATCTAACTGTGAATGATCTATTTCGGTACAAAAAGAGGGAATTTGATGTGCCTGTTCACAGTCCATAATTGAAAGGGACCTCCGTCAAAGATGAGGTATTCCGGGGGGTACTGCTGGTGCTGGGGTTAAATCCATTTTTGTGATTAAAAAGAGGAAGTAACCAGCATACTAATGACACTTTCAATTGAAGAAATTGCAAATAGCCCTTTGGACAGAGCAAACTAATACAGAAGGACTGAGTAAAATTATGAACATGAGCACAAAATAACAAAATGGGATTTGTGAGAAAGAGAAAGATGACCTGTATTTGAGGGAAAACTCTTTCGCATGGATATTCCATTGGAAGAAGGAAGATGAGTGCTAATAAAGCCAAAAGCGAGGGCTGCTAGTGGATAATTGTGTGGTATGTGCTAGACCTTTTGCCAGTAGGAAATACCATCAAGAATGTGAGCAGTATTTCCTTCCATTTCACCTTGCAGCATGCCAGTCTGTGGCTGAGTGCACTGAATGTGGAACAGCACAGTATCATTGCAGCTCTCCTTTCTTTGAGAGGAAGAATACTGGTGGTGAATACCATTCTTTATCTTTCTCATATCCTGGGAAAGAGGGATGCTTGCCTCATGTCCTGCTTAGCCCAGAATAAAGTGAGGCAACATGGGACCTAGATTTTGGTAAGCTGAAGACTGTAGCTCTTAATTATGATGATAAAGAAACTAGAACAGATTAGTTTAATCTTTTCAAAACTGTTACTTATACTGTAGATATGAGAGAACATGAGTTTTATACAACTATTTGGAAGGTATAAAGTTTAAAGAACCACAAGGGGCAGAAATTGAAGATAAAAGGAAATCTGAAATGGATACCAGAAGAAGATTAATATGCAAAATCTATTAAGGACGTGGAACAGCTGCTTGAGGAACAGGATGGAAGAATCCTATTCTGAAGAATTTTAAAATGAAATAGCACTGGCACAAAAACTAATTCTATGTACACAAGTGTGTGAGGAAGACAATAGATGGATTAAAAATCTGTAATACTGATGATGTTTAACCTCTGTGGTGTATGTAGATAATTCTGTCATCCTAATTTTGAAATTAGTCATTTAAATTAATCTAATAAACTTTATCTTCACTATAAAGATGAGAAACTACCATCTGATAAAGAAATTGACTACTTATCATGAGACGTACTATTGCAAACACTTGTTTTATTTTTCCTCTGATCTATTACTGAATATGAAAAGGTAGAACTCAAGGCACATGTTCTTCCATTCAAATATCTTTATTTATCATGTGAAAAGAAGGAAAAGATGTTTCTCTCCTGCAGTAGCTGAGGATGTATCCAATCAGCAAATTCACAAATTGGTGATGCTTCGATATAGGCTTCTGTCAAGTAAGCCAGGTGTGGAGAAAGACCGTTGATTAAGCAATAGCTGAGTGCTCAGCGTTGTTAGCACTACAAGAAAGTGGCTGTTACTTGAAACAAGAATTAGTTTCCAATGGATAGTGTTGCTTTTTGAAAGTTGTATCTCAAATAAAAGATCTTATGGACAAATTTGGGGGATTTTTTGAGGTTGACTGATTAAACACAGCCTCAAACTTGTCTAAGGTCATGTGACAGGTCACAGTAAAAATTAGAAAGGGTCCTAGGCTTCCAGAGTTTCCATTCTAATCACTATCTGCCAAAAGGCTTTTTCTTCATATGGGAAGTATTTTATAGCACAACTTTTTGATGAGCCCCAAAAACCTTTAGGCAATATATTTATTCTCCTTTGCAATGATCCTGGTAACTTGACTCAGAGGGCCTGGTATAACTGGCTTTGTATTCCAAACTCTTCCTGAGTTGAAATTCCATAAATAGATTTGATACTAAATGGAATACAGTGATGGAAATTTTTAGTAGAAATTAAAAGATTTACAATCGGAACACCATGATGTTCCTAGAAAACCTATTCTAGCATTCAGTTGTTGGTAGATGGTTTTCCTAATATGTGAACTTCGAGGAAGATCTAGATTAAGCTTATCACTTGATGACCTTTTGAGCACGGATATGGAGAACTATGGGCAATGATTAATGGGATGAAATTTAACAAGTCCCAATGCTGGATTCTGCACCTGGGACGGAGTAACGCCGGTCACAAGTAAAATTGGGAGAGGTTTGCCGACGATACCAAACTGGGGGGTGTTGTTGACTCTCTTGAGGGACGAGACGCCTCGCAGAGATATCTAAACAGATTGGAGCATTGGGCAATGATTAATGGGATGAAATTTAACAAGTCCCAATGCTGGATTCTGCACCTGGGACGGAGTAACGCCGGTCACAAGTAAAATTGGGAGAGGAGCGGCTGGAGAACAGCCCTGCAGAAAGGGGATCGGGGGGTGCTGGTCGACAGCAGGCTCAATAGGAGCCAGCAGTGTGCCCTGGCAGCCAAGAGGGCAAACCACATCCTGGGGTGCATCAAAC
>NW_008824932.1:2457659-2464841 GCF_000699105.1 Pygoscelis adeliae
GTGGGAATGGTGCAAAGCTGCGCCAGGGGAGGTTTAGACTGGACATGAGGAAGCATTTCTTTACCCAGAGGGTGGCCAAACCCTGGAACAGGCTTCCGAGAGAGGTGGTCGATGCCCCAAGCCTGTCAGGGTTTAAGGGGCATTTGGACAATGCCCTTAACAACATGCTTTAACTTGATCCACCCTGAACTGGTCAGGCAGTTGGACTAGATGATCGTTGTAGGTCCCTTCCAACTGAAATATTCTATTCTATTTCTTCTAATCTGCAAAAGATGTTTGTATTTGAAGATTTTTCTCCCTCAGCCCTTCCTTTTCTTAGGTTAAATAAGTCTGATTGATTGTTTTTTTCTTTATTGGTCGCATCTTCTGAAGTAGTGACCACTCGTGTTGCTGTCCTCTGGACTCTGCAGTTGGGCCACATCTACCTTGACAGACAATATTCCAGTGGAGGCCTTATCAGCACCGAGAGCAAAAAGACACTCTGCATCTGGCAGGGTATACAGTTTATATATCCCACTACAATGACTACCCTTTTGCAACAGCATGACATTTTCTTCTATTCCCTGATGCAGCTTTTCAAATAGTGACTCCAAGAAAATATTTGGGTGGCAGATGACATAAAAGAACATGATAAACTGCACTCCATTTACAGTGTCCATGGACACAGGACCTTTAGTTTTTCATGTTTTTTTTAATGTAAAAGTTGTTATGTAAATAACTTGAGATATTATCATTCCACCCTCTTATTTCTTCTCTCTTAATGAGCAAGTATTTTTGTATGTTGAATACTGCCTCTGATTTATTTATTAGAAACAGATTTAAATCTATATTAGCCTAAATCATGATGTGTAATTGATAATATTAAGGGTATTTATCTAAACTAGAATAATCTAAATGGAGATCTTACATTGTGGAGTAGAGGAATGAAGAGGGGCAAACCCATGGTAAACTCAAGCCATTGTCTGGAGAAAGGACATACGTTTCAGGAAACCGTTGGGAACTAGTACAGACTGTGCAACATCGTCCCTGATTGCTTCTCATGTTGAGGAGGGGTCAAGATTAAAGGAAAAATTGTAGCATTTTGTTACTACTGTGAAATTATGGAACTAGTGAAAAATTCCATACCACCTGTCCTAATATAAGGGTTGAAGTCTGAAGCTAGTGTTCTGCAGGTGTGTACTACTGCCACGTTCTAGCCAAAGACTAATATTCTATTTGTGGTATATATAGTAATGTTTATCTGAGTAGGTCAAGCATCAGTGGGTAGTACAGACTCAGTGTGCTATGTATGTTCTCTCCTTCTGTGACTTTCTTTTTTTTCTTCCCCCCCAACCCTTAAAGACCTCTTCCCATTCCCCCCATCCTCCCTTGTTAGTGTCAGCTTGGCTGTTCCGATGTTTGGATGGAATAGGAGTTGAGAATCTCTGTCTGGTCATTGAAGTTAGAAGCAGAATTATTGACCTGTCTAGCAATGTGTTATCTGAATAAATGACTTCCGTCTTGTATTAATTCTTCCAAGCACTAAGTTATCACTTGAAGAAAACATGCATCATATCTGAAAGTAAATGATGTAAAATCTATTTCCACTGTGTAGTCAAACTGCAGAAATACATATAGCTTGACTTTTCCCTGGCAGTTACTGATCTAGCTTACCTGTAGAACTGAGAGCAGAACAGGGCTCTCGATATATTTATTTTCATCTTCCTTTGGCCTTGTAATGTAATTGGCTGGCAGATTATGAGATTTTTAAATGGTCAAGTGATAGGCTCTGTCAATGGAACTGAGCATAGTCTGAATCTGGTGCCTTTTTTCGACACATCTTATAGACCAGCTTCATTGAAATCTGATCACATAAACGAGTTAATGATTTCCCCCACCTATCAGAGCAAAGAACAACCTCTGGTGCATTTAAAATATTTATTACACGACTATCAGAGCATTCCCTGTGTCCTAAATGTTTAGAAAATTGGTTGGAAACAACCTATCTAACAAAGCAGTCTTTCATTTACTCTATTTCACATAACTCAAAAAAAGAGAAAAAAAAAAAAAAGCCCAAGCCATTGCTTTTATAAACCATTTAATACGGTTTATGATAGCAATAATACCCTTGAAATTGGTTATATTACTGTAGTTTGTTATAGCGTTAACTGCCCTTGTCTTCAGCTTGGTCCATTAACTGAAAATCCAGCCATTAACTTATAATGGGATGATTTCTTCAGGATTATTACCTGATTCTTAGTTTGGAGATTAATATTCTTGAAGGATAGTGAAACAGTGACAAAATGTAATGAAAAGTTCCCAGTTCAGTTTTTAATGTAGTAGTGATCTATTTAGACAAGATGTCTAGAGAGGCTTGCATGTAGTTTATTTCTTTATCTGTGTCACCGAAGATGGAAACACATAAGCAGCACCTTTCTTTATGAAAAAGAACACTTGTTGGCCCAGGTGATCAGTAGCAGATGAGAGACAAGGAAGTTGATGTTAAATGTGACAGTCTAATAATGGGGACTTAAAGCTTGATCCTCAATATTCTTTCAGTGGGAATTTTGCCTATGGTTTCAGTGGAAAAAGATTCAAGGCCAAAAAGACCAGAAGCAAATTATGTTATGAAGATACCCAATAGACATAAAAGGGGCAGGGAGGTAGTCATAAGCAAAAGGCATTCTAGCTAGTGTAGTCTACATCTTCATAAAGAAAAAAAAAATATTATTCAATGAATTGATAGAACTATTCACTTCAGAGAATGGAAATCCTACAAGAATTCACTAAAGTATGTCCTTAGCATACTTCTGTGACCTACATTTTCAGTCCCCAAAGTCATCTTTTTCTTTGAGTAATACAATGCCAAATCTGAGAGAGATTAATTATTAGTTATACAGCATTATTAATTAACCCTGCAATCCACTCCAAGAAATGTGCAGTTATTAATAAAATTTTGGTGTGAGCTCTGGAATTACTTTACTGCTACTTTAGTTGCATCAGACTTCTGGGTTTTCTTCTCATCCCCTTCTTAAATTTTGTCAGTTCATCTGCTAGGAATTGTCAGCCAAAATGATATAAAATTATACCGCATCAGTAGGCTATAGGAACAACCTTTAAAATATACTCACGATAGCTTCTAGTAGTGATTATTTGAGCTGAGGCGCACCTTCTCTAGTATGGCTTTCCTAGTTCAAAGGAAGCTCAGAAAATCCTTTTTCCTGCTTTGTACAAGGTATCTATATTTTGATTACCTCTTCTTTAAGACTAAAGAGAGAAACCTGACAACACTGATTTCCTTTGAAGAAGGACATCTGGGATCATTCTATCACCCCCATATAAACAGTTGTTCCATAGGTGCAGTAGCATGGTGTTAGGAAACAGTCTATCTGCCCAAAAGGTAATGGGGAAAGACTGTACTTTAGACAATAGTAAGAATAATTAAATCCTAAACTTGCTGCTTAGAGAAGAAGGTGCTAGTAGTGATGCTAATAAGAATGTAAGTAAGCATTACTGAGAGGGGGGTTGGCATAATTTAATTCCAGCAAAACATTTGCAAATGGATGGCAAAATAAGAATATCTGCAAATACCAACATATCCCACAAAAAAGTATCTATTCCTCTTCCCAAGTCCCTGGGAGAAGGGCTTGTCCGGCCGCAGGCACTGCGAATAGAAAGATCAGCTTGATAGAGCAGGGAGAGGAATGCATTTCCAACTTACAAGTTCCTGTGGAGAAACCAAATGTACATTGTAGTTTAAAAATAAGGGACCGGCTGTTAAATGCATGGCTTTCCTCCTCAGTGGTACTCGGAATTGTGGGGGAAAGTGGTCTCCCTGGTGAAAGGAACCTGTTGTGTAAGTTAAAATCAACAGGTGGAGCGCAGCTAAAAAATTCAAAACCAGTGACATTTCTAGGCCTAGCGGTAAATTATCTGAATCCACCTTTTCAAAATGAACGCAGTGTTGCTTTTACCCTCTTTTGAGGGCATGAATGAAAAATGATTGTATAACACCGGTCCTGGAACTTCAGCAACTGTAAATGAAAAAAGGTAGTCATAAGTACACTTGAAATTAAAATAAGTGAGGTTTATATCCTCTGAATTAGAAGTCTTAAGTTTGGTTTCCTGTGTTTAGCTTTGATTACCTCACTGGCACCTCACCCTGCACACATCAGTAGTTGCTCAGTCTTCTGGAGGGTATAATAGTGGAAATTCTCATGGCTTCAAGGACCTGTGAATTGCTACCGCTCTCTTCTATGTGTTCCCTGGGAGTGGGTGAGGTGGCCCTCTTTAGCTATTCTCTATTGTGTCATTTTTGATGCTAGCTAAAATCAGAAAAGAGATGTAATGAAAGCTTTTGGAACACAAAAAAGAACCACGCTGATGAAGAGCAATTTCTGGTTTTTTCTTTTATGCTATTCTTCATTATAAGCAATTTTATAAACTGTATTCAGAATGAAAAGGATAAAATATTTGCAAGAATACTGAGAAAAGATATTGTGTCCCTGTCCTTCAACTCTTCCCCTTTTTGTAATTCACTTCTGTTATAAAAAGGTGGAAAAACAGAGAAAATTATTAAAATCAATACGGTTTATTTTTCAATTTAATCTCACGGTTCTTGAATAGAATCTATAGTACATTTAGTTTACTATTTAAGCACTTCACATTTATTCCTCATTTGATTTGGCTTTAAGACTATGGTCTATTTCTGCCTGGTGTGTTATCAATCTTTTTCACAAATGATATTGATTATATATGACAGTATATCTTTCTATCATTTCAAGAGAAAATACTGTTCATTTTGTAAAGGATATATCTTTGTTTTCATCAACAAATTAGCACGTGCAGCCTCCAAGCAGAACTGTCCACCTGTGTTTCCTTTCTTCTAAGATGGCAAAATTGGAAAAACCTTAAAAAATATTTCACTATCAATTGCACTCTAATTTTTTTAAGTTCTAAATTTAATAAGCAAATTTTCAAGGACAAGTACTTCTGTGAATATATGCCTTGAGAAAAACACTTGGGATTATACCGTAGATGTGCAAGGCAATGGCTGCCACTGTCACAGTCTCTACATTGAAGCTGATATCAAATAATTTATTAAGTTTGTACTTTGTAAAGGACTGTGAATACTTAACTTGAACTCTCAAATCATGTTCTCAGCATTGTGCTACTGACCTCAGGTCCCACTGCGGGCGAACATGGTCTATTTTTCACAAGTGTTTATTAATTTCCAAGATTTAAATTGTGTTAATGGGTGGGATTTTATTTTGAGGTGGTTTTGCTACATTCAAGAAATCAGACAGGAACAAATACATCCTTTTAGGTTGTGTGGGCTGCAGCACTACAGTGGTGTTCTGTGCATCTTTACTGATGAAGTCCATAACTGAGTTTCTCCTAAGGTATCCCGTTTCCTCAGTGGTTGTTTCACTGACTGACTTCGGGATTCAGTCACGAGAGCTCATCAGATAGAAGCTGAGATGAGCTACATTTCCACAGTAAAGTAGATACTTGATTATTGATTAAACCCCCGTGGCACTAGGGGCATGACGCAAATACAAATGTTTCTGGCAGTGTCCGTATTAAGTGAGCCACAATAACTGGTGTTTGGCGCTCTGATCTCCTGATGGATAGCAACTGAAGTAATGAAAAGTACTATATGTTCTTTTATGCATATAGCTTTCAATGCTCTTACGGTTGAAAAACCACTGTACCATGGCTGTTGCTTCTCTCCCCCCATTTGTTATGTTTTTTCTTATATTTGAAAGAAGACTAAATCATACTTTTAAAAACATGCATGTTTGTCTATGCTTGCTGTGTGTTTATCTATAGTCTGTGCTGCATACAGAACCTAGTTGAACTAAAGGTTGAGGGCACGTGTTATTTCCTTGAACCTACTGTATTCAAGATGCTACACTTCTTTGTGTCAGCAAATAAGAATCTCAAAGTATATTGCCTACCTGAATTATAAATAGTAAGCTTGTGTCAGCATCTTATGTGTGGGGCAAGAGTCTCCTGGGGGTATGGTTGTCTAATTGTCTGGAAGCAGAGACTAAGATACAGGGGATTATATGACTTACTGTGGCCTATTAGGCTTAGCCAGGTCCTGAGCTGGCCACTTATTGATACTTAAGCTCAGTGATTTTCACTCACGTAGAACTCTTCCTTTGTATGCTTTTCTTTTTCCTGAGGAATAATTGTAAATAATTGAACAAACTTTAGGACACTTTGCCTTTCTTTTACACTTTCTAGAAGAGACCATATAAATTATGTTCTTATTTGAATTCTCCTCTCTGTTTGTATTCAGATGCTGCCTGTATATATTGAAATCAAGGCACAGTATCAGTGTTAATATTGGAGAGCATTAATAGATGATGCAAATAGCATGACACCCCAGCTGCACACAAACACACAACTGAAAAGCCTCTAAAGCCTTGCCTGACTTCATCATCTAAATTGGCTGAGCATTCTGTTGCTTGAATGAATCAGCTAGGAACCAATAAATCCACTCTTACCGTGGTGTCAGCGCTTCAATCAAATGGTTATTTGTTCATAGATACCTCATGCTAGATCCAATAAGTAGTTTTCAGTGGATTTTTTGATCAGCTGTAGTTAGCGATGAAGACTGCTTTGTTATGTGGCAGCTAGTAGTAGGATACCATCTACCTCACTAACTGAGATAGATGGCTTATATAGATTTCAAGACACAGTAATGAAGCTGCTGTGGATCTTGCTACGGGTCCATTAGATGCGTGGATTAAAACTCTTAGCAATTGGGGGAGTCAAAAGGGTTGGAAACAATTTCATTTGATGTTTTTCAAAGGATTTGACATTGGATGTCTTTTGGGGGTTGGCAAGCCCCCCTATTCATGTAGCTCAATATAAAACGTTATATTTGCCACTCAAAGTTTGAATTTATTATTATAAGTAAAAAATAAAGTCCCTGGAATTTACATAAATTTTCTGTCTTGTGATGGGTTCCAACATAATGATACATAGAGGAGAAAAAGCAGTACTACTTATTCTGGAATGGGAGATCTTCCCTTCTGTTTTTACAAATACAGATGAACAGATGAGACTTGCTGCTCCAGCTGGATGCACGTAAATCTATGGGGCCTGGTGGGATTCATCCCAGGGTACTGAAAGAGCTGGCCGATGTCATCGTGGGACCTCTCTCCGTTATTTTTCAATGCTTTTAGTAGT
>NW_008824932.1:2464926-2484349 GCF_000699105.1 Pygoscelis adeliae
TCAGTCTCACTTCAGTGCCTGGTAAAATTATGGAGAAGGTTATGCCGGGAGTTATTGAAAAACACTTGAGAGGCAATGCAATCATTGGTCACAGCCAGCACAGGTTCATGAGGGGAAAGCCCTGATTAACAAACTTAATTTCCTTTTATGACAAGATCACCCATCGAGTTGACCAAGGGAAGCCACTAGATGTGGTGTTTTTGGATTTTAGCAAAGCTTTTGATACTGTCTCTCACAGTACCCTTCTGGATGAAATGTCTAGCACACAGCTAGAGAAGCCCATAATATGTTGAGTGAGCAACTGGCTGACGGGTTGGGCTCAAAGAGTTATAGAAAATGGGGTTACATCAGGCTGGTGGCCAGTCACTAGTGGGGTTCCCCAGGGCTCAATTTTAGGGCCAGTGCTCTTTAACGTTTTTGTAAATGATCTGGACACAGGAATCGAATGTATGTTAAGCAAGTTTGCTGACTGTACTAAACTAGGAGGAGCTGTGGACTCCCTTGAGGCTAGAGAGGCCTTACAGAGAGATCTGGATAGACTAGAGAGCTGGACAATCACCAACCATATGAAATTTAACAAGAGCAAGTGTTGGATTCTCCACCTGGGACAGGGTAACCCTGGGTATAGACACAAATTGGGGGACGAGAGACTGGAGAACAACCCTGTGGAAAGACATCTGGGGGTGTGGGTTGATGGCAAGTTGAATATGAATCAACAGTGTGCCTTGGCAGCCAAAAGGGCCAACTGTGTCCTGGGGTGCGTCAATCACAGCATAGTGAGCTGGTCGAGGGAGGTGATTATCCCACTCTACATTGCACTGGTGTGGCCTCACCTCGAGTACTGTGTGCAGTTTTGGGCGCCTCAATACAAGAAGGACATCAAACTATTAGAGTGTGTCCAGAGGAGGGCGACCAAGATGGTGAAAGGTCTCAAGCACAAGACTTATGAGGAGCAGCTGAGGTCTCTTGCTTTGTTCAGCTTATAGAAGAGAAGGCTGAGTGGTACCCTCATCGCAGTCTACACCTTCCTCAAGGGGGGCAGTGGAGGAGGAGGTGCTGATCTCCTCTCTCTGGTGACCAGTGATAGGACATGAGGAAATGGAATGAAGTTGCGTCAGGGGAAGTTCAGATTGGATATTAGGAAAAGGCAATTCACTGAGAGGGTGGTCGGTCACTGGAACAGGCTCCCCAGGGAAGTGGTCATGGCACCAAGCCTGTCAGAGTTCAAGGAGCATCTGGATGACGTGCTTAGTCATATGGTTTAGTTTTAGGTAGTCCTGTGAGAAGCAGGGAGTTGGACTCGATGATCCTTATGGGTCCCTTCTAACTTGAGATATTCTATGTTTCTATTTATCTTCTGAAGAACTAGTGGCAGTGTAGAACAGTTGCATCCCACTCCACTTCTGTGAAGTTGTAAAGGAAGGTGTATTTGAGAGACAGCCATGGTTGTATATATGCAATGTGTTTGAGAAATAAATATAAATACCACTTTTCTTGTAGTTTGTCTGAAACATCAGTAATGAATAAGATGCTTGCAGAAGAACAAGCCAAATTTAAATTCAAGTGCTCCCTAAGTCATTGGAGAAACCTATATATTTGGAGGCCTATATATTCGTCCCAAAGAAAATGATGCAGAGGTTTTTAATAAATTTCTGCCATTTTTTTCAATGTAATGCACATTTATAATATAAACCTGTTGTATTAAACCTCACTCTGCTAGATACAGTAACTACGCTTTTCATATAGTTAATTTAACCAGAATTCTATCTGACAAAGAAACTAGAGTTGGTTATAATCAGCACCCCTCTGATTACTTTTTCACTTTTGTCATGTTTTAATGCTCCAAAACATAAAGCGTTGTTTTGGCAAGAAGAGGTTTGTGTTTACATAGAATACTCGGACATGTGCTAATGTTTTAGTTAAAGAATATGTTCAATCTTTCCTTGAAAGCGGAATGAAAACAACTGTTTGTGAGTGGCTGAGCTACGAAGTTCTGTGTGGGAGACTGAGCAAGGAAAATATACTCTATGTATCTGTCTTTGTGGCCTCTTATTACACTATATCGCTCATGGCCAGACCTATCAGAACTGGGGGCATAAAATGAATTTGAGGTAGTTCTTCAAAAGATTATAAAGGCCTGTGCCTGACTGAAATCAACAGGGTTGTCATTAGCCATCAACAGCTTGCTAAGATAGTTGAATGAGGCTTCATGATACTGAGAGGTACATAATTTCTGTTCTTTGCAGAAGGACTCAACAGTCTTGTTTAACTGGACTGCGTGCACAGATGTATAGGAAGTTGTTGTGTTTAATGTCAGAGGGATAGCAAAAAGCACATGTGGATGTTAAGAAAAAATAGTATTGAAACTATTAACCTCAGTCAGGTCTAGTGATGTTCTGTGAAGCGAGGGTGGGGAGGGCAGAATCTTTGCAAAGAGGCTTGTTTGGGTTTTTTTCTGGCTTTTTAACCTTCTCAGACCTTCATCTTAAACTGCTTGGCAAAATATTTATTATCATAAATTCTGATTGTTGTTACTTAACCTACACTGAGACTAATCCATGAAATGCGAACATAAAATAAATAAGGGCTTACCAAGGGAAAACATCACTCACTTGGTTTATCAGCTTGGACAATAACAGTCAGGAATAAAGATAATAAACTTTCTTTGTTTCAGCAAAGAAAGGGCTAAAGTAAACTCCTCTGCAAGTTTTGTGTTGTGTTTTTTTTTTATTATTACTATTTCCAAAGAACTTTACATATCATTGACACTAATTGCAAAAGAAGGGAAATCTATTGACTATTTTATTTCCAGCATCTCATCAAATTATATAAGAAGTCTGCCCTGGAAAATAATAGTCTTAGTCTAATGCTGCAGCAATCAGTTTATTTTTATGAGCTCTTACAAACTGATAGGATGACATTATTTTACTGTTTTTTAAAAAAATCAGAAACTAAAATGATATATAATTAAGCAACTGTGTAGAAATATGACTGATTATTTTGCATGCTACCTTGGGTCCTTTGATAACTCTAATTCGGACTGAAGTTGTAAAACAAGTTGTTTGTGAGTGGTGTTAATAAGATTCATATTCATCCTTCTCTCCCTCCTTTCAGTACAGACACTGTAATGTTTACTATACTATAGGCACATTCTCCCTTCAATATTGCACTTTCCTCCCCGAGAAATCTGAAGTTTCCTGAGCGGATGCAGTGATTTGAACAGACTCTAATTCAGACTGAAGTTGTAAAACAAGTTTTTTGTGAGTGGTGTTAATAAGATTCATCCTTCTCTCCCTCCTTTCAGTACAGACACTGTAATGTTTACTATACTATAGGCACATTCTCCCTTCAATATTGCACTTTCCTCCCCGAGAAATCTGAACTTTCCTGAGCGGACGCAGTGATTTGAACAGACTAAATAATTTTGAAATAATGTAAGGATACATGTGCCTGTTTTCTTTTTGTACTCTTAACCCAATGGATAATCTGAAATATATTAGCATCAGTAAAGACCGTTGAAAGGTAACGCTGTAGCGAAGGTTACTCTTCCCCTGCTACTTGCTTCTGTCTGTTTCTACTATGCAAATCTACAAGAAGAAGCCAAGAAGAGATACCAAAATTGTATTTGTCTACTCCAAAATACTTGACTGCCATGCACAGTGGAAACTAGATAAGGAGAGAATCTGGGTATTTATAACCCATACCACGAAGTATATATGTTATGATTTTAATGTTAACAGAACCAGTAATGAATATTCATGTTTATCAGTCATGTTCTAATTAAAGCTACTTAGTGTTAGACATTGACGTGAAAGGCCAAACTAGCTCTTTCTAGCTGTTAAAATAAATTGTTTTAACATTTCATGGATTATGTGGGTGTCTCATGCTGAGAACTTGTGTGCTAAAAGAAGTAGTAACAACAAAACCAAAGGAAATTAATGTAAAATGTCCCAAAAGAAGAACATTTTAAGACTCCATGTTAGAGCCTTATATGGTGACCAAGAGTGGTCTTTAACTTATTTAACCTCACAAAGCTATTGTGAGGATAAATGGTTTCAAGTCTGTTTTTTTCAGAGGGGGCACTAACACACAGAGGAATTAAGATCCAGGTTTCACAAATTACTTGCTTTACAAATGTTTTAGTATTGCAGGTCCCGCAAACAGTGTTAAGGCATGCTGTTTGGCATGAAACTGCATGATAGGATAGAAAACCTTTTTGCTGCAGAGTTGTAAGCAAAGTTTGGCTCTTATACTTCCTACTGAGCGCAGGGGCTGAATTGAAGGGGGTAGATCTTTAAAGGCAATGTTTAAATTTAGGGCCAGTCCCTAATCAGCCGAATCATCTGGAGTCAATGTGCTCAGCCTGCCCACTGCCTCAGCTTCTGCCCCTGTGAAGAGGAAATTATGATTACAGTACGGACAACACTGTGAAGTTTTCTCTTCAGTCTTGCTAAGTCTTTCTCCAATGTTCATACAGTTATGTGAAATTTGGAAAGCTGTTAAGCTGTTCTCCCCCTCAACCCCTCATTTCCAGCCTGTTCTTACTGACCAGGACTGGTTTGTACCGCTGATCAGTCGAACTGCTTTACTTTTGCTCATGAACAATATTGTTTCAACTTTTTTTTTTTTTCCCTCCTAGATAAAGTAACTTTATTCTGGCAGAAGTTCAGACTTGCCTGAGTCCATGTCCATGCAGGGTGTCTCAAGCTTTCCTCAAACCATTGTTTATAGTCTCTCTGCCAGTCTGGAGAGCAGGAACTTTTTTTTTTTCTTTCATACTAGAAGATCATTTAAAAAAATTGCTTTAGGCATTTTCCTAAGATTATGATTTAAAGTCTTAAAATCTCCTGAGGTCCTTGAGAAATAGGCCAGTCTCTGATCACTCTTGAGCAGTTGCCAACTTGCCAGAAATATAGGGAGAAGGATAGGATATGTCTGCTTCTCTAATTTGCTTTTTTTCCTATAGTAACTTATATATCTCTCTTTTTAAGTGACAAAAAAAAGCTGCTCAAAAAATGTATATTTTCCTCTGAGTTTTATATCATTGCTTTGCTGAATTATTTAAAAATATAGGGAATAGTTAAACTAAACCAGTGTAAACTACAGTGGAAATTATATGTCTTTTCAGAAAATTCCTTTAAAAGCTGATAGGAGGACAAGGGTAATTATGAAGTTCTGAAACTCCTGTATAGAGACTTGATTTGAGTAAATTTAAATCATCTACTGTCAGCAAAAGGTTGCTAATATACTTTGACCACGGCAGTGTAGGACAGAATGCTTTATTTTTCATGATTTATTTAAATGGACTTTAATTTCAGATGATGTACCTTGATCTGCATTTGTACACTATTTCTATAATTCATTGTCATGGTTTAACCTCAGTCGGCAACTGAGCACCACACAGTTGCTTGCTCACTCCCCCCCGCCCCCAGTGGGATGGGGGAGAGAATTGGGAGACTAGAAGTGAGAAAACTCATGGGTTGAGATAAAAACAGTTTAATAATTGAAATAAAATAATAATGCACAAAGCAAGTGATGCACAATGCAATTGCTCACCGCCCGTCGACCGATGCCCAGCCAGTCCCCGAGCAGTGGCCCCCCCGGCCAGCTTTCCCCAGTTTATGTACTGAGCATGACGTCCCATGGTATGGAATGTCCCTTTGGCCAGTTTGGGTCAGCTGTCCTGGCTGTGCCCCCTCCCAGCTTCTTGTGCCCCCCCAGCCTTCTCAGTCGGTAGGGCATGGGAAGCTGGAAAGTCCTTGACTAGTGTAAGCACTGCTCAGCAACAACTAAAACATCGGTGTGTTATCAACATTATTCTCATCCTGAATCCAAAACACAGCACTGTACCAGCTACTAGGAAGGAAATTAACTCTATCCCTGCTGAAACCAGGACATAAATTTTCAAAAGATTGTCTTCAAACCAACAGAAACTGCCTTAAATTCCTTTCTTGATCTATCTTTTAGGGATTAAAATTTGGCATTACCATACTAGAAGAAGCCTAATGGTCTCACTAGGGACACTGTCCTGTCACTAGCAGCAAGATCGCATGTGCAGGTGAAAACAGCTATTACAGTTTTAAGGCGCTACTTTCCAATGAACTTTGTCACTGTTTCACAACTAGAAATTACTGTGCCAATGTCTGAACTGGTGTAGTTAATGTCATGAGTATTCCTTTATCTATCACACTGCAAAATCGGCTGTGAAGTACAAAGAAGCTTCAGCCCCAGTTAAAGTCAGAAGGGTGACTTTGTGCTGAAATGCATAAGGATTGCCATTGGCGTGTCTGGGCATTGGCAACTTCTAGTTGAAAACTGGGGATGACCACCTAGGAAATGGTAGTCTGAAGTCAATGCAGATGTTTCTGCAGTGGTTGTGAGAGCGAGCCCAGATGGTGGCTGGAGCCAGGTACCTCAGAAGTAGCAGAATTAATCTGGAAGCAGGTTGAAGAGGTGACCAACCCTCCAAGAGCATTTGCCCCTTGAGCCACAGAAATGGATTTGGCATGTTGCCTCGCTTGTGGATTACATCGTTAACAAACTAACACATGTATTTTCATTACCATAGTATTCTTGTCATTTGTATATACACATTTTCCTTTTGCTTCCTCATAATTAAGTGCACAAACTGGGGGAAAAGGTCTGTCTTTTGTTCTACTGTTTTAAGAATAAATCCCACCTCGCTGTCTCTGCGTTCACACATGCAATTATGTTGTTGTATCCAACTCCTTTCTTTCTGGAAGCTACGAGCAGGGGAATTTCTATTAAATTTTGACCATTTGTGAGCATTTAGTCTACCAGATAGCCATGCTTTCCCACTAAGGAACAGTCCCTTTCTGTCTATACTTGCAAGTATATGCAGGCATTTGGTCAAAGAGTGTTAAATATTTCTCTCTGTCCCTTTGAAAAAATAAATTTAGCAGCCATCTGCACTTGACATTCTATTAAGAAACATGCACGCAAACCTAGCAACTTCAGTCTTCAATAAGCCAAATTGGTGGAAAAATAGAAATAAAACAGGGGGGGGGAGCTAAAAAGTACTACTAAACTTTTGTGAACTTTATCTTGTGCCTCCTGGATGGAAGTCCGGGAAAACATAGGTTTTATATTGACTGTTAAGTATCAGTGAAGTATCTAAACAAAAATAGGGAAGAAAATTTCCAATTACTTTATATAGAGAGCTTTCTAGAATTAAAAAACCAGTGAACTTCCCTGAGAGAATTATATGTGCTCCAATGTTGACGAAATCCAATACGTAAGAAAAATGTATGTTGGATATGGTAGTATGATTAAAATGCACCCATTTAAATGCTGTAGGCAAAAGCCAACAGAATGAGCCAGTGGAAATAATATAAATATTCCTCCAAAGGTTCCAGATGAAAGGTGTCACATTCCTTAATCTAGTACAGATTCATTTATCTTTCACTAAAGAGGAGAATAAATAGACCCACATGCACTTGATCACCATATATAAATCTGCTCAGATTACTGCTGAGCTTAATTGGTACTGTTTTTATGGAATTACATAAAATGTAATCCATAAGATGGATCTCAAATGTAATGGGGATCCTGTTCTACTACTCAAGGGAGAAACTACCAGCATAAATACTAGTGGGTCATGTCTAAGGAAATATCCACAGTGAAGGCAGAGAGTTGAAATCGAGAAAGAGACAGGAGAACGTGAGTAAACATCCATTGCTTTCACTGTTGTTGTGCATCTTGTATGATTGAGTCAAGGAATTCAGTTTCTGGGGTCATTATTTCCAAACTGTTAAAAGTAAACAAGCAGGAAAAACTACCACCATTAGGCATTAACACACAGAAAATACTTGTCATGTTTGAGCATAGTCAGATAACTTTTCTGCCCTGGCTTTGCTCCACTGGCTAATAAAGCGCATCTTTACAAACAATATGAACAGAAATGCTTTTACTTTCCCAAGGTCTTGCTGAAGGTACTTTCTTCCTTTTCAACATCTGCTTGATTGGAATGTGACCTCAGCCTTCCACTGCCTCACGCTCTCTCCTGGTGTGTTTTGGTTGCATTAGGTAAAAGAGGTCGTGGGAGGTGTATTTCTCAGTGATGAGGTGTAGAGCAGTTTTTTGGAGGAGAGTGAAAGAGCAGAAGCAGCCAATTTCTCCTGACCCTGTGACCCTTCAAGTATTCACATACGCTGGCCTCAATCCCAGCCCTTTTGCAGCTGGAGTGCAGCAGCACACAATAGGGCTGGAACGTCTCCTGTGAGAATTCCATAAAAGTATAAAGGGGTAGGAAAACAAAAAATGAAATTAATGTAAACTGTGTGCTGGGGTATTAAATGAATCCTCTGAAATGGGAACGTTGCCATTAACAATGTTGTTCAATCAGCTGACGGTCTTTGTAAAGAGGGCAATTATTATTTATATGTATATTGACACCTGGGGAAAATCTGAACTGATAAAAAGGTATGCATTTGTTTGATATAAAGTGTGAATAGGTCTGTCTTCACATAAATATTGTGCCTCTTAGCTGGTAGGAACAGTTAAATTGCCATGATAAATGCAAGTATCTTCTGTAGTGTTTATTCAGCAGTTTGATCAAAATGTTGGCCTTTTTTTTTTCTTGTGCCATTTCTTTTCTTCTATTCTCATAGCTACCAAATATTCAAAATAATGCTTCAAGCTCCAGTCCAATACTGAAGATGATAAGAAGATGTCAGTGAGTTCAACTGTTTTGTTTGCAGGGATTCACATGGGTTAGATCTCCTAGCTCCTTAACAGCTCTTATATGTTATGTGCCTGTCCAGTTCTGCAGACAGCTTTCCTGTCAAGGTAAACTGGGCTTCAGCGTGTAAAAAGGCTGGTACTGACATAGCACGTCAATCCACTGGTTTAGGTAGATAGAATTTGGATAACAGGGATTTTTGTCCGAAATAAAATATTTAAAAGCTTCTATTTCAAGAAAGTATAGAGATTTTTTTTCCTTCTTTTTTCTATTAGAGGTTATGGAATAATTTGGAAAGTTGATCCTACAGCTTATTTATTCATTTCTAGACTAGCTATACCCAAATACTTTGGCACTTGAACAAAATCACAGAATTAAAGTGTTTCCAGCTTCCCTCTTGGCAGATGGAATGGAGCAATGTTGTGATGCAAACATCTTCCTTAAATTTGTATCATCCAAAAAGATTTACTTTTCCTTTCCTTTGAAAGAAAGGGAAAATTCTAATTTCCATTTCAGCAACTCTTATAATTAGTCCCCTACCTAACATGCTCCCACCAAATAATATTCAATGTATGTATGACTGCTCAGTATTTCTTACAGTCCCACTATCTTTTTTCTATACACACATAAATGGGAATGCTCTTCACAGTGTTTTGAGCTCCAAATGACTGTTACTGACATGTAGTATGATACTTAATTTAAGATTTAACTCTATTGCTTGAAAAATATATCTGGTTTTATCAGTTCAGTGAACCCAACTCTGACTGAAGTTTTGCCCATAGAGTGTATGCAACTATAATACTGAGACATATTATCAACAATACTATGAATGGCCAAACCCTTATGAGCAGTAATGGCTGAAGCTGGTTCTTTATTATAGTGATTAACAATGGAATAAATTATGTGTATGTCACTCCTGATGTGGTCAGAAAATGTGTCTCATTGAGGAACATGAATTTGGCATTTGTATGAGTTCTGTAATAAGGAGTCGTGGTTTAACATGGCAGACAGCTAACCACCATGCAGCCGTTCGCTCACTCCCCCATCTCAGTGGAATGGGGGAGAGAATCATGAAAAAAAGGTGGACTGGGATAAAGACAATTTAATAGGATAGAAAAGGAAGGGAAAATAATAATAATGATAAAAGAATATACAAAGCAAGTGATGCACAATGCAATTGCTCACCACCCGCTGACCGATGCCCAGCCAGTTCCTGAGCACCAGTCACCACCCCCCAGCCAACTCCCCCCAGTTTATGTACTGAGCGTGACATCCCATGGTATGGAATGTCCCCTTGGCCAGTTGGGGTCAGCTGTCCTGGCTGTGCCCCCTCCCAGCTTCTTGTGCACCTCCAGCCTCCTCGCTGGCAGGGCAGTATGAGAAGCTGAAAAGTCCTTGACTTGTTGCTGAGCAGTGCTTACACTAAGTAAAACATTGGTGTGTTATCAACATTATTCTCATCCTAAATCCAAAACACAGCACTGTACCAGCTACTAGGAAGAAAACTAACTCTATTCCAGCTGAAACCAGGACAGGTCTTACTGGAAAATGTCAATGAGCTGGCTTTTAACCAAACCATTTCATGGAATTCTAATCTAGTGTTCTAGATTAGAATTAATTCTAATCTTCCCTTACCTGCTGAGTGTGAGTTTAGCTGTGACTGGTATATTTGTGCACTCTAAGAGGGCATGTTCTCTGTAAAAAATATTTGCTTATTTTCCTATCTGGAAAGGTTCCTCAGTTCTATCTGACCTTTGAATAGACCAGCAGCTATAAAGTGCCACAGTAATGTTATCTCTCAGACTGTTCAGGTTACTGCTCAGGTTTTTGTCTGCTCTTGCATACTAAAGCATTTATATGGACGTTTGGAGGTTATGACGTGTAGGATCCTGTTTATGCCAGAAGTCTCTGAAACTCCTCACCACAAACTATTGAGCTGCACGGAAATGCCTTTCTCTGTTATAATTGTTATCAAGGAAGTAAGGGATTGGGATGGTGACTGTTGGAAACTGCAATACGTCAGGATTTCTGGCAACTTACTTCAGCAATGAAACACATGAGAGACTGCTGTTGGATGATGACTCCTTGGAGTAAACTATATGAGAGCAGCTAGCTGTTTTCTTGGAGCAGCTACCTAATTCAGAAGCAAAATCTAATTCTAAGCAGAATATTCAAAGAGGTGAGCAGTCAGTATAGCATACGAATGCTCGGCTATAACTTGCCATATACAGTGAGTGTTTTGGGGAGATAGCAGAGACTCGTACTGATATTTTGTTTGAGGAGATTTTATACTCCAAGATTAAGAAGGGTTTGGGTTGGGTTTTTTCCTTAATTTTCCATCCACTGGATGGGCTGATTTCAGAAAACTTTTTTTATCTTTGGAACCTATTTCTTTAGGGCACTAGTCCTGGCTAAAAATTTTGTGAATATGGATTATGGCTTTGCCTTGTCACAGGAAATTGTTATTCCTTGCTTATCATGCACAAATAAATCATAAAAGCATTTCTTCAACAATTGTTTCACGTGACAAAAAACTGTTAAAGATTTGTGGATTGACAAATACTCTTCATAAAGAACCATTGGCATTTCCTTTGTCTTGGTGATCAAGTTTTGTCTTATTTTGGAGAGTACCAAAGGGTGTGGATTTCTATAGATGCTATTCCTTTTGTCCCACTTTGACTTGGACATTTCAGAGTATTGGAATTCACGCAGGCATGTGTCAGGAAAGAAGTGGTTATGGACTGAAGGTGTCATTTTTAGGAGTGATGCAAGTCATTGTGGCTCAATAATTGAGAGAACCCACTTGTCTCCAGATGGCTGTAGACTCTGCAAATTGCTATAGAATTTGTACTGAATAGATTAGTGGAAGATAGAATTCCCTTTAAGCATATTTGAAATGGGAAATTTGGAACTGAAGGGTTAGTTTCTTGGGCAGATGTCAACTTTGCAGTGCCAACTTGACGTTCTTGGGAAATTTTTCCTGGTTTAAATTTTCGGGTAGAATGGTGATGTTAATGGGCTATTGTGGGGTCATATCTGTTCTGGCTGTTTTAACATAGCATAACTTCATTGACTTTACACTTGGGCAAATAAGCTGTGATACATTAAAGTGATGAAAATTCTGTGTTTAGGCTGAGATTTTAAAAGGACTTTATGGAAGGGCCTGCCTCTGTTAAACATTTCTCTAATCAGTTCTACCCTGTGGGTTTATTTTTAGGCAGAACTCTTGTTCAGCTGTCTAAAAATTTTAGCCACTTGTTAAATTGTTTTAATAAATTTTCAGTGTTTGGATTAGCATAATTAGATCACACAATCCTTTGGTTTGTTCAAACGTGTTATAGCATTTCCACTCTGATTTTGACACTTGTTTTGAGCACTTTCAGCTCTTAGATGCAAGTAATTTGTTCAGATAATGCATTAGGAATTGAAATTGATGTGCAGTCTGGAAAAATACCTGTTCCATGACCCAGTGTGCAAAGGCGTCAGAACAACAACGAAATGCCTGATGGGAGGCAGGAAAATATGCAGCATTTTGAGGGAAAGATTGGTTAATCCAACAAACACTGCCAAGCTTTGACTGGCAAATGGTGTTTGTTTCTCACCTCACAAAATAGATGCAAATCTTCAACCGTGCTATTACTCAGCAGATAGCTCAATGATTTTTATCCTTGTTCCTTTAACCTGAACTATGTTCAGATTGTATTTCAAGAATCTCATAAATTCCTTTGACTGACTGAAAGCAGTTTTATCTGAGTACTTTATAGTCATAATTTGAACAGTTTGGGGAATAATTATTGTTCAGAGGAACTCTGTGGTGCTGTCTCTTGTTCCTACCTGAATGATGACAACATCTGATCAGGGTGTCTCGAAAGGTCTTTTCTGTGCATGTTCACAAGAATATAAGGGCCTGTTACAGCCAGGGGCAACAAACAATAACTTTAACTCATGCTTTTAGTCCTGGAGATTCGGTTTGCTGTGTGTCGGTTGTATAGTGGCTATTCTGCTGTAAGTACGGATATGCCTATTTGAAAGTAAAGTGATTTGTAGAGACCACAGATCACAACTTTGAAACGTGCTTTCTGTTTACACCTATGTTTGCGAAACTTGCTTCAGTTGTTTGTTTTGTTTTTAAAACAATTGCAATAGAAATAAGGGGCCTGAAGAGAATGCATTAGTAGGAAAACCTTGTGGGAATACTTGTGAAAAAGACCCCACAGTATTTGCCCAGCTTTAAATCTTGGTGTAGTTGAATATCCTCCCCGATCCGTAGCCTCACTATTTTATACTAAACATGAGTACGGTTTGGTCATATTTCAGATTCTGATGATGTAACCTTCTTCTGCCTGCATCCTGCTAGGCTTTATCACCCATGTACGGTTTTCAAAACTTAAGCTTTATCCTAGGCTGCCTCTCCCACAGCTGCCTGTAAATAAATTGATGCTCATAAATAACCTGGCGCTGGTTAGAGGGCTAACATGCTAAGATCACTGCCTGTTGCAATTACTACCATTCCCTTGGATTGTTCATTGCTCTCTCTGTCAGCAGTGCTCATTTACTGCTTCTTAGCACAGGGTATTAACTTTTTTCTTATTATTATTTTGAAGCAACATGATGCCTATCTTTAAGTGGCACTCCTTCAAGACTAAAGCCCCTGTGCATTACTGTATTATCAGAAAGAAAATGTTATTAAATAAACTTCTCTCTCAGAATGAAATGCAAATCTCATCTCTAACTAGAGTATACCTCAATAACATTTTTGATCACATGCACAGCATTGCTACTCACATATGCAAATAAATAATTAAAGGACATTAATGAATTGGCCTGAGGGTCAATTAGGAAGTCCCTGACTGGGTCACAAATACCCTTACTTACATCCTGTGCCTTTACCCCCTAGGTTTGTTTGTTTATTTTTGAACACTACTACAAAGAGGGAAAGTTTTACATGAGCCAGCTCCACTTATGAATAGCGTAAGGTTTTCTGCATGCTGATGAGCACAAAAATGTAAGATGATTGTTCCCACCCCCCCAATCCACTGTGTGATGTCCATTGGGTCCACTGCTGATGTACTCAGTAATGAAGACAAATTGAGCAGGTTCTTCTGTTCATTAGCTGCATAATGTTTTATAAACAATAAGACAAAGTTTAGAAAGTGGAATTTAAATGGAGGTATCAGACTAGACTTGTAGTTTTGTTTAATTGAAGGCCAGCACAGATTTTCCTATACAACTTCCAGAATATAAAATTTCCAATTGAAATGAACTTTTAAACAAGCATTCCCTTGTGGTGCATATAACCCAAACACTGTATTAGAACCAGAAAATGAAACTCATCCGAAAGTCTAAACACACGTATAAATGCTAGTTTATTTTCACTTCCGAAGAAAATGAGAAAAATAAGCAAGCAGAATTATTGGTTAAATGGAAGGTCAATTTAAAACATTCTTTTAAGTTCAGTAATCAAAGGTGATGTATGTAATACAAGCAAGGACGGATTTTTTGTTTTTCTTGGTGTGATTTTAAAACCTGGCATATTTCCTGTAACGTGCAGTCTATAGATATCCAAAACTTTGAAATGTTACGTAGCTGTAATGTGTTTAGTTTTGAGAATTACAAGAAAATTCAATCTTTTTTGCCTTAATTACCACAGTAATTACAATGAATATCTCATGATGCTATACGTGTTGATAATGTTTAGAATACTGATTTAGTTCCAGACCCAAACTTTACGGAGTCTGCCTAAGCCTTTCTTTGTCTGCTTGTTAACTTCAGGGTTGACCCAGCTAGATCTGCATACAGTATAGTTACAAGAATTATTTTTATCCAGTTCCATTTTACATATTATCTTGTGCTTGGGTACCAGTGAATGCTTAAAAGACGTATCCACATCAGTCAGTCACTATGATGAGACAAAGTAGAATACATATTATCTAAATAAGCAGAAGTCAGTTGCCTGTATTGGCAATTTTTCCCTGAATGAGTGTAACTGATGGCTTTACTTCTTCATTCCTCCTTAGTTGTGCTGTCAAGAAAAAAGAAAGTCTTCAAATTCTGCCAATGTGTTTGCCACATAGACATGCAATTCTAGGCACAAAGCACATAGATCCTTTCTTGGTCTGGCCATATGTGGAAGTTGGTCAAGAAACTAACTGTTTTGCCTTTCAGTTTACATACGCTGGAAGCAGAAGGTCGTTCAGGATAATGTTAGCCAGGGGAACCAGATTATTGAGGTAGACAGGACTAAAACAGGGAAAAGGGCCACCAGCTTTACCACCAAAAAGAGAGGATAAATAGCAGCAGAAATTGGTATTCCAGGATAAAGAGTAGAGCAGTGCCTGATGCAGAACTAAAGTAAATGGGCTTTGTGTCTGACAATGAATTTCAGGCAGGATAAACTGAAGTGACACTACTGACTCTAGGGTAAGCTAAATCAGAATTGGAACCTCAGTGATGGATCTGCGTATCCAACTGTCACAACCATGGGAGGCTGCTACCTCCTCCTACCTTCTCAAGAGCTGCAGCTATGAAGAGACAGAGTAAGGGGAATTGGGTCTCATCTGTCATTAATCTTAAAGTAGCCATACATTTATTTTTCTTTCACTACTGAATTAAGCCATTGTCACTACACATTCTGTGACTTGCCTAATAGTATCTAATGTCCCAGATGGGGCTATCAAATGGCGGCTCCTGAAAAAGATGCTGTTTACACATTTGTTCTATTCAGACGCCTCTGTTTCAGCAGCCTGTTAAACAAAATAGTGTATTGATATTGAAATCACTTATTATTAGGAGCCTCAGAACTGGCTGTACGATATTTATATTTTAATCTTTATTTTCCTGATCTACCTTCAAACTCCACTGAATTGCAGGTTTGACATCCTAAACTGCTTTTTTATGTAGCTTCTCTGCAGCTACAGAATGAACATTCTATCTTGTGTGCCCCTGCTTCCTGTTGTACTGGATATCATCTCAGTCTACAGAGGGGAAAAATAAAAAAAAATCTGACTGCAGTGCACTGATAATGCATTGTTCTCCACTAAGCCCATTCGTATGGGGCTTCCCGCATTCTTATGGTGTGAGGGGGTTAATTTATGCCAGCTTCATTGAACGTAGGTCTCTGGATCTACAGCTCTGAAATAGTGAATGGTGAAGGATTGCTTTATAGGAGCTCAGATCCCCAGAGCACACATCCCCAAAGTGTGTGTGTGGGGTGACTTTCCTGGGATGGAGCTGCTTGAGACTTAAAAGGTGTTGAGAAGTTTTGCTGTCCATTGTTCTAATAAGGTGCATGTCAATGATGTCAACATAATGTGCTGAGGAAATGTCACACATGTCTGCAATTGGCTACCTCTGGCTAGCCAAGCACAGCTGGAAACCTGGAAAACAGATGTTTCTTTCAATCAAGCAAGGGTCAAAGCAGCCTTGGGACTTAGAATGTCTATATTTCTCCATCCAAAAAATGATCCTTGGGTAGTTTCAGTGGAACAGTAATTATTTTAGCAGCTTTTCTCTCTTTTTTTCAAATGTGCAGCATTATGCCTATAGAACAGAGCAACAAAAAACAGTGGGCATGCATCCAGGCAACATGGGACAATTATTAAGAAAAGGGTCCAAACAAAAGAACATCATTGGCTAAGTTCAGTGAGCCACACCTGGTAACTCCGTAATACTTAACAGTATATACTAAACAGTTTCCTACTGACTAAAACAAAAATTTGAAGCCACCTGGCTGAAGTCTGCTTTGTAAGCCTGAGAACAGCAGTCAGCTTACGGCTCTTTCTCCTAAGAGAATTCTCTGCTCTTTGTATTTTTTTCTCTGTATACCATCCTCAAAAGATTGAATAGGATTGCTTTGTGACTGGCACGTAAAGAGGAGAACTTGGAGACAATGCACTGTACAGATTCCAGTGTGGACTGCACAGAAGCTTTGAAAGAGAACCAAGTTTTTGCTTCCTAGCTACAAATGTGTAACTGTAAATCTGGACTTGGTTCACAGAAATCAGAGTTAAGTTTCTTTCCCTGCTATGAAAGGGCAACAGCATATGGAGGCTGAAATCTAGCAGTGGAGTATTGCCAAAAAAGGCCTTACTCCGGAAAAGCAAGCAGAAGCTGCCTCAGCAATCTAGTAGCAAAGCTCCTGGTAGGCAAAAATTGGGTATTACCTCTACAGCTGAGAGTAATAGAGAATGAGAAAGGAGCTAAAATATTTGCACCTGAAGTTGTTGCCTCCCAAAGGGGAGGCATCCACTCATGGGTAGAAAAGCAGCAGACCAGAATTTTCCCCTTAGAGCCTTTCTGTTAGAGTGAAAAACTGGACTATTTTAGTCATAAATGAAACAGTCTTCCCCTTTTTGTCTTTCCTCTTGTTCTTTTGTGCTTTATGTACTGTGCAGCCAAGAAGTAAATGGCAGCTTCAGTTCACTTGCTGTTTCCAATGCTCTGAGGGTTTTTTTTTTACAGCAGCTTTGTGCAGACGTATCTGAATTAGTCTTAAACTACTTAGGTAGGACACTACTACAAATGTAGCCCTAGCAGTGAAAAATTCTCCTCTATGAACTCTGCCTCTGCTGCCTACAGCTGTAATTCAAACATATCCTTTATAAACTTTTCAAGATTTTTTTTTTTTCCCTCTAGTGATGGTATCTGTTATTGGTGGAGGTTACTTCTATATCCTCTCCTACACATTCCTGTCTCCCTCTCCTCCTCATATTTGTAGTTTGTTTATGCTGTACAGCTTGGGCTGGTGTCCCATCCTGTGTCCATCATCTGTCTGTCTCCACCCCCCTCCACCCCCCACACCCCTTAATTGGGGCTTTACTAAGATCATTTAAATCTTTAATCCTCTTTTCACTTTACTTTAGGTTGTCACCTTCTATTTCAATATTTGGTCTCCTACTTTCACTCTTCTGTGTTTTGTTTTTGCCCACAGGTGATACCAAAGCCATTACTGTCTGGGTACAGGGGCCCTATTTCAGGAGATCACTTAAACAAGTGTTTTAATCCATCCTGTTAATGCTCATGTCCCCTTTCCTCTTCTTAGGTGATTCCTTGAATTGGAGCTTCTGTGCACTAATTGAATCAGAACAATCATAGCAATAGCTCATTGAAGGAAAGATGACAGAGATATATCATTCATGAGAGACCTTTGGAGAGATCATCTAGTCCAGAGTCCCACTCAAAGCAAGATAGTCTCCAACACTAGATGAGGTCAGTTGTAGCTTTGCCTACCCAAGTCTGGAAGACTTCCAAGGATGGAGATTCTCTGGCCAATCTAGGTAACTTGTTGCAGTGCCGCACTAGCATCCTAGAGAAGACATTTTTCCTAAAGACATTCTCTAGCTTTCTCTGTTTCATTGTTCTTTGCCTGAGATTGAGTGTATTTATCAAAATCTTAGATGACTTCTACCCTGAAGCAGTATAATCTGGCCTAAGGTAACTATTTAGCCAGAAAGAAACAGATTTTACATTAAAAAAAAAAAAATCCAATTTTTCCAGTATAAAATACAGTGCAGCCTCAATTATCTGAATGTCATAAGAAACAGTGATTGTGGTATGCTCAAATAGTCGAGGGAATTTGCAGTGTAATTAATAAATGCCAAGGGACATAACCCTATTTCAGATGACTGACGTTATACTCTTGCATGAGAAAAGAATCTTGTTTCTTCATTGTAATGTACTGACACATGAAACTTGTGACAGATAAAGAGGTTCTCTGTGCAGAAGTTCCTGCCTTCAAAGCATTTTGTTTTATAAGACAAGTAACTGGAAATGTATTAGGGAAGCAAGA
Organism: Pygoscelis adeliae; assembly: GCF_000699105.1. Lineage (NCBI taxonomy): Eukaryota > Metazoa > Chordata > Aves > Sphenisciformes > Spheniscidae > Pygoscelis > Pygoscelis adeliae. The sequence continues at coordinate 2,483,415 of NW_008824932.1, forward strand.
GATTGATTATGTTTCATCAAACGTACAAAATAAAAGCATAAAGAATTGGATCTTCTAGAGATTTTGATGCTTTTATAATTTCTTTAGAGATTTGCACCATAAAGGGTTTTTGAAAAGGTGCCATGCTGGCAGAATTAGAGAATAAAATTTCTAAGTCCAAAATGGTATTATTCCCATATTGTGATTTAATGCGCTCTGATGGAGCTAGGCCATTTGTGCAGTATCTGTTCAGTTTCCACAGTTACTCAGTCCTGTTACCAGAAGGATGCCAATATATTCATTAAGCCTCATGTGTTTTTTGAAATGGATGCTTGTCTTCTAGAAGCTGGCCAGGTTACCTGCTCGTTTTACATATACTACAGCGCTAAGTGGAAGTGACTTGCATTTACTATTGACCTGCTTGGCATCCTAGCCAATAAATAAGCAACAAAAAGCTCCATATCCCACACCAATCTTTGAAGCTGCTCCTCTCTAGAGGTGAAATATTTTGAAACATTCATTCAAGAAATAATTTAACTGATCTTTCGGCTTCTATTATTCCCTCTCCTCAGGAGCTGGTGACCGAAATTGACCCTATTCCCACTCCGCCCACCTTCCTTTTACATTGCATGCACAGAAGCTTGTCAGCCACTGGGTTAAATTAGTGAAAGTCTATCTGGGGTTAAATCAGCCCAGCACTGTCAGAAGTGAAGACAAGTTTTGACATATTTTAGGCTGACTAGTCATATAAAAAAGCAAATGGTATGAAGAGCTGATAACTTCAAAAATGCGAGCGGTTAACTGGAAAGTATTGCACTTGACCAAACTTTTGATTAGAAGCGTTCACAAAACTTTTTTGTTAGTTGCTACTGATTTTGGTTATTTACACTTCAAATCCAGTGCAGGAAAATGATTTTAACTTGAATTTTTAATTTTATTGTTTGATGCTTTAAAAC
>NW_008824932.1:2484382-2499501 GCF_000699105.1 Pygoscelis adeliae
TTCCCCCACCTCCCAATTGGATTATTGTTAAATAAATCCAATATAGATTACACTCAGAAATCTCAGGTAGTATAAACTTCAGAAAGCAGTTTTGCTTCAGGAGACTGCTTGCATTACTAGTTTACTTACTCATTTTATTAATGGTTGTTTCACTTTTATTTTACTAAGATACAGAAAAAACAAAGGAAATACGTTGCTACGTTTCAGAGGTTGCTCTGGCTGCTGTTTAATTTCTCATACCTAGTCAAAAAGTTCTTTTTGACTTCTAAAGTTTACGGTAGATAATCTGAACTACAATGGGCTTTATTTGATGGTCAAAATCTGTCTGAATCCCCCGGCAGGCCGTCCTTTCATTTACATATCAGAAAACTGCTTCAGGGATGATCTATCCCTAGCAATTTAATTCAGTAAATAATTTTTCCCACCTGAAATTTCAGGGATATTTTTACAGGCGGGAGATAGCATCCATATTGCAGTTTGGCCTAGACACCAGAGTTAGTATCTTTATTCTACTCCACAGTAATACAGTGGCTCTTAGCCTTAGCTCTTTGAGATGTTACATTTGTGTTTCATTGAAACATGGCACTTCAAATATTCAATGCCAATAGTTTAGTTTCAAATGCCAGGGGACTGCAATATGCTATGATGATTTTGGATTTCGGCTTTGAAACTCTAGTCTTTAACACGTAAAATAATTCTTTGTTAACTCCTCTGTGCCAGGTCTGAGTTTGTCTGGTCTGTGCTTGGTGAGATTATGTAGTCCAAAATGACAGATACAACTGTTCCCTTGTAATGAGAAGACTTTCACATGACATATCTGTGCTCCTTTTTCTTTTTTTTTCTTTTACTTTAATGTAAACCTTTTGAAGACAAGTATTTATTTATGAGTAGGGCTGGTCAAATGCTAATTTTGAGTAGCAACAGAATTTGTTGAAAGTCTTATTGTTTCAGTTTAGTCTAGTTACACTAATGATATCAAAATAACCATGGGTAAAAATAGAAGAGCTTACTGCTATAAAAAAACTATTTTTCTAGTGAAATGTGTCAAACCTTCTCTTAGTCCAGGAGACTCCTGTATTTAATTTGTCATACAATAGAAATCCTCACTCTGAAATGAGAAATGCCCAGCATTAGAGCGGCAGTAACAATCATTAAAAATCTCTTGTTCTCCTTTTGGTGTCTTTGTGTAGCAGCAGTATCAAGTGAGCTCCATCAGAGGTCTGGGACCCTGTTGTACCTACACAGCCCTTAGCTTATAAGGGACTCTCCTTGGCCCAGAGAATTAAGCCTAGCCATAGGAAGGCACCAAGCAAGGATAACGGACAGAAACAGAGAAATGCATGAGTGAAAATGGAACGCAAGGTGTACTTTTGAAAGTAACTCACTAAGCCATGGTGTTCTTTTTCCTCTTAGGACAGATAACTGTACTGTATAGTCCCCATTCAGAAATTTAGAGAGTTCTATCTAAAAAGAATTTTGGAAAGAAAAGAACAGAGGTTTTTGCCTGATTTTTCTCCCATTAAAGACAGTTCCAGCAGTATTGCTCCCCCAGATGAGAAATGCTCCTCTAATTTCTAGTCTTAATGGATTGGTCTGATGCCATGTAATAAGCACTGGCCCTGATGTACCAAGTGACTGGCCTTTGACAAGCAATATTGCCCTGGACACATCTTGGCAATACGAGCCTGGCTTCTTTGTACTTTTCTTTTGGTACAAGTTGAGTTCTGAAGAGCTTGCCTATGTCAACTGTAACAATAGGTGCTGCCCCTACTTGACAAGGGTTAGACAGAATGGTCCTCATGGGGAGAACACTATTTCAACAGTGATTTAAAAGTATGTTAAAGAAACAAGCTCTTCTAAATGATCTTGCAAAGCCCTCCACAGAATACATTCATTCATTCAAGGTTGACTGCTGTAGAAGGAGCAGACATACTTCCAACTTCTTGTGGATGTTATAGTACAGCTTAAGCCTGTTACATGCTCAGCTGAAGTAATCAGGCAACACATGGAAGAAAGTAATGCGTATCAAATAGCTCTGTCTGTCAACGTGTTGCCCTTCATACAGCATGAAGGCACTAGCCATTAATAGAGTGGAAAATGAGACTTAACAATATTTATACTCCACTTTTTCTTTTTCATCAGAATCATAACACAAATATATCACAGAAACAGCACCTATACTGGTGTCTTCAGTGCTGAATGAGAAACTATTTCATTTGAATTCAGAGGTTGCATGGCTTTGTTCTACTTTTTTAATTATTTTTAAGACTCCAAGGAGGAGTTCTTTCTCAGGTCACATCTCCCCTGGCATCACAGTCTTTGGAGATAGGTGTTTTTTCTTCTGCAAAGCCTTCCTACCGGAATGGTGCTGTGGATCTGTTGGCTTATAGCCCTGGAGCAGGCTCTCCCTGCTGGGAGACTCTGAAATATGTCAGCTTTGTCCAAAGTGTGTTTTTCACATGCTTCCACAAGGCCAAAGGTGAACAGTATATCTGAGTAGTTATAAATTCTCTTTCAAATAAAATATACTTCCAGAAAATGTCTTGAACCTCAGGGATGATTCTATCCTGAATAATGACTTTGTCAAGAAGCAGATTTAAGAGAACTGAAACCAATGGAAACTCTCTATCTTTTTTGCCCTTTTAGTTGTTCTTTGATTTCTGTTAAGGGTCAGGCTCTAAATCATTTCCCATAGGTGTGATATTCATAACAGTTCTCTTCTGTGTGGATCATCCTATATCTGGTAAGGGGTAAACTCATGCTATAACTATTATATCAGTGAAGAACTGAATAGGAGCAGACAGTAGTATTGCACAGGAAGCTTGATTAACATTGGGTTTGGTATTTTTTTAGTCTGTTGAGACAGGGATTTCTAACTGTGGCTTGCAAATGAACAGACATTTTGTCTTCCTTCTATCTGCCAGCTCAGTGAACTCCTCTGATTTCCAACAGCTTAACTGAGTTAGTCCAATTGTGGCTTGTACCATCAGCCAAAAAGATTTCAAAGGCTACCACATCAGCTTGCATGGTCATCAATGTCGCAAAATGTAATGTGATGGGACTAGTCAAGAATTGTGGGAGAAATAATTTAATCTGTAGACTCTGACTTGTTGAGAAACCTGTGAATTGGGATTTTGAAAGAATGGGAGAGAACTCTGACAAACCTGTTTCTAGCTACTGTATAGTGAAACTTTCACATAATGATGGTTGCAAGCCTAAAATGCTGGCTGCCATCTGTGTGCAGTCCTCAGTTGTGAATGAGTCTTCCACATTTACCAAACTGATACAGCTGCCTTCAGTTCAAATTTGCAAGAGTGGAGAATAAAATTACTGATCTGTTCAATCAAGATGCCAAGTCACTTTGGTGGTTGAGTACTAACTAATGCTTCGGTACACAGAGATATTCACAGTCTTTCAATGATAAAGAACAGGGAACATCTGAGTTCTTTGTACCAGTTTGATTAGTTTACATACGTAATGCTGCTTTATTAATTTAATGTCCTGCCCTGACAATTTTTGTTGGAACACTCCCGGTTTAGTTCACATCACAATACCGTTTGATATATGTGGGTCTGCTTGCCTCTTTCTCCTTAAGTGTCTGAGCACTGCTTCCACAGCAAGAAACACCATCCCCTCATCTGGAAAGGCAAGCTGGCAGTGTAAGTTGCCAACACCAATTATCAATTCCAATTGCAAACATTGTGTGGGTTTTCAGTGTAGCTGTGCTACATATATTGCTCTGTTTCTCTTAAAGGGCAACATATTGAAAATAGCAAACAATGTTTATAGTATGTTTAGTAACTATGGTAACCACAGACAGCTGAGTTTTAAAACACAGGATGGACTTCTTTGCAGATTAATTGCTATGCCCTTTTATCAGACACTGTGGAGTTAATAATCTAGATATATCTATGCACAAAACACCCTCATGAATACCCCTAAGAAATGACTTGGAAAAAACCTGCACTTCAGGGATCCCTTAGACACTGTGCCTCGCTGATGTCCATATTGAAGTTGCTCAGCTGGTAAATAAAACTCTAACAGACAGCCATTCTCTCTGAGCTCTCTCTGCCCGTCAAACTACACACTTTGTTACACATCGTTACCATTAACAAAGCTGAAGAACTACAGAATGGTGTAGGGCTGGAATGATTGTGAGAGGGCTTTCACCCTTTTCGATATCCACGAGCGTCCAATGTCTCAAGGCTATTTCCCTGAATGCAGTAAAGGGTGGCAAGGCTGACCATTAGAACAAGCATTTTCAGCTCTGTCTCAGATTCCTAATCCAAAGGTGGCTTTAGTCAAAGGCCATCACAAGATATAATTGAAACAATTGGAATTAAAACTATTACAGTACCGAATTTGAGCTGTGTAATTAACTAAAGTTGTTTATGAATAGTACAATCATAAGCACCTGGTTTTAAACAGGCAGATACTACTTATGTCTGATCTATCTAATCAAGGCAGTTCTGTTATGCCTGTTACTGGTCTTTGAGTTTCTTGAATATTTTTTATTATGAGCCATAAGCTCTTGGTGTTTCTGTGTATTTAGCAAAAGATTGTATTTACATAGTTAGTGGTATTCATTTGAAAGATACCAAAAATCATGCACTACTTTTGATAAATCATTAAGAGCAATAAATTTTATAGCTGTTTGACGATAATTTTTTACAAAATATTCCAATCCAGTAATAAGTTCTGAATAGATTCTTGTCCCTACAGGATCCCACTACTATTCTCCTCCAGCATCCATTGGAAGAGCAGAATCATAGTCATGGTAATGGACCATGTAATTCCGTAGTAATGGAAAAATGGACCAAAACATACATTCTTGAAGGGAACTATAGTAATTTAGGCTATATGAATCCTGGTACCCAGGGAAGGCTATGGTTATCAGGGTGCTTAGTATTTACATTCTTGTAATCAAGAGACCAAAATCCTATTTAATTTTTGAAAATATATTTGACATTAATGTCTCTTGGTACATAGTTTCATATTATAGCTGGAAGAATGAGCAAATTTTGAGTCACAATCCTATAATAAAATACATCAGATCAATAATGTTAGTCCTGCATCTGTTCTGTGTTCTTAGCTAGGCAGTATTCTATCACAGCTATTGATTGACTGAGAAGTAGGTAGGCATATTATCTTTTTTTCATTGTTTGCATAGGTCTACACTTAATCTTAAAATGTGAAGGGCCTCACATTTATACATATTAAGATCTCACTTGCTGTTAAATAATGATGGATGATGAACATAAAATAGAGCAGCTGATGTGGAAGATTGGCAGATAATTTTTTTCTCAAACAATAAAATCCCTGATCAAAGCATTCAGGGAGATGAAGAGACAGAATTCTAAGCGATGGGCTCCTGACTAGGATATTGACAATGGGCTCTGCCTACAAACAGCTGCAGAGGAGGAAATTTTGTTTCAGTATTATTAATTATTAATATGGTATGGACTGCATATTAAAAAAGGAGGGGGAAAAAAACCCCAAACCCCACCCCACTCCACCCCACCGTGTTTAAACCATGGCTTTTTTTTCAGGCTTCAGGTGTCCATGACCAAAACTGGTAGTCAAAGCATCACTATCAAGAAAACAGCTCTCCCCTGTGCCTCATTTGATATGAAAATTATCAGGTGCCCATGTTCATATGTTGTTCATATGCCCAAAACTGCTTCGGACCAAATATCTGGCTCCTGCTTAAACCCCACTGGGTCTGATCTAACAGGAGGTTCTGAGCTCAGCAGAGCCACTGACAGAAGCATATGTCTCACCCAAAGCAGTTATAACCGCTTTCTTTAAATCGAAAAGAAAGAAGTAGCTCTCTTCTAGGCATCAGCTGGTAGCTAAAATTGGTTGCCCAAGAACCTGAACACTACAGTTCACTGTTGCCCTCAGGCTGGAGACATTTAAACTCACACTGTTATCTCTCAGGGGAGAGCCCTGACTTAGAGTTAACAGCTATTTGGGTCCAAGTAGGGCATTCTTTGAAGGCACCTCTGGCATCCAAACCAATTCTGCTTTTATCTTGTTGAATCTAGGTCACTATGCAACAATCAATGCAATATTTAAAAGGAGAACAACCAGCAGGGATGTCTTCGAGTTTAAAGTATCCAAGTGAAAGCAGCAAGTCCTTGCTGGTGAGCCCTGCCAGCAAGACTGATTTCTGCATTTTACATTAGACAGTTCTTGGAGAAAAATAGGAAATAATCCTGAAGTCATGGTCTGGAATCCAGAGGTACCTCTGTGCTCAGCATTTGACACTGAATAGTTTGAACCAGCACCAGCGTGGGGAGATTTAGATGCTTTACCAAATGTGTAGAAAGCCTAGAAGCCTCTTATGGTTTTGGATTTCACTTTGGGGCCAATTTCCTTAAGTACAGACTTTGCAGTGCCTAAATTGTAGGCAGTGAAGTCCTTTATTGGACCTGGCCCCATGCCTCTTCGTGAGATGGTCATGGTTTTATTCCCAGCAGAAACCAGGTGTTCTTACATCTGTGTATTAAATTTAGAGTCAAAGAGGTTATGGGAGAATATATTCCCCATACAGCTTACTTCCTTTACAGAAACTTCCCCCCACTATTAATTCAATCATCCTTAAAAATAGTGGATGAGGAAATGTATTGGCACAATACTGTTTATACAGCTATTTACCTCTGATATAATTAGAAATGTATAGATATCAGAATACGCATTAAAACACTGATTACTAAAATTATTTTAAATGAGACTCTATCCAGAGTAAGAAATACATCCTGCAGATCTGCGGGATGCTGGACTAGAGTCTATAGACACAGTTCTGTCCTTACTTGATTCCAACACTTTCAAGAACTGTATCTCGGGAACCTTGAGGGGTTGTAAAGAACCAAGAAATGTGATACTGGTTCTTTGTGAGAGCTGATAGAAAATGCAGAATATTGATTAGGAAACAGTGCTCGTTATTTCCAAAGCTGCTCTTTTCTATCGATGAACCCTAGTTTTACATTAAGCCATCTATTTTGATGAACTGATTAAAAGCCATTAGCACGCACGAGTGAGACTTGACTGGTGTAAATCACTGCAGCTTCATTTTTCCCCCAGTTGAGGATCTGGCCTATGTGCTTTATTTGTTATTGTTCAGCCATAAAATTTTCACTAACTCACGGTTTGTTTCCGTCCCAGCACAGCAACAGCCTTATCGGGTCAGGCTGAACATCCCAACCCTCTGCCCTGTCATTCACAGCGGCCGGTGGAGGGTGCCTGAGGGAAGACACAGCAGCAGGGCAGAGATTGGCGAGGTTGGTGTTTGCCAGCAGTGCTCTACAAGCCACTAACAGGTTGCAGTTCGAGGATTTTCTGATCGTGGATTGGTTGAGGGGGTGGTGGTTGTTGTTCTAGGTGGGTCTTTTCCTCTCCACTCTCATACGGTAAACCTTTCCGAAAGCATTAAGTGATCACCAGCTGCTAGCATACTCAGATAGCTTAAACCTCCTACCTAGGCCAAGGCTAGCATTAGGCCTCTGTAAAGACCTAGTCCAGAGGGCCTACATACGGTGCTGAGCAGGGGCCTGTGCAGAGCCAGCTGACATGTAGGACAGCTTAACATAAAAACTGAAGTAGAATTTTGACTGTCTGATTAAGTTGTACTGGTTTACAAGACCTGCTTGACACGATGAGTGATAGCCCTGACTCAGAGAACAATTGAAACATGGAAGTAAATCAAGTGCTGTTATCTCAGTGGTAGTCCATGTGACTTCTGCTTGTTTCTTGAAAGATCCTGTGGAGAAGCATTGCTGAAATGCCAGAGGTTAAAGTACAGTGTTCCTAGGCACATGAAAGAGACAGTAGGAGATCAGTGGGAGTTTAGCAACATGAATCCTTGGTCTCAACTTCAGGGTTACAAACCTTGTGATATTGAAACCTTTTGACTGGCCCCAAGTCCAGTAAAGCTTGCTTTTTAATGAGCTGGAATATGTGCGGTTTGCGTGCCATATACCTTCCCCCCCTTCCTTTTCTCAAATGTAACGGCTGTAGTTCAGGGGCTGTGGACAGGAAGGAGGGATTCATTCTGCCTTTCGTTTCCTTCTGAGAATGTATAAACCGGGACTCTGTAATCAGTGCAAAACTTCCACTGAGGCCTATGAAGCTGGAATCATAATTCCTACCTTTAGCAAAAGAACCTAGAGTTGCTAAAGTCTGAGCGACTTGTGCTTTATGCTTCTTACTCTTTAGGCCCTGTGAACATCCCCACTTTATTACGCTTTCACTACCAGGAATTTGAATAGTTTCTAATAAAGGGTCACATAACGTTATTGTGTGTATAACACATTCCCATAATGGTGTTAATCCTTTTGCCTCTCCTGCCTTTTCAACATGTTGTCAGGATTGGCACCTGCCATAAACACTTCACTTAACCTAATTCGTATGAGTAGTTTCAATGTAGTCAGGAGACATATTGTGATCTGCTAGACTAGGGATTTAAAGATCAGGACTTGACCCTTCTGAGCTCCAAACCCATAGAATAACCTGTGAAGAACAGCTCTTCCCTTTATGTTCATTGAAGAATAAGTAAATGGTTGTGTAGCCTAAAAGCTTTTCTGAAGGAAAAGGAGTTTTAGTTTTAGGCACTGTAATTACTTACCGACGAACTTATACTTGCCATGACAGAGAACTTGAGAATGTTAAAACCCAGCAGGAAGAAACTCCCCTGCCAAACATCACAGAGGTGGAAGACACCTGGAGACTGCTCCCCCTGCCCTCCGTCCTGCTCCAGTGTGTTCTAGCAGCCCAGGGAGACACGACATACAAGGATTTCTGTGTTGATGAGTGTGGCTGACCGTTGTATGTCAGACCACAGAACAATAAGTGAGAAAATGCGAAAACTCTGAGAGAAAGATAATTCAGAATTCTTTGCATTTTCTGAAGAAGCTCCTACTTCATAATCTGATCCTGAATTTTGACTTAACTGTCAGAGATGGAATGACACCACTTAAATAAGGCGATATGTAAAAGGAGATATATAATGGTCAGGTGTTTGCTTTGTTATTTTTTTGAGACAGATGAATAGGATTGGTTAGCACTTATAGTTGATCACTTGTGGCTGCCTATTGCAGTATTGCAAGGATATGTGGAACTCCCAAGTTTTGAGGTAGAGATACTCCTTGGTACTGGAGGATAGAGGGAATTTAATTTGTCAGCTTAAGCGCCATGACAGATCTTTGAAAGCATGACATTTCTATTAAACAGGAACTCAATCTAAGTAGTTCATTTTTTCTTCTAAGCAATTTATTACAGAGATGAATATAGCCTAAGCACAATGGTATAACTCTTAGGCATCCTCCACTCCCACCTGTCCCTCTGATCTTCCTCGTATCTACTTTTGAGTTTCTCCTCACATATGTACTCTGAGAGCCAATCTTGGTGTAAGCTGCTCGCTTGCAGCTACTGCAACACCTAGGGAATCACTCACAAATATAGACTGGCTCACATAGGAACTACTTAATCACATAAGGAGGATTTTCAGTGTTGGGTTTTAAGCACCTCAGGAAATAGACTGTGATCTAATTTTTCACGTAACTATGTAATTCCATTAAATTGAATAAAATATTTACTTTCTTGTACTAGTGGAGGATGAGAAACTACTCTCTGACATTCTGTTCAGAAAATGCCCCAAAGTCTCTACCTATATCACGTATTGTTTTCTATTAGATAAATGGCATCTGGGTGCGCCTTTATTAGCAAGATTTTTAAAATTACCCAGTCCCCTTTTATTTGACTAAATCCTTGTTGCTGCTATGTAAGTCAAGCTCACTACAGTGCGGATTTGTTCAAACATACCTTAGGAATTTCGGGTGGGCTCCCTGTTTCACCCCACTTCCCCCGACAGCACAGAGAGAGTAAAATCACAGTCTGAAACTCTGCCTGAGGATAGTGGGAATCAGAGTGAAAGAATGTGCTGAGCGTATATAGATTCTGCAGGGGAAAAAAAAAACAATTAAAACAAACAATCAATCAAACAAACAAAACCAAACAAAAAAACCCCATATTCTATGCTGACTTCTAAGACACAAGAATCCCTTGGGGGATAGTGGGAAACAGAAGGGTTAAGCAGAGAAAATGAAATAGATGCTGCAGTCTCTATTTTCTGCCTGACTCCAGAGGCACTGCAGCCAGCTGTTGCAGATTCAAGCGGACTTGTAATTTGCCTCTTGGGCCTGGCAAGGAATTAAGGAGCAGTAACCAGTCTCTTATGGGGTATCCAGTCTCGATGACTAGCATAAGCATAATATGAAGGCCAGATCCTCAAAGATACATGAATGCTATGTGAAATGGATGCTCAAATACCTTTATGTTGAGGTCCATAAAGGCAACACATACAATGTTGAAGAGAAGTTCACTGTTCCAACACTGGCGGAGGGTGATCATAGAGCCTGATGCAAAGAAAGATGTTTTCCGAATAAGCCTGAACATACTGACAGTGTCTTCTGCAGGGGCCTGCCTGAGCCTTTGGTGTTTCCTGTTCACTGGCAGTGTCTGAGCTGGTGCTCTCGCAAGAAGAGAATTCTAACACCTACCCGATGTGCTGGAGCTTGATACCCATTTCTTCCCCCAAGTTACGTGATTTCTGTCACTTGGGGAAAGAGCTTGGCTGCTTTGAAAGTATAGTGTCCATTCAAAGCAAAATAACTAGAAGAGACAAGACAATATCAACCATCTTGTTATTTCTCAGGACTGTGTTGAAACAGGGCTGTTTAAACTCCCCAGTGATGTACAACAGCACAAGTCGAGAAGCTCTGGAGAACTGAGAGCAATTTTTTCATTATAATGAGAAGTGATAAATTACAGTAACACATATGAACTTGATTGTTTCGGGTTTAACTTTCAATAATACAAATATTACACAGGTAATATGAAAGATTATACATCCTGCTATAACCATGAGGTCGATATATATAACTAGCAGCTTTCTTCTGCAATAATTATTTCTTGCAAAGTGCAGTTTGTTGTTTTAGGGTTTGCGTTTGTTGTTTTTTTTTTAAATATATGTCCTTATATATACATATAAATACTGCCTTAAGCTCCAAGTGGGATAATTTGAGGCTTGTAATATACTCGGGACAGGATCAGTTTTGATTCTGTCATTTTGTTGCTGATAAGGTGACTTTTTTCTGTTGACTCTGACAGCTCCTTATATATAAGCACCCCCTCATCACTTCTACCAGGAGCAGATTCTCATATAGTTTTGATTTTTCTGCTTGTGAGGCATATTTTGCCATAGTACATCAGAGGCAGGCATGCTGAAAATTGGCTTTTCCAGCTGGACACAACAATATAAATAGTTGGTATAATCCATGGCAATTATCACTTCAAACTCCTTGAAAAATCTCACTTCCCAGGAGTTTGAGAAGTGAAGGTCTGCCATTCCCCTAATGTGCTCTGTATTTAACTGCAAGAAATCCATATGCTTTCAGGAATTTTGTCTGTATTTCAACAGTAGCTTAAAGAAAAAGTTAGGGTGGGTTTTTTTATGTGTGCGGGTTTTGGATTTTCTTTGTTTGTTTGTTTGTTTTAAAGGAGGGAGCAGAAAAGAAGGCAGGAACATCCACAGTTTTGCAGCTCTTCTTATTCGATCAAATCTCAGAAACACTGCATTTTTACTATCATCCCTCAAATTAGTTTCACTCCACATGATTTAATAGAGAGCATATTTCAAGGAGAATATCATCACTGGAAACTAAATATCAAAATGAACAGCATTTTTGTCTGAATAATTTAACCCTGTAAATGCTCATACCTTTTCATCTTTGTACGAACAGTCTTCCATGCTTCTGTGTGCTCACAGGGGATGGGTAGGAAAGGGGCAGGAACAGTAGTTTGCAATTGACACCTGTGTTTCCTCAGTATTTTTCCATTTTTTTCCTTAAAAAGTAGGTCTCCTGTCATACTAAGCAGGGGTGTGCCATTTTCAAGGCTTGCCTCAGAGCAAGAAATCCTTCACGTACATATGCCATTGGCTGGGGGAAAGGACTGCTGAATATCTTACAGCAACAGGGTTTTAACATGAGATTTGGGGTAAATGTGTCAGTTTAATCATCTATAAAATGGGTGTACTGAGAACGTATTTTATGACCTATGATGACTAACATTTTAGATTCAGATTTTTATAGTCTAACTTACTGTCTGTGTAGATTCTTATTCTGCTCTTTGCTACCTGCTAGTTGTTCATTAAGTAGTATGACCAACATGAAGCGTTCTGTGCAAAATAAGTGCTTAGTGCAAATATTCAGTTTATTAATCTCCTCCCACGTTCAGAAAACAACCTTTAACCTTTTTAGACCAGTTGAAAAAGTAGTCTAATTCAAGTAACTTAACATACACAGATTTTGTTTTAGCGTCAAATAGATCAATTATTTAAAGAGCATTTTCCTTTCTTTTGCAATGAATATTTAGCCTGCTATAAAATCAAAGCTAATCTTTACTCTGTTTTCCCCTCTTATCACATAACAGACAAATGTTTCCTGCAGCTAGTGTGTTATACCAGAGCATCTGCCTCTGTATGAACAAACTGCCAGATAGCCTTAGCAAGCAGTCAATTTACCCAGTTGACAGGTTTATTACTTTATCAGTTATTTGCTCAAGGACAATTTTATTATATGCAAATCATTGACATAAATTGGGACAGAATGGGTTTATTAAGGGGTCTAGACTCATTTTTCACCATTTAGAATGTGCATTTTTATTATGTAATGTATTTACTTCTAGAATAGTCATTTGTCTGAGAGTTGTGCTCTAACTACAGGATTTGTCAGGGTTGGGATAATGCTGATTTGTTTGGTTTTTGACGTGCTCAACCCTCTAGCTGATCTGAGTTCAGAGTACATGAGGCAACTAGAGAGTTTTGACTTGAGACAAGGGAGTTAAAAACTCATACTTGTGATTTTACTGGACTTGACTTTTTAAAGTTCAAGACGGAAAAAAGTCAGATCTTTACACATGGAAGCAAAAGGTTTCTGTCACTTGGTCTACAGAACTGATCCAGAACCTCATCTGTTTAATTCACTGGGCAACCATTTTGTAGTTAGTAGTAAAGAAATCATAACCAAAAGTTCTGATTTCTTAAAAAAAAAAAAAAAAAAAGGAAAAAAAACCCAAACACCCAACACCTAAACTATTAAATTGGAACAAATATTTATGGGGGGCGTGGGGGAGGGTTTTGGGGTTTTGTTTGTTTTTGTTTATTTTTTTTTCTTAAAATCTCATGTGCTGGCTTTGTTCTTGCCTTTTTTGGGTGCACTTTATGTACACATTCATGCTGTTGAAACATGCTTTCACAAATACCCACAGAAGATGCCTTCATGTTGGCTCCCTCAGTGCTGATATCAGGAACTGTACACTTTTGTGCAGTGGAGGAGAATGAATGGGTCTCTGTCTTTGTCTCCCTGGAATGAGACAAAAGAATGTCTTCTGTTGAGGGTAGCCTTAAAAACGTTGTCTGATCTGGGTGTCCTCCAGCTGTGCAGGGAAAGCTGTTAACACACTAGTAGCAAATATAGTGTGTTTTCCTCCTTTATATCTTTTTTTTTTTAATTAATTTTAAAAAAAGGAAAGTTATGCTTTATCTGTATCAGGAATGATGGCATTTCTAAAATCTTAAGATTTTGAGGTGGGAGAAGTCTGCCTTTTTCTTAGATCTGGTTAGGACTAAATGAAGTTTAAGGCTTGAGAAACCTGTGCTCAAATCTTTGTTCTGCCACAGAGCAGAGCATGTAATTTGCTACATCTGTGCTTCAGTCCCCACCAATAAATTGGGAGTAAAAGTAAGGTTTTGGAGGGATGAACACACTGAAAGCTGTTGGATGATCAGGTTTCATGTTGATTAGGGCATAAAATCATTAGATGTAAGTTTGTGAGACCTAGAAAACATAATAAGGAATCCAATTTATCTGAACTTTGGAGTTATAGAGCCACAATGAGTTATAGTGCCCTAAATGACTCTTGTATCCTTTTTGTCTGAGAAACGTGTACTCCCTCTCTTTTTCTACTCACACTTAGTTGGTAGAGTACTCAGTCATGTGAATGCTGATCTTCTCATCTGAAATAACCAAGGTTTGTTGACTTTCCTGTATATTAGAAAGCACTCGATAGTTTCCTCAGCCTGCTGGTGAGGCAGCAGGTTGAAAAAATATTTATTTCCTTGGAAGAGGACGAGTACTTAGGATGCATAATTTGATGTGTAGCAAAGGGGAGAAATTCAAGAATTCTCTGAAATTTTGTGTTTAGAGAAAGCTGGGGAGGAAAAGAGAAAAGAACTTTTAAAAAAAATTAATGTCAAACTAGATTTACTGTATACTTTTTCATTTGTAGGTTGTACCAAAAGATTTGCATTTTTAAATTTATCAATTCCACAGTTTCTAAATTATAATAAATACTACTTAATACTTCTTTCTAAATTATAATAAATACTACTTTTTATAGAATTTCTTAAACTTATTTATTTCAATTTTATTTCAGCCTATTTCAAGTTTTGTCTCAAAGTTTTGGGTTAAAGAATGCTAGTATTTTAAATTGTGATTCCAACCTAGACATTTTGGCAATGTGTCTTGTGCCCAAGCCATTTCATTGATTTTGGAGTTGTCAAAGAGATGTTTTAAGGAGTCTTTGAAGATTTTAATTTTTTTTTTCCTGGTGGACTATTCTGTAAATCACAGATCCAGAATGTAAAATGTTTGTATTGCTTTCTCAGTCATCACTCATGATTCCTTATGGACTCAAACCACGCATATGGGGAGAAAATAATTATTAGGGACCTTTCTTACCTTGACCTGACCTTTCCTTACCTTTCTTACCTAATAATTATCCTTCATAATACTACATTTTTTTAAATGAACAGTGTGGTGGGTTTCTCTGTGTTAGATGGACCTCGGAAGGTTCATCTAGGTTGTGGAAAATCTCCATATGATTTACTGGATTTGAGCTACAGTGTTTTTGAGGCTTGTGTGTCCATCTTTGAAAAAATTGGTTTAATGCATTTGATATTCTGCTTTTAAACTGAGATATAAATAGAAAATATAAAATAGATAAAATAGAAGCTAGGTATATACTATACTGAAGGTGTCCAGAACTCTTTCAAAACT
>NW_008824932.1:2499529-2503832 GCF_000699105.1 Pygoscelis adeliae
TTCCTGCTGTAGCGCTACCCACTAGAGTTCTGCCATTTCTATCTAAAGGATTTGTTAACATAATTCCTGAACTGGTGGGTTATGCTGGCACTCTGCTAAACAATTATTGTTACTGTCATCAATTCATGCTCTATTTAGTAGCAATAAAAACATTTAATGGAAATTGATTAAATATATGATAACATTCAATGACATATAACTTACAGATTTGGTATGCTATTCAAGAATGGAACTCTATAGATCAAAGAAACACACAAGACACTTTATGGAGCATATCATATGCCATACCGATGATATCTTTATATTCCTCTTAGAAACAAAGAAACTCTGTGGAAGGACATTCTATTGATATAAATGTTCTGTTTCAAGTGTAACCTTAAAAATGGGGGGATCATATTAGCCATGTGATATTAGGGACCTGGATTTATTCCTGGCCAAGAGAGGAGCTTTCATCTACTGCTCTTTTTTTGAGGTTGGGCTTCCAATAACTCCTCTAGGGGTTTTTTTTTCACGCTTGTGCTAACCGGGAGAGCACTGTTGATTACATTATGGGGAAACACAGCTGGGGCACTTTCATGCACTACTTTTTTCCCCTTTGACTGCTGAAGAGAGTCTTCAGGATGCTTGCTTCTTGAGTTTTCGCCTTGTACCCACGCACTTAAATCAAATAATCTTTATATGCATCCAACACAGTATTCCTGTATACCTAAAAGATGAACTTTAAGTTTAACATATGATTTGTGTGTTGATGTTGGTGAAGGATTATATGAAATTATAGAAAGTTTTGGGGTTCTAACTTCTACTCTTCATTCCATTCCAACCACATATAAATTTTACCTTTGGAAGTGTGTGCTTTTAGAGTGTCAGTGAGATCCTTCTGAAGTGTAAATATCTGACATACCTGTTTATTTCAAATAGATTTTGTTTAGCAAGGTGAAACACTGAAAGAAGTGCTATATTAACTGTATCTTCTGCTAACGTAAATCAGAAAAGTCAAGAGGCTCATGCCTCTCATCTTAATATTAGTGCTGTCTTCAATCAATATGTAATAAACCTCAGTCAGAGCATTCGTTGAAATACTTTTTCCAGAACAAATCTTGCTGTGCATGTTGTTTTGCTAGTAAGCATACAATGAGATTTATGCTCATTTATAAAGCTTTTCAACTTCTTTATGTTTGAAACTAATTTTATATATTACATAAGTGTAATATTACCTATGGATATAAAATATATATTGTGTATATGTACATAATATATGCAGTGTTATATTAAAAAAAGTGTATCTGTAAATATACATGGTTATTTATGCTTTCCTAACACTCATATAACTGTATGCAAAATCCCCTGGTTTTGAAGGAGAAAGGTCATCTTGCCTTCCCTTTCCCAAAACGTCATGATTCCCAACTCAATGCAATCGTTCAGCGATATGAAAACTTTAAGTGGTGCCTGATTTCCTCCTCCTCATATTAATCCTCTATGCCAGTTAACGGATTTAAATTCTTTAAAATAAACCTTACAATTCTGTGAGTGATAGCTTCCTGCTGGCGGTTTATGACAGAATAGCACTACATTTTCAGAAAATTCTTTTTTATAATATACTACCACTCATTAATGACAACAGGAAGCCATCAGTCAGATGAAAGTTCTGTACATTTAACTTAAAAAAAAAAAAAAAAAATCCTATTCTTAATAGAGAGAAAGAAGTAGGGCCAAGCAGGGGAAGACAGATGGCAAGTTGGTGGAGGCACCCAGTCTAAAGTCTCTTAAAAATGTTATTTTTCAAACCATGAAAGGGGAGACTGCAAACCATTTTCATTCCCAGTCAAGAATTCTTGATGGCCAGAATTCTTGATGCTTTAGCATTGCCTGTACAAAACAAACAAAGAAACCAAAAAACTCAAACCCAGATATGCAATAATCTCTCTTCTGCCTTCTTTTCTTACCTTCCTTATTGGTCTGTCAGACAGTAGTTAATGCCTCTGAAGCATAGTAACATAGTATTCTCCTTACCGTGGAGATGGTATAAATTGTTAATTCTAGATTGTGTGTGTGTGTGTATGTTTATATGAAGATCATTTACAAGTAATTGTCTTCACTTGTGATCTCGTTTTCCAGTAACCCTCAAGTCGCATAATGTCATTTTCATTTTTTGTTCAGTACATTTTATATAAAAGGCACATTTCAACAACCTGTGTTGAAACTGGAGGGACAGATAGAAAGACAGGCTTTCTTCCTTCCTTAAACATTTCTAGGTAGGGAGTTCTCACAAGCAAAACAGAATGGTACAAGAATGGTGTTAGGTGTAGCAGGAGACTGAAAGTGAAGAAATGTAAATCTGCTATCGACACTGTGTCGGAAGGAAAAATCAATTAACCAATGCAAGTTAAGCAGTGGTGAAAGGATTCAGGGGGGACTCAGGTTCAAAATTGCTTGTCTTATTCTCACTATTGAGTGCTCCTAGTGGGTGTCAGTGGCACAAAATGAATGTGAAAAGCAGGAAATAAAGGAAATTAAAAAAAAAACAACCTATATCTAATAAAATAAGAGTTGTTATCTAGGGAAGTAAACATAACAGAATAAACTACATTGACAATTATTTAATCAGAGACTCTCTCCATCCAGGACTCTTCTGAAGTGATCTCCTTCCAAATTTTATGCTAAGCTTTTCTTTAGAAACTCTTTCAAAAAGTTAATAAATTAGGAGATGTTTTCATAAATATTTGGTCAATTTGAATAGATTGCTTTGTAGTTGGACTCAATAGACTGCTTACAACACAGCACAGAACTATCTAATATATTCTAGCTCTGCATTTACACCCATAATTCATGCTATTTACTTTTCTCCTATGCTTCTGTGAACTCTTAAACCATCTTTTAAAGCAGAATCTTAATAGAAAGTGGAACTGGCTGAGGAAAACAAATCTATGACACATCCGAAAATTATGAAGACCATAAAGGAACTAGGGAAGGAAGTATGATCTAGACTCTTAATTAATAGTATTTTATCTTCAATTTCACTATTGAACCACTATTGATCAGAGCAATGGCAATATACTATAAAGAATGTATGTATTTTGTGGAGTGTGGTAGAGATTCTGTATTTCTGTTTAAGGTCTTATGAGTCAAACCTAGAATCGTAAAAGTCAAGCTTGAATGAGTAAGGCAAAAAAGCACAGGTAACGAAGTGCTGGATTAATGAAATGATGAAACAAAACACTTAGCCATTAAATTCTGACAATTTGCAATTTCTGCATTGATTTAAGGTGACTTGTGATGTATACAGATCTGACCAGTTCAGATCCCCTTGCATCACGTCATCAAAGACAGTGTGTTTTGATGTCCTGGATTATTTCTAAGACTGTATTTCAGTACAGAACTCTCAACCCAACCTTGTTTGGGTCGGTGTTTCTTGTTATGTCCAAAATAAGGTTCCAGTTCTGCCCTGAGTTGTTACTCCCATAGGCCGAAGTAGGGCACACATGCAGACCGTTTTTTGGAAGTAAAGTCTGCATTTTATACACTGTATTAGCAACCCTTTCATGCACTAGATTAAAACATATTTTCAGGTTTTGTCCATCATATTCATTACAAGCAAAGAAATTTATTTTATCAAGTGCCTAAAATAACACTTTGTATTTTATGTAGTGTAAAACACCAGTTTATATTAAAAATAAGAGGAAATAAGGGCAAGATGTTAGAACTCATTCATACATAGAGTGGAAAAATAGGCTGTTTATTTTAGTGGCCTATCTTGCATAGGTGGCAACCTTTTTTTATTAGTGAATGATGCATACTTGCTGACAGAACGTGTTCATGGGTTTTGTGCCTTTGTTTCAAGTGATTCCTTTGAAAGAATAATAAAATGACTTGAACAAAACCATAGATCTGATTACAGTTGAGCTGTAAAAGCGCTTGGAAGACTAATTCAGATCTGACATTTTCAGAATAATTCCTGATAAACTTCAGCAGACTGATCTCAGATCAGCTGTGGGTAAAACTATTTTCTTGGGCTCTGTGTGAGTAAAGGAATTCCTTTCAAAAGAGGACAAAAGACAAATATAATGTATTCAGAGTACTCAAAATGCAAATATCTTCTAACTGTATCAAATAGAAGGACTGTGAATGATACAACTTATGTTAGGAGAGTTCATAATCCAGGCCAACAATTTGTGCTATATTGATCAAATATTTAAAACCTAAGCAGCACTTTTTTCTAACACCCACCTCCACCACCCCCACTAGAATTTAACTTAATTATCTACCTGGTCAATATTTCTCCAGTTCAGAAGACAGTCTGTTAATC
>NW_008824932.1:2503921-2537084 GCF_000699105.1 Pygoscelis adeliae
ACAGTGCAGTTAGCATACTAAGAAACTTTAGACAGAGTAGTTATGATTTTATAAGAGAACATTTACCATTTACATAAACTCAGTACAGTTACAGTTATGCAAGGTACTGAAAGACAGAGCAATGTCCCTAGAGTAAAATTCACCAATTGTTACTCTTAATTATGTTTGCATGCATAATTCATAAATATACTTCATGGTCGAGAGAGGAAAAAAGATAAGACTGAACAAAAGAACAGAATTCTTCACAAAACAACTACAGTATAATTAGGCAAGATATTTAATATGCTTATTACCAAAGTGATTTTTAGTTACAGAGCTAAATAATGTCTCCCTTTGGAGGACAGAAAAAAAAATAAAGGCGGGGAGGGAGACACGAAAAAGAAAAAATTCCTCACTTTGCATTATCCCACGTGGTGAATGAACCTGTTCTCCTAATAAGCTTCTCCTTTCAGAGAATGTAAGAACATAGTTGAGGAAGATCAAACAAAGGGAGGGCCAGAGCTGCTCTCATCATGTTCACAGGAGCTGCTGAGGTCCCACTTCAAAAAGACTCGTGGCTATACTTCATCTCCCAAACAGGGCTTTGTGGAACGGTGACTCAGTGCAGCAGAAGTGAAGAGTCTCTTCCAACTCCTCAGAACACATCAGGGGACAGCCTGTGTTTTCTGAAGACAGCAAGCTACATACTACATAAGCTTGACAGTTTTATTCAAACTAACTTTTCTATTATGCATCTGCAGTATTTGACTGAAGGCCTGCTGGGGAGATTCTCTTTAATTTGAGAATTCTGGATTAAGCCTATGAATTCATCCCATCTAAATTGTGTGTCATTGGAATCAATGACAGTGTGTATTCTGGAAGAGAGATTAATCTTTATGCTTCAGGGCTAGAGAACAGAAGAATACTTACATTGGGGGAAAACTATTTTGCATCTGCCTGGTTTCAGGTTCTTCTTGATATGGGACTGAACCAACTGCTGGCCCCACAGTCACTATAATGGTTCCTAAATTTTTCTCTCTGCCGCCCCTAAAGAAGTAAATTTACAAGTCCTGAACAGGATTTTAATACAAACTTAACATGGTAACTGTGGAAGGACACAAGATTTTCATACCAGTTGCAGAACTAATTTTTAATTTTTTCTTCTAAAGGTCAAGTTGACACACAAACCTGAAAGGGACCTTCTGAGGAGGCACAAAGAGCTATGGAACAAAAGACTTACTATATTATAAAATCTCTGATTTTGAAGTCTACAGGACTGTTGCCTGTACTGGAAAAAATATCTTATGCTAATGCTCATTCATGATCTAGCTGTTTAAAAGACATCCTGCCTTACACTTCAGTCACTACAGTGTTATCACCTCATAGTGTGTATGTACCTTCAACAGCCATTAATTATAACCTGTCAGGGGTGTTATATTATTTATCTGTAAAATCTTGAGCAAATGGAAAATGTGCCTGAGTCTTCTGGATTTGAAAATAGAATAAAATCCTCTACCTCAGCTAGAAGTAAATCAGAGCTTTAGGAAAGCCCTGGAGGTTTTTTTTAAGTTAACAAATTGTTGAATTTACTTAATGTATCAATGTATGATTTAATTGAAAGCCGACTCAAACCATATCCTTCTCCTTCTCCCTGATCTCAAATGATCAAATTTCTTAGTCTGTGATAACCCTACAATTAATTTTCAACAGCGAGAAAACAATTTATTCTATCAAGATGATACACTTCCTTAGTCACAAACTGCTTAAGACTTCAAACTCCAAATAGCTTTAAAGGCAAAGCATCAGATAAAATTTTACTTTGCAAAGTAGAAAAAAACTCCACACTCAGACATATCACACTGATTCAGAAATTGATCTCTAGCTGCTACTCTTCCCTAGCACTTACCTGTTTCAGGTACAGAGGTAATTTTCCAGAGAGGTGCACGTTCCCCAGGAACACCATTGTTCAGGGCTGTATCAAAGGGGTCCTATAATGCTGAAGTGCCCAGTCTTTATTCAGCTGAGTGTTCAAAACAAAGAGATTCCTTAACCTCAGCAGACGTTTCTGGAGGTTGTGATTCAGACAGTAACTGGTCATTTGCAGATCCCTTGCCGGACCTTGTTCAGAATTCAAATATTCAATGTTTGGACGTTCAACTTTGAATGCTTTCCATTCAACGCTTCTTGTACTCTGGGATTGTCAGATTTGTATCTTGCTGGAGAACTGTATCTAGTTCATTATTTAATTAACAGGCTTCACAGGATAACCCCTACTCAGTGCTGCCATCTCTGAGGTAACAGGATGAATAACAAGCTGGATTTTTAGTTACTACTCCTTTCAAGCATTGCTAGGTCATATTTTGAGTCAATAGTCTTCATACAGAAAAAGAAAGATTGCCAATGTGATACCACCAAATCTGGTCTGGAGTGAAGTAGTAAAGCAATTGGAGAGTGCCATAGGTACATAAGCAGATGACCCAGTGAGTTGACTTGAAGTTGTTACCTTGGCTTGCTTAGGAATATTATTTCATGGCCGGAATAGTTTTGCCTGCCTCAAAAGCAGAGCTCTGAGCAGTGCTTTAGTTGTACAGAAACATTGTCACTTGGACAGATCTTCAGGTGACAGCTGCTACCTAATTCTGAAATGGTGACCTTTAAAAGTACTGGAGTAATGAATATAAAAACCTTAGCCTGCCTACTTATGGAAGCCTTGTAGGCATTTCCAAAAACTAGTATAGTTGCAAAATAATGGTGGAAGGATTGGCAGAAAGGAAATGTCAGCTGAAAGTCTTGTAAAGAATGTGTCAGACTGCAATTTTGTCAAAACAAACTGGTATTAATCATCATCTTTTAAAACAAATAAACCAAAAAACCTGTAAAGAATGTCTGCTGTATCTTGCCTCAAATGTATGGTAATACAGCACCAAGCACTTCTATTGGTATTAGGGACATTCAAAATCTGCCACAAAGCAAGTATTAGTAAACAATGTCCTGCTTTCTTCATGGTCAGACAACCAGGAAATTTCTAGGAGGATGTCCTCGTACTGATCTACTCACATTCACCATGCTGTTAAGTAAAGTAAAACCAAATGATGACAGAAGCTTTACTCCTGATTTGGTTATTGCAGTACCTCTGACTTCATGCCTGTAAAGTCACTTCTTGACCAACAAAAAGCTGAAAGGAAATTAGTTTAAGAGATCATAATCCATTGCTATGAGCAGGTTCAGAAGAACAAGTTAATCCTGTAATAGCATTAACAAAATATCTCCACAGAATATTCACTGTTTTTATTTGGTTTTGTTTGTTGTTTGGGTTTTTTTAATCAGTTGGACCAATTAAACTTTGCAGATGAACACCTAATGTTTGAGAATGTGTAGAACAGAGCTTATACATGGGAAGGTCAAGAAAGATTTGTCAGTTAAAAAAAAAAAAAAGTGTGGGGAGAGGAAAGTTATAGACCAGCCAGCTTAACTTCGATTTCTGTAAAAGTACTGAAAGTATCAGTCTATTTTTAAACTCTTTAGAAAACAACAGAGATGAGTAACAGCCAGCGTAGGTCTGTAAAGAGCAAATCATGTACAACTAATCTAATTTTGTCTGATGGTATAGCATGCTCTTTGGATAATGTAACAGCAGAAGGATTCTAGCTTGACTTTCATCCTGGCACTCTTGCAACATCCTCATAACCTTGGGGTACAGGATCTAGCTCTCAAGTGGATGAGGCAACGTTTTAAATTTTTTCAGTGATTCATTGCTCGGTTCATTTTTCTGCTTTGACAGGGCTCTAAAATGCTCTATCGTGAATTTTGGTGATATTCAATATTTTTATTAATGCTTATTAAAGTTGCAGATGACAGCCATGGGAAAGGAGCTGAGAATATGCCAAAAAAACAGTAGAAGAATTTAAAATGACAAATTCAAGATCTTGCTTAAAAATATATTGCATTTGTCCTCATTGAAAAACAATCTACTACGTTTTGATAAGAATAAGCTGCTCACTCACAAAATGAGGTAAAATTGGAAATCCTTCAGAAAAGGACCTGGCAATTATAGAAAATCACATATAAATCATGAGTGACAAATATCACATTGTCACAAGAGAATAAGTGACATATCATAAGTGATATATCACAACAATATCATATATGCACTGCCCAGACCCATGATATATTTTGCAGCCTGCAAAATTCATGAAATCATTCTCTGCTGTACTTAGCCTTGGGAAGGACTGCCTATTGTGTCCAGGTCTATGCACTGCACTGCAGGGAAATATAAATTGGCTGGACAAACTGAAAAGGAAGTCAGCATAACCTTCAGGAAGAGAAGGAAGAAAGGAAATGGGAATGTTTAGCATCAAGGGGGTGATGTGAAAATGTTTTCCAGTATATAAAGAGGCAGGGAACTTATTCTCCCTGTCTAGGATGGGTAAAATAAGCAAACATGATCTTTAAAATACAGTAAGGAAGATTTAAATTTGACAAAGGAAAACTTCCTAGTGAAAAACATCATGAAGCTTTTTACCTCTCAAAGCGCTGCTTACACTCACAGTCTGTATTTCTGTTACGTGGATGAAGTAGTTATACATTGATACGTTCATAGTTTTGTGGGTCTTCAATCCAAACCAAGCCCCTGGGTGTTTTACTTATACTGTAATTTCAAATTCCCTAAAGGGCTCAAAACATATTTATAGTATGAATATAACCGTCTTGTTTTGCATCTTTTTAAATGACTGAACAGAAACTGTTCCCAGCCCCAAATCTGGATGCAAATAACCTGGAATTTTCTGGAGAGGATTTCAACCCTGTATTCAAGCTTGAATTATGCATCCTAAATCCCTATCTGATTTGGAGCTATTTTGTGCAAGAAAGCATTTGGAATTAATTTTTTTTTTTTTTTTCAGTTTTTAATTAGAAAAAGAATCTGACTGATTACATTCTCCCCTTCAATTAACTAAAATAATTTCACTTCTGGGCTTATACCTTGCATGCCAAATTGCAACTAAACGTGCATAGTAAAGCCTGATGGTAGTATCCCTAAAAATAGAGGTTCAAAATAGGAATGCTCTGAGAATTTAAACTACATGAGAATGAACAGTAACTCTCTAATGTTTCAGGACAACCTAAGATTCTTTTTTTCTCCTCTATTTGTTCCCAGAAGACTTATTTTTATATAATGCACGAATACCAAGATTTGTGGTGGGAATACTTTACATCTACAAATGGCTGTCCCATTGGGATTTGTAGCACTGTTTTAGATTTCTGCTTCAGATTTCTGATTCGGTTTCCTGAAGTTTCACCATCAGACCAAATGCCTTTTCAGAAGAGTTCTGTTTTAACACTTTTCTGTATTATACACAGTTCTTTTTATATACCTGGATTGGATTACATTGAATCACACTGTCAAATTAATTAAAAAACATGGTCTTGTCATAGCAAAAACGTATGTATTAAAAAAAGCAGCAAGTCATCAGCATATACTAAATACGATTTGTTGTCTTAAAGAATAATTTATGTTCATAGTAAATCTTGGAACTCTTTCGAGGAGGAAGAGAGAAGTTTCTATTTGTACTCATAAATGACTTCAAATACTGATGAATGAATATATGAGAGTCAAGTCAGCACTGTCAATGCTGAGACAGAACCAAACAATCCCATTTGATAGCTAATATGTTTTATGATCTAGTACCTTGTTTCAGTTTTCTCCTTAATATCTTTTGTTCTTTTTAAGACTCATTCAGTTTAGAGCAGGATTCCCAGTCTTTGTAGTTCAAAAAAGAAGTCATTGTCTTTAGGTATCTCTGCAGATCCTCACATCCTCCCTATGTCTTGATTATGCTGTCTCGTTCTGCCCTGCAGCTCTAAGTGAGTACCTTTTCAGTCAGTTCACACAGTTAAAATTGCTGTCTAGATTCATCAGGTCACATCTTGGTTACTGCATATTCCTTTTCTCTTGCCTGTAGAAATGTGATCTCGCTCCCTACATGTCTGTACAGAAGGCTGAAGAAATTTATAGCTCATCATTCAGTTTTTGCATCTCTCCACCGATTTTCCATTGCATCAAAGAGAAAGCACTTGTCCTCGCTTTCAAGGCTGTCACCCTGCCCAACTTACCCTCATTTGTTCGCACCAGAGAATTTTGTTCTTGAATCTGATCATCCCTTCTTTGCCAATTTGACTGAAAATGTAGTAAGTGCTTTTGGGCTGTGTCTCGCTGGGACTCCATACATGGGACGCGCTCTCCAAAAAGTTCTGCAAACCATTCTTTAAACTTCCCTCTGCCCTCAGAAATATCTGGCAAATATTAAACTGCCAGTAAACTGAGACCATTCTCTCATGTTAATCTGAATGGTTTCCTTTCTAGTCCTAGAGCCTGGTGCTAGAGAGCAGATGATTCTGTATTCGTTAATCCATTAGCATTAAACCAGGATTGTAAAATTTTTTGAATTTTTGGAATTTTTTGGAATTAAGGATTCATTTTTGTTCTGAGCTTGTAGATCTCTTAGAAATGTGTCTGGACACTAGAATAATACAAAATACACTTAGTAATTCTGTAGTATTCTTGCATTATGATAATTACCGTTATAATATGGCTATCAGAAAAGATTAATGAAATAGTGGACTTTCCATAGAGTGGTGGGTTTTTTTTTCCTTCAAAGCCTGCAAATTGTCAGGTTTTGTATGACAGTGGAATGTTACAACATCAGTGTAGAATCACTCTGGCCTACTTGTTTTAGTCTGGCTCAAAAAAGATGACTTGATTGTAGTGTCAATCAAACTGTTCTTCCTTCTAATTGTGGCAGTGTAATGATTTTAATTTTAAATAACAAATAGGCAAAGAAAAGCTCTATGTAAGGACTTCCAAAACTGATTTTAAAATCTGTGTTCCACCATAAGAGGCATTGTTCACTAGTGAACAGGGATGGAATAATGACACTGGAAGACAGCATGTGCAGCAGAGCGCGGGTAGCATAGGTTGGCATAGATTGATGCCAGAAGATTTTAAGTCATATTTATTTTTCTGGTAAACATCTGCTGGGAATTACTGAAACTGAGGTTTTAGGGAATAATCAAATATAAGTGGGAAGATGAGGTTGGCTTTCACAGTATTACAGCCTGTGTTGCTCAAGTTGCTCATGACCAAGATTTTGAAAAATAATTAGGCTGTCCTAAAAACAGCAAGATTAGGTTTGGGGTTAGTTGTTTTTTCCTTTGTTTTCTAGTTTTTTTTAACACATAGGATATGCGTTTTAAGGTTCATCTTTTAGATCACAAGGGCTAGGACATTGTTTGCTTATCTGTCTTTAAAGAAGACATAGAACCTGAAGTAGTTTATTTACACATGAATTTCAAGAGAAAAAATATAAGACTTTAAATAAAATTCTAAAAGTCAGAAACAGCTTGATCTGCAGGACTTTGCAGTTGCTGAAATTGGGCACATAAAGAAAACTAGAAGAGAAGAATGCGGGAAACAGAGGCTAAAGAGGCAGAAATTCTTGATGCTGTGCAAAATACCACATTTGAGATGCATCATTATTCTGAGCCATGAAAGCAGTGTAATTTCTTCATCAATACATTCACAAATACTGGGGCAACTCAGGTACACCGATACTTGCAAAGGGAAAATTAGAGTTTTGAAGTTTAAAGCAGAAGAGGCAAAGTGTTTCTTTCATTCTTCAGGGCTGAGTCAGTGACACTCAGTGACTCCATTTACAGGCTTAAACAAATTCTCCTTCTAAAGCCCTATCTCTTTATCTTTAGAGATAATGGATTGGCTGATCTAACTGGCTCAGCTAATTATTCTGGGGTTTAAACTGAATAGGCTGAACTAAAACGAGTAACTCCAGATATGGCTGAGACAATACACGTTCTGTGCAAAGGCCAGTGCTCAATACTGGGAACATTCTTCAATATGGTAACAACATTTTCTACGGAGACGTCATACTCTTACTTATTCTAGTATGTTTTGGGGTTTTTTTGTTCCTTTATTTCTGAAAACTTAGAGATTGAATACAGCAACCATATAATATAAGGAAAGTATAACCATTTTTTAATTGCATTAATGACCATCAGAAATTCCTGAAGAGTTGCAGGTTAAAATCCTGCTTAAGGCACTTGTGCAGTTCAAACCCATTGAGTTCAATGAATAAAATAAGAAATATATGGCATGAATCACATTTAGCTGAGTTTATAAAGGGCTTCCTGGTAAAAATAAACATGTACCAATTGTTGTTTAAACCTCAGGGGAGGAAAAGTTAGTAAATAATTTCATAAAGATTTGCCCTCAACCAAAAGTTGGGAACACACTCTGATTTAGTTAAGAAATTGATAGGAACACAGAAATTTCATCCTGGATAAAATCATGCAGTCCAATATCCTGTCTCTAGAAGTGGCCAAAACCAGATTCTTTAGAAGGGCCTATAGCAGGCCGACGTACTATGGCACGTCTTTGCACATGTCTGATCCTGATCTCGCTAGAGATTGTGCTTCAGGGCTTAATCAAGTTTCATTCTTCCTTCCAAAATATATAGATTGACATTAATTATAGCAACTCTAGGTAAGTCTGTTATCCACATATACATTCGTAACTGTTTTGAATCTTTAGTTTTGTCTGCAGTAGCTTCCTGTAGTAGACTTTGCAGTTCAAGTTTGTTTTCAGCATCCCATTATGCCAATTCTTTTGGGTGTCCTTTTGTCGTTATACACACAGAAATCACTGATTTACTTTTGCTCTAACATTTTGGATTATTCGTTGTTTTACTGTATCATGCAGACTCCCTTTGTCTTCAGTGTTAAAGAAAAGAGACTAAATCCAGAATGTACCCAATATAAACAAACCAAGTCCAACCTAAAAAGATAACATAAACTTTTTAATCGTTCTCTTAAGGGCTGCCAGGATTGCATGAAGCATGTGTTATCTTTTTTAATAGGGTAGATAATTGTTTAAAACTCCCTCACTCTTAACAAATATTCACCTGTATAAAAGTCTGTCTTCATTTAGCAGAGCTGTGGAAAAGTCCTTTGGCATTTTCTGTGGGAAGTAGCATAAATGTGCACACATGTGCTAAAGTAATTTGATGTAGAGCTCTGCGAATTATATATTTTCCTCTGTGCTCATGTCTTCCCAAGTAATCTTCCTCTTTTTGTTTTTCTCTCCAGTCTCCAAACAATTTGATATTCCTCAGATTGTTAAGGTCTTCATATGTCAGTTGACTTTCTAAACACCGTACTAGATTTGTTGTATGAAGCATTCCAAGGAAAATACAAGAGAAAGAAAGTAAAAACCTGTCAGTTTTTGCCACATGCTGATATAAAACAAAGCATGGGCCATAAATATGGAAAAATAAAGCATGAACTAAGATAACCTGGGGTCATTCAGAGAGTGTCTTTTTCAAAACCAGCTGAATCGGTGCCTGTTCTCACATGACGCACTGGGCTCTGCGTTGGGTTGATAAGATTCTAACATAGCATGACACTAATTTTTTTTTAGACAGAAACTAATTAACTCCTCACTGAGACTTAGGGGAAGTTCTACTTAATAATCATTGGGACAATTGCTCCTAAAAGTAGTCAATCAAAGAGCTGAATGCATTGAATCAGAAAGTCAAAAGATAGCTCATTTTCAGCACAGACAGCTCTCACCCAAGTAGCATTAGCCTTCTATGATCAGATTTGCATTTTTACCAGCATTGGAAAGAGAGAAGCATGCAATTGCAGGGAAGCTCAAGGTGCAGCTAGACATCATTTGATCCAATATGAGCTGATCCAACAACTCACTGCTGCTGAGAGGGGTAGTTAGGCTCATTCCTGATTTTAATATGGTCCCGCTCACAGTGCCAGCTCTGGCACTTACGTGACCTCACAGTGAGTTGCTTCAACCCACTAAATCAGCAGTAAAAAAAACCCCAATTAACTGTGCTACAAGGGTCAGGTTCCTCCAGCAACAACAGTCTGTTTCAGCTTCCTTTGAAAGAAGAGTAGAAAGCCCTTCTCTGAGATCTTCTTCAGCTGCTAATCCCTGCCTCCATTTTTGGTGTTTCTCCTTTTTGCATTGTTAAGGCAGGGACTGGCTACCCACTCGGTTTCTTCTTGCACAGTAGGGTACAGATGAGTAGAGAAGGCTGAAGGAAAGAAGTAAGCAGGAGGCCTGATTTAGCAGTTTTGAAATGCAAGTTTGTCCCCTAGGTAGTCAAGAGATCCCAAAGTAGGAGAGAAGCTGGGATAGGCAGGGAAGGGGAAAGAGGGAGAGAGAACAGCATTCATGCTGCTCAAAACTCTCATTCTTCCCTCTTTTTAGATTTGTCTCACTCCTCCCATGAGAAGCCAGCTGATCCCTTTTGGTCCTTCTACTCGGCTACCTTTCCATCTCCCCTTCCTTTGCACACACTCCCTGTCACAGTTACAACCTTGATTTTTTTTTTTTTCCTTTTCAACTGAGAAGCCCTCAGCCAGCTCATGGACATATTGTTTGGTGTGAGAAGCATCCTAAAACGCTACTAACAACTAAGATTCTGCCCTGATTCAGAACCAGCCTTCACTGAACAAGTGCTTTGAGCTACATTAAGAAAGTGTTATTAAAAAAATTATGGTTTTTTTCCCTAATACTAAAATACTGATTAGGGCTCAATGTGGCCTGCTATTTCCCATTTTCTTCATGGCTAATGCATAATATCCACAGTAGGAGAAACTTATTATCTGTGTAGACTGCAGTACTGCTTAAACCTCCAGCAAACAGGAGGAGGAATGATTCAACTGATATCAGGCAGTATTTTTTGTTTTTAAAAGGCAGTCTGATTTGTATAGGTTATTTCATTAACTGCCCCACTGGATATGAATGTGTACTATACATCTGCAGTGTTTGCCATCAGTCTGCTTTCATATCTTATTTTCTTAATATTTTTCTATCTTTAGATGCCATTCTTGCTGGCTTTGCTCTTTGAGCTACTTCTTAGCCACCCTACATTATACATTTTATTTTAGTCATATCTGTTTACCTTGAAGATGGTTCAAATGCTTCTGAAAGAATAAAAACAGGCATTGGTCCAACCTTCAGCTAGCCTATAAACTAATCATAACTGTAAATATCACACATTTGGTGCAGAGAAGTACATATGAGTAATGAGGTTTCAGCCTCTGCTGCAGGCGGTCTTGTAATGAATGTCTTATAATGTACCAAAGTATGTTGCTACTTCCATCTGCTTTTTGTGCCTTATTTTATTTACTGCTACCAGTTCATCTACAATCCAGTCACGATTCCTTCCTCTCATTCTAAAATGGCAACAGCTCATGGTCTTGTGCCTTGCTACTCTCACCTGATTTGATCACCAGCCCCATCAGTTTCTGCTTTCTGCCTTGCTACACTTCGCTTTCTGTGCTGCTCCTTTTCCACCTGCACTGTTAGTAGTTTGGCACGGGTAAGTGTAGCAGTCTTTCAGAGCTACAGGCAGTTTCTCATCTTCAGATTCTGAGGTGCCTCCTTCATCGAAGTGCAGATGTGGTGGCAAACCTGGAAACGTTGGAAACAGAGCCCTGCAGGGACTGAGCTTTTAGGCCTCGTGGGTTTTAGAAACCTGCTGGGACTTGGTTAGAAGAAGCCTTTGGGGGATGATAAACTCTGTAGTTGCAAGCAAGGAGTACCTTGAGCAGAAGACAATTTATCTCCATTGTGTTTGGAGAGAAGTCAAGGGAAATAAATATAGACTTGTCTCAATAGGAGAGATGTATACTGTTGATACTCTTGCTCACCTCAGCTGAAATAAGTTGCAGTTAAGTTTGTCTAGACTGAGTAATTAAAAACATAATGAGACAAATTATTTATCCTTTAAGTTGTCTTCAAATTAGGAAATGTTTATATGTAAAAGACCCCTCGGTGGGCTCTTCTGGATAGTTTGGTAAGTTTTTTTGTATCTCCCCTTCAGCAATTGCTGAAGTACATCAATCATTTTGGAGTGGAAACGGGAGATGGCTAGACCATATTTCCCTGAGGATCAAAGCCAGACTGTTGAATTTGGAGAAGCCTGGAGGTTGCTTTTACTTGGCATGCTATAAGTAGCTATGAAATACTTGCTAATCTTTTTCCAACTGTCATGGAGAAAGTCAGAGCTGCTATGGTGTTTTCTGTTAGAATCTTGGTCACTGTTGTGTATTGCTGGCTGTTCCTTTTTTTTTTTTTTAGTGGCATCTATATGAGTTAAGTTTCACTTAAGTTTTATTCAGCTCATTAACGAGATGACAATCCACCCCCTATTAAAATATGTAACAAAACACTCTACCTAGAATGAATGCACTAAAAGCACTTAACTGTCAGTTCAGCCCGCACTACCACATTTTCACCTGCTTGTGTTACGCACCTATGGTGTGTTGGCTGCATAGTCATTGCAGTTTTGGAGAGTCCATATTTATAACCTTTTAAAGTGTATAGTAATGACTATTCAGAAGTCCTCAAAGGAAGCTATAAAACTGTACAGATGGGTAACTGTCAGTAAGAAAAGTGAAGTAATCTTTTTAGCCTAGTTAAAATTATATAGTGCAGTTGCAGAAATAGACTGTAAAACATTATCAGAGTATTTATCCCTAGCCTTTCACTTCTTCTGATTCAGTTGGCAAACCCTTTGGTTTGCTTCCTATCAAAGAGACTTCAGTTCTGTGTGTCCACTGAATATGGTGGCAATGCTGGAAGAAGTGTGTAAAGGGAGTGTATTTATGTAGCACTGACAATTCCAAAATTATGAAAAATAAAAATCCCAAATTATTATAAGGATCCCTCTTGTTTTTGTTTTTCTTCTGAGTTCTGAGCCATTAGATGTACTCTAGTTGTGCTTTGTAAAGGATTACTCTTTGTTTTCCTTAACAAAATGGCAACAGAAGGAATGAACGTAGTAGCAGTGAGACCAAGGTAGTGTTTACTGCCAGAGAGGTTAGTAGCTTGGATCCCAAAGCAGTTTCAGTGTAGCCCTCTAGGGGAACCTAACAGATCTCTCTGCAAAGTCCTTCCCTGCACAGTGTAGACGTAGTCCATGTCATATGCGGACTTTATATGGATCACTCTGAAACTGAAGAGCGAAAAGTTGAATACCTGCTTTGGTAGACAAGCTTGAGTTAATAATTGTCAACCAGTTTGCAAAGCAATTGCAAGAGGCAGATGGAACGTTTCATTGATTTGTAAGTAGATTAGATTAGCAGAATGAGAAGATTGTATCCCACCCTCTAGTCATTGATCATCCCTAGGAACATTGAGGCTTCCAGATAGAGATCCTGTATCTTTGGGGAGGACCAAAGGAAAATGCTGAGAAACCAACTGTGAGGAAATGGATTCCTTTCCTACCACAGGAACTGTTGCTTTTTGATATCTACTGTTGGCTGGCCGTTTTCTTTGTCTTTTGTTTGTTTTTATAGTTTTTGCTATTAATCCAGATGAACTGAAAGTCTTGATCTTTTGCCTGAGTCTTGTTGACTTCCATTGAAGTTCAGATATTGCTTGACATGTCCAGCCTGCATCTGGGTTGGACATAGGAATCCAGGTTCTTCTGAAAAAATAAGCAGACTCTTGAGTAATATTTAAGATTCTCCTTAGAAACATTCCTGTGTCTGAATTTCTGAATGTGTGTATATGCTTACCTCCAGTGTGTTTTTCAGGATAGCAGAAGAATGTGTGAGGACCGATCAGTAGAATGACTGCTGCAGGGGAGAGTAATTTCCATGGGGAAGAGGCAGTCCTTCAGATAGCTTCTCCAGGCACCGGCATAGTGCTGTCCTCAGGTGGAGTTAAGAGAATAGTTCCGTCTCCGCATTGACCTCCCCATGCAGGGGGAAGAGTCCATCATTGCCCGAGGAATCAGGAGTTATGTGAGGAACTCCTCAAGGCTGTCAGTGACGGATGTCATTCAGGACTCTACTGGCTGCAGAGGGAATTAGGACTCTGAAAGAATCTGAGGCATTTCACAACTCCGAACTGTAATAAGGGCTGCTGGCCTGCAGAGCAGGAACTCCTTTAACGAACAGGGAAATAATGCCTTCTGGCCAAAAAAGCTATTGGTTTTATTCACATTTCAGTCTGACCTCAGCAAATCTTTCATTTCCCTATACTCTCTAGGTGACTGGCTAGAAATTGAGTGCTCGTATATACCATGTTTGCTGAGATAGCTTTAATCGACAATCTAGCTGGAGAAAACAGCTCTTCTGGGCCTTTTAAAGCTGGTCAGTGATCAGCTCTAGCAAGCTTGATTACGTCCATTTAGCTCACTAGTGCATACTGATTGAGAGAGAGACATAAAACTGGGACTTAAAAGCCAGCAGAAATGTGGAATCTTGCACATGGTAGATTGAACAATGCTTACGAAAAATAATATCATGTTCGGAACATGATCACTGAACCATGACCTCAGTACAAAGGCTGAGAACCTAATAATATGTCGTTATTTTTTATTTTTCCCTGTCCTGCATCCCAATGAAGAATAAAATATCCCCAGATTCTTCTGTTCACACTGAGAAAAAGTAAAAAATTATGATCAGCTTTTGCCCTGTTCAGCTGGAGCTTTACTGCTGTACTGGTTTAACAGAAGCCATTGAAAGAAGCTCTGCTACCTCTTTCAAGCCAATAGTGACTTCTTTACAGCAGCGGGATCCTATATGGGAGCATAATATTCTGTACTGAATGTCAGGAGCAGTTGCTACCATTTGTTGGATGTGAACTTAATGGATGAACAGCAGTGAGTTTATTTGCCAGAAATATCAAATGCTAACGAACAGCTTGCTGTAGTCCTGGCCTTGGCTTCCATCATTAACCTGATTAGACCAGAATTATCTGCAATGTTCTTGGATGTTCTTTCACTAGTATTAGAAGGTCATTAAACAATGGGCATATATTTTGCAAGCTCCACTGGGATTTCTTTTAATTTCAAAAAGGTAGAGAGGGATTTCATGTTTCATTTTGAAATGCAAATTTTTTATATGAGTTGGCAGATTCTCAGCTTCAAGCAGAGAGAGCCTGAATTGGCTGGATCTTATTGCTAACGTTTTTGTTGTTTTCAGTTTAATTGTAAAAATTGTAGCAGGGTTGGTTGCATTGTTGTTTTTTTGTAAAAGCATAACGTTCACCCTTTAAAGATCCTGAACATCATCTGTTTTGTTTTTCAGATATTTTGTTTGTTTTTAAGGACAAAGTGGTTTTGATCATAAGGGAAAACAATATTCATTCCATCAAATATATGCTGTCCTGGTGTTTGTTATTTATATAAACAACTGTATTATAATAGTTGTTTAATTGTCCATCGTGGCAAAAAGTTTGAACCTCACAGTTGAAGTATGGGTAGATGAATTGGAAGAAAATAGGAAGTGCTTGAAGACAATTTATAGCAGGGATTGGTATAGCTCTATGTATGTGATGTTATTTTGTGGACCTTAGTAGTGGGTAAACTCTTTGTTGTCTCCCTCCAACATGGTTATCTGTGTCTGGTTTATTTTACTCTAATATACTTTATGAGTAGACCCAGCAAGTTCCAAAATGAGTGTTAGAAGTTCATAACTTCAAGATACAGTGTTCAACTTTTAATAAAGAGACAATTTTTTAAGTTCTGTGTAGGTATTTTTCACCTCCTGCCTGTAGCAGATTCTATCCAGATGTTTTGTGTCTTTGCCCCAGTGCAAACATTGCATGAGTGTTTCTCACAAATGAAACCGGGCTATTGTACAAATCCTAAATTTGGCAATTACATCACTATAGCTGTCCATGTCGTATTATCAAATCTCAGCATTTTTATTATGTTTTGGCCTTAGTCACCTTAATATTCCCAGTGATGAGAGATGACTTTTTATCTCATCTCAGATTTTCTGGCAAACAGTACTCTTAACTAAAGCTTCTCCAGCAGACTCCCCCGTGGTCCTGGTTGGTGCAGCTGTGGGGAGGTGTGGAGCTGAATTTATCCTGTAAAATTCCAAATATCGGCAAAAGATGTAAATGAGGATGGTGGGAAAAAAAAGGTACAGGGCCCAGATTGCTAGGAACCATCGTAGGAAATCAGTTTCTGTGAGTCCTAGTAGTTCTGTTCACAGTATGTTGGGGTGCGTATGGAAGCAGGGCTTCCTGCCGCTGGTAAGGCTGCCACATACATGGTGGAGGAGTTCCTCCCGTAGCAAAGCTTAGGGAGCGGGGGCAGGTCAGACTTCATTATTCTGGGAAAGTGATTTTTGCGGTGTGGGGCTAATGAGGATATACATAGGAGCCTCAGACTTAAACACACTTTCTTTTTCCTTTTTTTTTTTTTTTTAATTCTACATTTTCCTAGCTCTCTGGGTTGTGATGAGGGTTACCACGATGTTATTTCCTCTTCCTCAGTATACAGGCAGTAGGAGGCTATTGTTAGTGCTGAGAAGTATGGACAGATGCATATGCTTAAACAATTTTTTCCCTAGGAAACCAGCTTTTACTACTTTAATATCCTTATTAACTATTACTGCCTTCTTTTTTAGACATCGAGCTAAGAAGCCTAACCCACAATCCCAAGCTGCCTCCAAGCTGACAACACCCTAGTAGCCTGCTGTCAAAACCTTCACTTCCCACTTGACAGTATCTGATGTTTTTATGTGGCTGTTCATACAAAATACTGCAGAGTGTTGCATATTAAAAATGGAGAGTAAATAAAATAGATGTTGATATGAAGTTAAGTGATGTGATGGGTTTTGAAGAGACTATTATTAAATAGCATAAGAAATTCTATATGACCTGTACCATTTTCATATTTAATTCAGTAAAAGAATTAATTATTCAGTAGTTGAAGATGCCATAGGTTTTCCACTCTAGTGCACTGGCATATCACAGAATCCAGTGCTCTACTGCAAACAAACAGGGCCACTTAGTCATCTAAATACATATATAATGCAGTCAGCTTATGGAGTTAGATCTGAGCAATTAATGGATCAAACGTGTTTTGAGACAAATTTGATGACCTCATTCACACTAGATATTTGCTTTGCAGCACAAGCATTTCTACTGAGTCTGCTGAGGCTGTAAATGAACAGAGAATTTCTCAAAGGCCACCACTGGCCCATGATTGTGGCTCATGTTAAGTGATGTTAAGAGCGTGGCTGCCTGCTCCAGCCCAGGACTCCCTCCTGCCTGGCTGCTCCTGCGTGGAGCTCAGCTCGGGGACCCGAGCTCTCTACCCAGGCTGAGGGATGCAGCTGCCACTTTCCCATTTGCCAGTGTAGCCGGTAGCAAAGCTGAGCATGTATCCCAGAGACACACACACAGAGGATGCTGACAGGGCCAGGCTCATAGAGTGCCACGGACAAGGTGCTGCATTCAACAGCACCTACATATGGGACTCACACAAAACATTAACACGGGCAGTCAAGTCCCCTTCCTCCATTTCAGCTGGTAGAGGCAGAAGGTCACTAGTGGAAGCACACACACGTGACAGTCTCTGGGTTCATAAGCACACGCACATCCATGCATCCCTCAAGTACCGGCACTTCTTGCCTTTTTCAGTTACATGTGAGGACATACAGTAACATCGTGTTTGTGCATCAGGCGTGTCAAGACACAGAATCACGTCATGGCAAGTAGCAGTAGCTTAAGGTTGCAGCAAGGAAGAGCTTATCCTGGGGGTTGTTTGAATGCAGGGCTCAGACAGGGCAGCTATAGATTCCCTTCCTTTCGGGGACTTGGTGCCAGATGGAGGTAGCTGGCAGGTCTTGGAGAGGGAGAGGTGCTGCAGTGTTTCACAGCTAATGAATAACCAACATATGCCACCGAGAGAAAGTGTGAGATGGGGGCCAAAAAGCATATCCTAAATAATTCATGGGACTTGACATATTTGTTGTGGAAAAATAATAAATATTGCCAAGCTGGGTTTTGACTTTTCGGGGTTTGTTGTGTTTTCCACTACTCTGCTCCCCCACCCCCTCCCCAATAACTAGAGCTTTGTTTTTTTAAAGATAAAGAGCTTCAATGGACATTTAAATAAATGCTCCTGAACAGTGTATCAAAAAAGAAATTAAATTAAAAAAAACCAAACCCAGCCCTCCTATATCCTCTTTAGTTTCTTGAGCATAGTAATCAACCTGAACTTCATACTTTGAATTTCTATTAAGATGCCTGAAAATAAATGTATGGTTGGCTATGAATAAAATAAAATGTATCTGTCACTTTGCAAAAAATACAATCCAGTGCACAATGATATCAAGTAAACAAAACAAAATATTCCAAGCTCATTGTGTTACGAATGACAACAGTGACTCTGACTGAGAACTCTGTCTGCTGCTGCTCGCGCGTGTCTGTGGTACAGATCCTGTGTGTCTCTGCTGACAGCACAGCTCAAAATTCTTCAGTACAGGGAATAATACCTGGAGGACTGCAAAGCTCAGGTTTCAAGTCTACCGATATTTGGGGGTATAAAGGTTGCATCTTTAGAATGAGGAGACCAGGACTTTGTCTGCTCTGCCAGCATTGCTGACATGTTCTCCATCTGTTCTGTTTCTTAGTTTCTGTATCTGTAAAATACAGTAGCACTGTTTGGGAGAAGTAAGAAGCACAACTCACTTTAATTTTTGAAATGTTTTTAGATCTTTGGATGAAACTTGTATAGAAAGCTGAAGTGTTTATTGACTACCTAGGTGGCAAGGTCCCTGTGTTCTCGTAGGGTCTAAACCAATACTTACTATTAAGAGTTTTATTAACTCGCTCAAGTGGGGATATGGTCCTCATATGGACGAGATCTGGATGCTACCTGGGCAAATAAAAATCTGGCCTCTTTCACCAAAACAACAGTTTTTAAAAAAGATATGTAATGAGACATATCAGAGGGATTTGCCACTGACTGATGTCTGGGGATCCTAGGGATCTAAACAGAACTAAACAGAAGCAACTTATTATTCCTTTTGAATATTTGCCCATTGGAACCTCAAACTTTCTAAAGAACAATGTAACAAATTTAAGAAATCTTGGTACCCACCCCTAAAAATCTGGTTTCCTAAATACTGATCAGTATTTTTCTTCAATCTTAACACTTAGAAATTCCCATTTAGTTACTTAGAATTTTTGCGACCTCTTAATGTAAGTTCTTTTTCATATTGATTCATGAACATGGATTTGGGATGCAAGCCCCACTGTTTAAAGTTTGAAAACATTGGTCTTCAGCTATAATTTACAGGACATTTTTGTTGTGTGCTAGGATTTTTTCTAGCTTAAAAGATGGGTTTACTAACTTAAAGCTTGTAAACATACTGTCTTTCAGTATCTTATAATTCTTGATTAACTTATTTGTGCAAGTAATAGCGCAAGCAGTGCTGTGAAGGCATTCAGGAAAAATCTTGATCTTGTTCTTGAAATGTGTCTTCCCCATAATACCATCTCTATGTAGTATTTTTCCGTACATACGTTTGTTGTTGTAATGACACAGGTAACTGAAAATAACAGCAATGAAAGAGCCTTTGAATGCTCTTGCAGTGGTTTGTCTTGCAAGCTTTCCTCATGTACTTTGTGGGTTGGTTCAATGGACTGAGCATCTCTGCTTCTGTGGTTAGACTAATTAATTGCAAAATACGTTTGCTTTAACTCTGAACTTTTTACCATTTGCATGGAAAAGAAAAACTGGAGAAAACAGTCTAAAACTTCTGAGATTTCCTTCCCTTTCTCATTTCTTTTTTCTACCATCTCCAGGGTTTAATTGTGGTTTTGCTGGCAGCAACTGAAATTAGCGTCTAGTGGTAATTACTTTGTGTGATCATAATACTTCCAAGATGTGTAGAAGTTTATTTCTGTGTCTGTTTAATTTGCTGTTCTGGAAATTATCTTAGAATGTATTACATTACAAAAGAACTTTACTGAATGAACTAAATTCCACTCTCATTTATTCTCTCTTTTTGATTACCATACAGCTTCTTACTCTGTCCATGTTGCTTATATGAAAATCGTATTTAAATAGCTAAGAATTCAACAGTGTTTTAAGTGTGAGCATGGGGGTGAAACCGCCCATAGGAGATGAACACTTATTGTCAGTTTGTAGAGAGATTTACATGATGCAAAGTTTGCATTTGCTCAGATGATAATACCTGGCTACAGGTGATCTTTCAGTGAGTTCCCCCTTCCTGTTAAGCCTCTGTTGTTGCTAAAAATAAAGTGACTATTCGATAAAACTCAGCAAAATGCCTCAGGGCAACTCACTTCTAAAAAACAAACTGAACCCATCAGATAAAGCCGTCAAGGCTTGGGCTTTATCTAATGCTGCACACTTTTATAAATTGATTCACTTTTCTGCCAGCCCAACATGTCCATGAAATAGCTTGGCTGCTGCTACAAGTACAATTATTATTCTGCCTGAGGTGATTTGTGTGGTCTTAGAGCCCAGCAAACATCCATTTGTACTCGAAGAGATTGTAGATAAAGTAGACATAAGCCTGCACTCCAGGCAGGCAATGATTGGCAGCTTCGCCATAACGTGCCGGTTGCAGACCGGCCCCGTGGCCCGGTGGGAGTCGGTATCAGTGTGCAGGAGCTGGCCAGGGCCACAGCCACGGCCACAGAGCTGGGCGCTGGGAACAGTCCTACCAGGAAAAGCGATGCCCTTGCTACCTTGCCGCATGCACATCCTAACCCAGAGGAATCTCAGCCTGGTTACTGACTCTGTAGGGAAGATCATTCACGCTTATGGATACCTGCATGCATTTACAAAAATAAACGGCACGTACCTATTTTCTTGTGTATATATCACAAATATATGCAATTACGTGCATGTGTGTTATGATGACTTTGCAATTGCAGGGCACTGTTTGCAGTTCTGTATAAATGAAAAACAGTCCTTTTTGCAGGAAATCTTTTCTCTCTTTCTTTTTCCACCCCAAGAGTTAATATTTAAGCTCAATACTTTCTTGGAGGGGAGAAAAGTCAATTTTTAGATAGACACTAACTTCCCAATAACAGACCAGGAAGTGTATTATTTAGAGCACATGACTTCTTGATATCTGTGTTGTGGATCTCGTATTTTCATTTCTTCTCTCTGTAGCCCTGAATAGACTTACTTCCTAATGTATAATGGAATATAGGATATGCCGCTATCTACTTAGCTCAGCAAAATCCAGCAAGGATTAAACAGAATAATCTCAAAATGTAATGACTAGAGATAAAAATAACATTACTATAGAACTACAAAAGCAGACAGTAAATACAGGTATAGATGTAGTATCTGAAACTATTTAACTTTATTAAAAAAAAAAAACAACCCAAAAGCTAGCAAGATTTCAAATTGATAATGTCCATTCAACCAAATATTTTTTTAAAAGAAAGAGCATGTAACAAATGCAATATATGAATGAGATAAAGATAAGTACAAATATGCCACCTTAAATAATCATTATAGGGTATTATTATCTCACATATAGAATTAGCTTACCAGGTGGCAATTGAAATTCCTTTTTGCTAAAAATCTAGTTTGAAATTGGGGGATGATGTGAATGGTTGTGTAAAGTACACAACCTTTTCTCAAAGCAGGAAAAATTACCCTTGTGGGTAATTTTATGTCATTGTACAGCTTGCTAATAAAGCTGTTTGTATTGCACTACGTTAGAATATTGATCTGATCAAAATTGTCTATTAAAATGGCTATTTTTCCGAACAGAAAATTCAAGAAAAGTCCTGTGTGAGTGAGTTTCAATATTTCATAGAGAAGACAGGGTTTTTTTCTGTTTTATTTTCAATGACAGTAAAACAAATGGCTTTTTTATCATAGGGAATAAACTCAGCCTCCCTACTCCCTGCCCCAATGGCCTAGGGGAAAAAAAGTAACTGCTTTTATAAAAACTTTTTGTCTAAGTGGACTTTTAACTTAAACTATCATGAAAATGCAAAATAAAGAGTCCTCAGTGTTGGTAAGAAAGAAAGAAAGAATCTGTCTCTGGTCTACTTGGACACACTGACATGCGCCCACTGCCAGTGGAAGTAGAGCTGGATGAATCATTTGGGTGAGACTATATTTCTCCAAAGGAGAGCACTGAAAGTTGTTATTGTTTTGTTCTGCTGGGAAAAGATCCCACAGATATTACTATTAGTAACATTCTTAAAATGGGGACCTAAAGGTACTCTCTAAAGCCATTTTTAATTAATTTGATGAAAGAAGAGTAAAAAAATATGGAAGAGTTCAGAGACCAAGAGTTCTCACTGATGTCATGGAAAATGTGTTGACTAAGCATTTTTGAACAGTAAATCACATATTGGAAAGCAGTTCGTGTAATGCTAAAAGCAAAGGAAAATACGTAGGCGTTGGAAAATAAAGACAATAGTTTAAAAGGATATGGCAACACGAGGAAATTTGTCTCTCCCCAGGCAAACCCTACCAGTGTTCACAGCTGTATTTCCAACCACCAATATCAGTGGTCAGCTGAAAAAATCTTTTGTGTATTATTTACAGTACTTTTTATTTGCTGTTCTGTACTGAGCAGAAAGACAGAGTTTCAACCATCTGTCAATAAGTAGCTGGAAACCACTCACGTCCCTTAGAGATCTAAACCCAAAAATGAAGGGTTATTGAAGCATACGCCTACAGTAATACAAAAATCTACGTGTAAAAAGTACAGAGCAGTATCTGCATACTTTTGTTAGGAATGTGCTTGTATACTGTGCTGAATTGTGGCCCAAGTTAGTTTTTCCCATATTAACTATACTACCTTGTGACGAGCGAGTGAGTTTGCAAATTAAGATGTTTCATAGGCTTTTGATCATCACACAAGTATGTGAAGCTTCTTTGAAGCTCCTGTGTTAGCTTACCATGCCGTAAACCTCTGGGAAAGGATATGACTAAGTCATAGTTTAACACTTGTTCTGGCCTTCAGGTTTCCAGTTAATGGTTTTGAGTGTAACTAAATGTATACAATAAAACAAACAGGTTATTTTTTTTATTATTATTCACAACTGGCACAGCGCAATGCTGTTTAAAGTGTGAAAAGAATTCTGCTGAAAGAAACTGTAAAGTGGCAGAACAGAGCTTTCCCCAGAGGGAAAATTTGCAATATCAAACATACAAACTGTAGGGTCCACTGAGTAAGAAAAGGTACAAGGAAAACTCATTTTGAAGAAGCAGAGATCAATATTTCCTACAGCAAATGCTGGCAAAAAGTAGCATCAAGAAGAAAGATGCTCTAACATTAAAAGAAACAAGATTTACTATATTACTTATGGCATAGAAAAGGACTGAGGTATTTTTTTAAATGATTGGTGGAGTAAACTCAGGGCTTTGAAAGATATGGCTGTACCAGCATCTTAATATAACATACAGATGAATGTTAGTCTCACAATTTATCTTAGTTCAGTTGCTCCAGAGTACAAAATAGATATACTGGTAATTAAATTAAACTTGTTTGTTTCTTTCTTTCAGTATTTGTTAGCTAGAAACCATTTTTTATGACTTAGCAATAACAAGCATTGATTTGTGTGCCTTGTAATCTATTTGTTCTTACATGCATCTCGCCCACACCCACCCACGCTCTCTGCTTCAAGTAATCACAATGCTACAGTGCTGGGGGGGTAACACAATTAATTTTTAGCGTGTAATCACTGTGAGGAGGTCATAATCCCTCACTTTTAGCCAGCTGTTGTCACAATTTCAC
Source organism: Pygoscelis adeliae (assembly GCF_000699105.1). NCBI lineage: Eukaryota > Metazoa > Chordata > Aves > Sphenisciformes > Spheniscidae > Pygoscelis > Pygoscelis adeliae. The sequence continues at coordinate 2,527,493 of NW_008824932.1, forward strand.
ACTGACAATTCTGGCACAATGGATGGAATATATAAAAATTGGCCTCAACAAGAAATACTCCCCATTAAGTTACTTGACTGATTTATGCCCTATGCAGTACATAGAGTTGTAGTCGATTTCACTTTAGACAAAAATGTTAAATGAACTAATTAAGGAATAAGCCCTAACCAGATGGGTTTGTTGCTGCATCAGTAAATACAGGCCAGTAATAAATGATCTGCAGATTCAGTTTTTAAACTATCCACGGATAATTCTAATTAAATTGCCCTGCTAAAAGTATACCAAAATACCGTATTAAATGCAAAGTATCTGATCCAGAAGAACTGCTGAAGTGTGTTGCAGTGTGTTAGTCTCATTATGTAAATGGGAGCCCCCGGGGGTTGTTCAGAGGGCTAAAACCCTCCTTCCACCTGGAGTAACCTAAGATCCCTGCCAGAGGTAGGAGTGTATCAGAGTACCTGCTTTCCCATGGGTAAAGACTTAACAAAATCATGTTACGTATTCTTCTACAAGTGTCAAACGATGTTTTAGCAAACGGAGCTTAGATTTTGGTTCAATACGAAGAGGTGAGGGGAAAAAAATTATCATTTATAGAGAGTTGTGGATGGCTCTTTCAAAGTGAAGTTGATTTTGAGCTGAACAGGTAAGTGAAAAGCCTGACGCATGGGCACACACCTCAGCTGGCAATTCTAGTATGGGAGATCAAATATTGGTTGGAAAAGTGAAGGTTTGGGTGTGCAGAACTCTCCAGCTGCAACAACGCTCAGTGGAGCTCCTCCTGCCATAGACCACGTGAAGAAGCTCTGAGACCTCTTTAGAACTAAGTATTTCTGATGTGTTTATCTTAGGACTCTTAAAGTCTTTTTAAAATACATATTCCTTTGGAGGGAGAATGGAGGAAATCACCACCCCTCACTTTTGGTCTGCTCTTAACTACAATTTCTTACTAACAATTCTGACACAAGAAATTAAATATAAGAATCACCCTACTTCACATAGTATAAGTAGGTGTTTGTTTCATGAAGTCCATTTCGCCAGTTTTTTCACTGGGCCATATTTCAGGGTTCAGCCAAAAGAGAATTGTTTTCTTATCCTCTCTCCCCCCCATCTCTCTCTGCCCCCTCTGTTTTTCTTTGCTCTTTTCTCTCTTCGCTCGCTTTCTCTTGCTTGTGTACTCTCACACATGCTCTCACACTCTTGCTCTTTCGCTCTCACGTGCTCTTGCTCTCTCTCTCCCTCCTGCTTACGTTCGCCTCCCTTCTGTCTTCCCTTTCCTTCTCCCTTCTCCTATCTTACTTTGTCTGAATTTCTGACTGTGTAATTTTTATTGTATCATATGAAAATGAGAGATGAAAATGATAATTTTGCATTTGGTTCTAGTGGTATCAAAGCCCACAAAATAACCTTACAGAATTCTGTATCAATGCCCAATCTCTGAAATTAACAACATGTCACTGTAATCGCAAAAACTTTGACTGTTCTTTGTGAGACCACCTTAATACTGGAAGAAAAGTGAACTTCAGAGGTCATCTAGGCTGGTGTCAATAGAGGACTTGGAAGATCAGGGCCAGAATTTACAGTATGTCCTTTAGTTAGACAAGGAATTGAAAGATTACATAGCACTACTTAGATATCACTAATATTTTAATATCAATCCATTGAGGTAAGGACAGGTCCCAGGAGTTGGAGAGCGCTTGGAGCTCCTGCCAACTGCAGCAGGGAGGTCCTTATTAGCAACTGACTCTGAAAGTGACTGAATTAGGAATATAGGCATTTTCCTGCAAGCATAATCCAGGCTTTTTTTTTTGTTGCTGTTGTTTCTCCCAAGGAGGATATAACACATCCTTAAGGCACTGACACAGTATAGTTATTTTTGGGTGAAGACAGTCATTTTCAGTAACATAATGTAACCTTGGAGTATTAGATTCTTACCAAACCATGTATATTTTTTCAGACATGAGCTTCTGCTTACTGCCTTTGTGACATTGAGAGAAAGTGATAGTTCACTAGAGTGAAGTATTTACCAGGGATGTTTGCAGCATTTAATCAATAGATGCTCCAACCTTGGCAAACTGCAAAAAAAAGCCCACTGGTATAGGTGTCTTTTAATCCTGCTAACACATACAATGTCTGCCTCACTAATGTGGCAATTTGATTAGCAGAACGCTAATTACTAGAGCTGTGGGATCTTCACAGCCTCACCTTACGAGCAAGCTCCCTTTTCCAAAATAAAAAACCCAAGCTCTTTGACTTGTCCTTACCCAGAAACGTCCTCTCTAAGTCCCACCAACTATTTTATTATGTTTTCTCCCCCTTGGTTCTTTTATGTCTTCTGCAGCCTTAAAGAAATCCTCACTGTTCCTTATCTTTTTTTTATTTTACCTACCTTTCCTTCACTTCATTGGTTACTAGTTTCTCCTGTGTCTCTAGGAAACCATTTAAAGGATCTTGCCGATATTTGTAAATCCTGAACACGGCCATATCAATATCAGTGCAGGAAAAGAAGATTTTAAAAAATCTGTTCTGTTTGTTTGTTTCTGTTGAGCAGGATTTCCTCCTACATCATGCTTCTGATTAGTCTCCAGATTTGGGAAGCATATAAAGCACTTTCTTATATAACCTTATTTAGGAAAGCAGCTCAGCACATGTAAGCCCTATTCTTTTCGATATGTAAGCATCCTTCTGAATTTAGACAAAGCCCGTCTCCACAAAACCACTGGCATTTTAGAAAGCTTATATGATTTAAAAATAGAATAGAATAGAAATATTTTTTATGATGCTGAGCTTAGTGTTGAACTCCTGGACATAGGCAAAACTTAGGGACTTTTTATAGCTCTGGAGAAGGCTCTCAAGAGTTTGCATAGCTTCCAATGCTCCTAGTGGCAGGGGGATGAGACATCCAGAGTGGAGCTGTGGAGAAAGAGGAGATGTTTCAAGCACAGTAGTTCTTTTCTTTCTGTTTTGTTTGTGTCAAGGCTTGGACTTTTTACATATCCATGTATTTGATATTTTGGGAGTAGTGACACACCTTTACTATATTTAGTTGACGTGTGGGTCTTTTTCAACCTTTCAAGCACAAAGTGAAGCCTATACAGGTAGTCAGTGGCCTACTTTGATATTGAAAGTGATTTTATCTTTTTTTATTGTTTTCCCTAAACTGTAATAAAAGAGGTGTTATCTCCTTCATTCCCTTGATGCATTTTAAATTTAAACCCAAGACCATAGTATGCATCTGACAGCGTTAGGTGTGAGGCAAAGTTTATTTGAAACTGAAATTGAAATGAATCACTGGGGCAGGAAACGTTTATGAATATTTTCCTGTGGGGAAAAAAAGAGTGTTGTCAGATTTAACACCTGTCATGTTACTTCCTTGAAAGAGATGCACATCTTAACTTGTGAGTTTGAGAGGATCTTGGTAGGTTAATTGGAAAATGCAGATATTTGTTAAAGCAATTTCCTTGCTTATAAAAAGGGAAAAGAAGAGTTATAAATCCTTCAGGGGATCAGAAAATCCTGAGGATGGTCTTTTCTTTTTTTCACTTTAGACAGAGAGTCTTTTTATATAAAAAATAAACTCCATAACGTATATAAAGGTGAAATGGTGACTGTTTGGGAGGATATTAGCTGACTAGGCACAGAACAGGAATTTAGTTAGGTGCAGCTAAGGTTTCTAATTTTAGAATCTGATTTTGCAAATGCTTCAGCATATACATAACTCTACTCACAACCAGAGAGGAAGGAAGCATAAAGTTTAAGCACATGCACATGTTCCTGCAAGAACTTTTGTACAATCTGTGAATGGATTAATGGATTTTTTTTCCACAAGTCCTGATATAAATTGATGGTAGCAATTAAGCAGCTCAACTTTGTGTTTCATTTGGGGTTGTTTGGGTTTTTTTTTCCCCAAAGATAAAATTGCTTTTTTGTTTGAGGTTGCAAAAAATCTTTCTGTAAAGAATTAGATATTTTTTCCATATTACGTACTAAATATCATTTCGTAAGGACATTTACCTTTTTTAGAGGACTTTTAAAATGCATTTAAAACTGACTTAGCCTTTCTTCTTCCTCTTTCCTCTTGTTTGTAGCCTTGATTTTTTTATTATAAGTGCTGTCAACTCTCAAGGCATGCTGTGACTGAATATTATCTTCCAGAGACCTATGCGGCTTTCACTGGGCTTTGCCTAATAGCGAGTTGCTTCTCTATGGATTTTTCTCTTCCTGTGCTCAATACTGTTTCAGTATGCTAAGGCCCTATTATCTGTGACATATTATAAACATACTGTTTATATGTGTATTCTGTAGCAATAATTTTGAAAGGAAAGAAAAATACTTTTCTAGAAGTGGGAGGGAAATAATTACTTGAAAAAAAACAGGCAGCTGTTGTCAACAATTTGATATCTTATTGCATATATAAGGCTTGTGCCTTACCAATGCATTTCTGAAAATCAGGAAAATGGCATTTCTCTTTAGGAAGTCTTACAAGTGAGTATCAAGAGCAACAATCACTCAGCTGTAACCAAGCGAGGAATAAATCAGGCTGGTAGCTGGAGCGATTCACTGAAACGCGACACAGAATTACGTCATGGTGATTTTAGGTTTCAACTTATTCCACCATGGCTGAAAATCAGAAAGCAAGAGATCTGACCAAAGTTCTCGTTTTACAACAAATTGACCATAATAGTATTTTGTATTAGAAAGCATTTCTCTTAACAAAAAAGAAACATTTTCAAGGTATTGAAATCCACCTATGTGTCCTTTCTGTGAGGTATGGGAAAATATATGGCTTTATAAAATATTTTTAAGTGGTATCTAAGTTCTTTAACAAATTTAAGTGGCAATGCTGAAAGTCCTTTGAACACGTGCATTTCATAGTCATGGTAGGATTATATAGCATGCATATTCCCCTATCAACACATCTCATGTAGAGAAACTTTAAATTCAACATTGAATTTATTTGACTTACCCCCTCAACACAAGCTCTGCACCAGAGGAGTTCAGCCGAAGAGACTAGTCTTTCTCAGTCACCAGTGAAGAAAACCTTATTTAAACACACAATCCAATGAGTAATTAAAGGATAATAGAGTACAGATACAACACAGGAAATTAATGGAATACAATGCTACGAAATGTATGTAGTTAGAGATTATGCGGATGATAAATAAAATAAAAATAGCTGGTAGAAGAAAGAAGAGATATTTAAATCCAAACCTGAAGGGTACTGCAGTGAACACTAATAAGGAAATAATCATTTAGGAAAGAAAACCTTATCTGAATGCCTAATTTCAAAGACTAAATTTGCAGGAAGATTTTGGAGCACTGCGAGTGGGAACTTCTGTGTGAGGATAGTTCCATGCTGGAGGACCACTGTGCAGAGCACTTTTTTAATATCTTAATCACAAATAGAAAATCATGTGTGACAATTAGATATGACTAAAATTATCTTATCATTACCTAAATTAGGTATAAGATTATACCAATTGGCTAGTCTGAGATTAAGATGGCTTTCTAACCTTTTGCTCTTGGAAAGCCATGACCCTTTTTAGCCTTCAAAATCTTAAATATTTTTTTATTCTACTATCCTAACAGAATTCAAGTGTATCCCACATATATATGCCTTAGTTTATGGCATTATCCTGGAAAAATAAACTTAAGATATTGTATTACTACTAGCTATAGGTTTTAACCCGTGACTCTCATAAAAATCACAGGACCGGGTAAATGAGTGGCAATGATATCTACTCAATTACACGTGTATGTATGTGTGTGTGCTTCTACTCACCTAAAGAAACAATGTAATCCCTTTGGTTTGGGTTTTTTACAGGATTAAATTTACCTGAAATAAGGCGTTCTCAAACTAAAAGACATATGTCTAGTAATATTTATATATTTATTAAATACTGTTTTAGTTGAATGGGTGTCACAAGGCCTTATTGGATTTATTTCTGATTTTTTAACTGAAAATAATTTGTATTTGCTGTATTTACAGAAAAATATTTCTGTCATTTTTTTAACCCGGCAGGCAGCTAAACACCACGCAGCCGTTTGCTCACTCCCCCCTCAGTGGGATGGGGGAGAGAATTGGGGGAAAAAAAAAAAAGTAAAATTTGTTGGTTGAGATAAAGGCAGTTTAATAGGCCAGAAAAGGAAGGGAAAATAGTAATAATAATAGAAGAATACACAAAGCAAGTGATGCACAGTGCAGTTGCTCACCACCCGCCGACCAATGCCCAGCCAGTCCCCGAGCAGCGGACACCCCGGCCAGCTTTCCCCCCGTTTCTGTACTGAGCGTGACGTCCCATGGTATGGAACGTCCCTTTGGCCAGTTGGGGTCAGCTGTCCTGGCTGTGCCCCCTCCCGGCTTCTTGTGCCCCCCCAGCCTTCTCAGTCGGTAGAGCATGGGAAGCTGGAAAGTCCTTGACTAGTGCAAGCACTGCTCAGCAACAACTAAAACATCGGTGTGTTATCAACATTATTCTCATGCTAAATCCAAACCACAGCACTGTACCAGCTACTAGGAGGAAAATTAACTCTATCCCTGCCAAAACCAGGACACAAGTTTATTTCAAGGCATTTTAAGGTTTAAAGGAAAATAAGGTGTAACTTAGAAAGCTCAACTGACCAGCCTGCTGATACCACTGGTTAATCAGAAACATGGGACATTTACATTCAGTACAGTCTCCCTGCTGCATTTTAAATCCATTCTTCCATTTCGTTTGTGAGTTTCCCTGATTAGCTACGAATCACAGTTTGTTTTTATTTGAATAAGGGTCACTGCTAAATAAATGTTTTTAATTCTGAGCTGGGAAGCGGCCTGAAAAGCATAAAGGATGAATTTGTCAGTTCAAAATGTCAATTCAAAATGTCTTTTCAAGTTTATCTGTTTGTTTTTTTTTTAAGGTTTTTTTATTGGGGAGAAAGTGGTCTTGTTTACATTCAGAAATATCATTACAAATTTGTCCAAAAGGCCATACACAAGAGAAGGTGTGGAGGATGATCATATGTCTCATTCAGGACCATCTAAGAAGTGAGTTCCCATGCACTGTCCCCCTCTGCTAGCAGCAGGGATAATCTGTTGGGTAGAAGGACGTGTCTAGACCAGCAAAGTGAGTCTGTATTATCATAGGTATACTTGCTTGGATGAATACTGTGACTCTTTCCATGCACTGGATGGTATTGGATTGTGTGTTTCATTTCATTGCAGTATCTTACTGTCTTGTTAACAAAGTCTCTCCAGAAATTAAATAGGTTTAAGGAAAAAAAGAAAGGTGTTTTTTGTCTGGTTTGGTTGGTTGGTTTATACATATACCTATATGCTTTATATATATATATATATATGCCAGTAGTGTCATTTATAATAAGGTATTTTCCTTTTTCTAGGTTTTTTTTTTTTTTAATACCATTGGTGTTCAACATTACATTTATGTTTTAAAATGAAGATAACAGTTACTGCCCCTTTGGATTTCTAGTGGCAGAATTCTGTAGTAGCTCCTCTATGCATTTCCTACGCAAAAAATAAGGAAACATTTGGATGCTGAAAGTTATGTAACCTTGTGTACTTATTATCACAGCTCAGATGTCAAGAGAAAATGGTGATGTTTTGCCATTTTGGAAGCATTTAAATTCAGGTATTGTGGAAAAATAACTTAAAAACAAAGAAGTTGCCAGTACTTGAAGGCAAGCTAAATTTTGTGGTGGAAGACTGACAAAATGCACAGCATTTTGGGACAGACGTTTAATACTTATTTTTATAACGCTTGTAAGTCAGGTCCTATTACAAAAGACACTATACAAATTTATAATGAGAAACATGCTCTGCCCTGAGCATCTTATGATTTAAATAAAGGCGATTTCCTGGGTGTGGAGAATAAATAATTTATGCGGGATCATGCAGGAAGTAAGTGTCAAAGCCATGATAGCAAAGTCGCGTTCAGCACTATTCAGATAGTACCCACAAGTAGCAGCAGGAGTTTGAAGCTTGTTCTTGAGAGTTTTTGCAGGAAAAATCTAACAAGCTATACGGTAATGTACTAATAAGTGTGAGAAGGAGTCCAAGGTAATGGGTAGGATACTAACACATGACATCTGCTTTTTGCGTGTATGGCTGTAGACAGTCAAAGTTTGATTAATTCCTTTTAGATCTGCTCTCTGAGGCTTTGCCATTGTAACACAAATAGATGGAGAGGAGGGAAATGACCAGCATGTGATAATCTGCACATATGCAATAGGTATGTAAAATTTGTCTGGATTCATGGGCTAGGCTGGACACCCACAAGTCCAGCACAGATCTAGAGTAGCCAGAGATGCTCACAGTTCTGGGAGGGAATCCGAAGCTTTAGTTTGGTGATGGAAACTTAGATAGGAAAGGCCAAGTAAAAGCCCACAGGTTTGAAAGTGTTGAATAATGTTATCACTATCCAGAAGGTTTTCTTTTTTTGCTTCTTAGAATCAAACAAACTGCTCAGTGCCCTCTAGGTATATATGTATTTTTAATAACTCCTTATCCTGCTACCCATTTTGAAGGAAAAACTAAACCATTAAATATAATAGAGGTGGGAAAAAAGAAATGTTTTAATGAAACCCGTGACTTAACCTCAGCCAAAATCTGTACATCATAAGATGGTTTATTGCAGTAAGCAAATTAATATAGCAGTGAGCTTTCCAATTAGGGCACATATCAATTTATTTTTATGGAAATGTTATATAGTTTATATTTTTAATACATTGCAAAATGTGAAGGGAGTCTACTACCCGGCACATAAGGCTCCCTGAGGCTCACACACATTACTTAACCCAGTTGTGCTAATAAACCTTTATATACTATGTTTTGCCAGCTCAGCTCTTAGCACAGCCTCAGAAGCTCAACCTGCTTAAATTTATGGGAAAACAACAACAGCTTGAAGAAGAAAAATGTGGTAGTAAGGGGAGAGGGGAAAGGAAATGTTCCTGTTCTCCCTACTGGGAAGACAAATGATGAGAGTTTTTTCTTTTTTTCTTTTTTTTTTTTTTTTTCCCCAATAATTTCAGTATTCCCCTCTCTTTCTATAAGACAAATTAGTCTGAAGAAAAAGAAATTCAAAGATCATAAAACATGAAGAGAAAGAGGAATTGATCTTGGATACAAGATGGGATTGAGTTATAATATAACAAGTAACAGGTCTTTTCTTACTGAAAGGCAGAACCAATTGATTTATTATCATGACTCCCAGCTTGCATTTTTTTAGGAAGGAACTGTAGATGCTAGGTAGCATGTCTCCTTTGATTTGCCACACTATGTCTTAATTACCAATGTTAGAAGTTCATGGTACTATTTTCCAACTTCAAAGGCTTCAGCAGCTTAAACAGCATGAGTGGATCAGATTTGTAAGAACACAATGACAATGATACGGTGTCTTCATATTTTAGAATTGTCAGTTCATTTTTTATTTATTGTACATCAAAGTGAAAATAAGCTCACAGAAGAGATAATAGGTTTAGTCAGCATTCTCTTCTTTCCTTCTATCAGAGGAATTGAAAACATTTCTCTTGTTTCAAGAACTGGGATTCAGAGCTGCAGTTAAAGTATTTTTTTATTCTTATAGCAAAGTCAAATGAT
>NW_008824932.1:2537113-2569085 GCF_000699105.1 Pygoscelis adeliae
TTTCCCTACTTATTTGTGATTTACACCAGTATAACTCCAATAAAGTCTGCAGCTACGCTGGGGAAAGGCTAGTGTCAGTGGAAGAAAATCTGGCCCATGCGATACAGGATCCAGGGCATGGCATGGGGAATTTTACTTCTGTAGAGTCCAGTTCAACAGACCATTTAGGTAGTTCTTCTAGTTTAAGAATGTAAATAGCCATTCCTAATAGCACTGCTATCTCATGGTAAGGTCAGAGTCATGAGCAATTCTCTTTTAGTGGAATTGCTGACTGCATGTCAAATTGTTTACTTGGTACAGTGGTGAAATACAGTATAATGATGATACAGCAATGGCACACGATCCACGCCAAACTGAAGCATCTTAATTGGTGGGGATGGCTGGAGTACTGAAGAATCTTCAATCAGGTTGGGGATGACTGGAGGATGATTACCCCAATTAAGTGTGAATGTCGGTTTTAAAATAGCAGTATCTGTAATGCTATAGCAATGTATTTTATATTGCAGTAGAGAATTGAGATGTAGCCCAAATTCTTATATAAAGTGTCTTAAATAATTATTTAGAATTGAAAATACACACAGCATGCGTTTATACCCTTTCCTTTATTCAATTGAATAAGGATTCTTCTCTGTATTACCTTTTCTTGTATGTTGAATTATCTTAAATTAACATTACTGTTTATGAATGCACTGCTGGAGACTTAAGAACTTGTTGGTTTCTCCTGCAATGAAAGATAGCTGAAAGGTCATTGCATTTCTTGCTGGTTTATGAAACCCAGGCTATAATCAGTGCATCAGGTGAAAAATCTATTTTCCTCATTCAGTGATTGTCTGAGGGGTTGGGTTCAAATATGTTTATCTGTACTGTAATAAGGAACAAAAAATATTATTGCTCTTCCAAGTGCTCTGACTGTGACAATAAATTAAAATAATCAATGTCAGCAGAGGAAATGAGAGGAAAATATTATGATGAAGCATATGAAAGTGAGAGAGAAGATATCTCCCATTGACATAATAATAAAATCATAATATCTTTATAAAATGATGGAGGTTTTTCTTGTCTGGAGCCTTTTCAAATCCTTTACGCTTGAAAAATGTTTAGAGTTGTAAGTAATACGTCTAATAGATCAGCATGTTAAGCACTGATTTGCTGGTACTATCTGCCAATACTGCCACTGTCAGGACATTGTTTTGTATATTGTAAATCTTGCACAGATGTACATCTTGATCAGCTAAGCTTTTTCAATGCCCTTTTCCTCAAAGGAAGTGGCATCAAGTTGTAATAACCTTTCCATTGTTCCTCATGGAGGAGTTTTCTTTCTTCTTTTTTTTTTTAATTTAGGAATTGTTTAATTGAGCAATTCAAAACATCCACTGGTTCACAATATTAAAACACTTGTACAGGGCACTCCACTTGATCGAGACATGCTTAATGAGGCATCAGTTTAATCTTAGAGAACTGATTTCAAACTAATGGCAATAACTGTTGCTTAATTGGAATGGTAGTTCTGTAAACAGAAGACATCCGTCTTCAGTTTTGTCAAATTTGCATCCAAACTTTGCATCTCCATGACATAGATTACACAGCTGAAAAAAGAAAAAGGCTGATTTATTTCAAGTGAAATAGGAGAACAAGCAAAACATGCTATCTCCTTTGACCCTTCCCTCCCTCAACCCTGTCTTGACCACTCCCGTTTTTCTTCCTTTTCCTCTAATGCATACCTGTTCCTTAGAGTCAAAGTACAGTCTGGGCTTCTCAAGCTTTACAGAGGAAGCATTGTACAAGGATCCCAATGAGATCTTAGGCAAAGGAAACAGAAGGAAAACTTCGAGCATCCCATCTGTCTCTCCAGCTGACTAATAATTCCTCTCACCCCCCAACTAAGCTTGCCGCGTACCTCCACTGTCTAATCTATTTTGTTTTCTTTTTCTCTGAGTCCGGAGTGAATTCGTTATATATTTTCCATTCCCTGAAACTGGGGTTGTGAAGGTTACCAAAAATCTGATAATATCTGTGTCATCCTGTTCATTACACTCCCCCACCCCGCCCCTTATCCATGCGAGAATGGGTGTTACTCTTCTGCCCTAATGCTGGCCCAGCAGCTGAGCTCCTCAGCCTGCCTGTTTGCTTAAGGTGTCTTGGTTTGCCTATTACCTCTCATTTTCTAACTTTTCTTTTGCTTAGGAAAGGCAAAGGCCCACATAATCTGCCTTCTCTGGTGCAGGTATCAGTGCTATGAATAAGGAGCAGTAGACAGTCATATGACTGGATGACAGAATATTTATTATACTGAAGTGAAGTAAAACCCTTGTATGGAACTGTCCTTATTCTTCACACCCTATGACAAGTTCTGCAGGCCTAGACACCTTGATGTAGAGATTCAGGCCTTTTTCCCTTTCTTTTTAATACTCAGGTTGGAGACTGAGTCTGTTTCTCAGCCATGGTCTTCATGGCTGTGAGTAGATCTGCCCAATATGATAAATCCTGGCCTAAATTTTAGGGCCTATGTTTTGCAAAATAGTCTTTGTAATGGATATTAGATTTATGACACTGTAAATAGAGGGCAGGGCTTTCTTTTTCATCAGTAGGAAATAAAGAAGGCAGTAAAGTTTCTTTTTTTGTGCTGCTGGGTCAAGGTTTGACTTAAACAATAAGCAGTGAGAGGCGAGTGCGGTCACTGCATCTAATGGTGATGGTGGTATGAATTCGCTTTCCTCCAGCTTTTGGTAACCTGTCTTAATAGGGCCCTGACCTCTACTTTCACAGTGTCAAGCACAGTAGAAATAACAAACCATGAAAAAGTGAAGTTTGATGGCAGGATCTATTGGGGTTAAATTCTTCCAGCAACCTTTGAAAACTTGATTCTGCAGTAGTAGGAAGAAGCGGGATGTCCGTGGCAATCAGTACAGTGCTCGTGTCATACAAACTTGCAGTAGAAGAATAGGTAACGCTTTTGCTCTCAATTTTGTTCAAGGAAAATGGAGAGAGACCATGTGTGTGTGATCATTTGCATTGACTATTTTAGAATGTCTTTTGAAAAGACTTTGATGCAAAGTTTAATATTAATGAGAAACAGGATCGTAGTCTGTTACTGATATATCTCCTTTCCAACACTAGTTCAATTTTTTGCCTTACAAATACTGTGATGTTAATCGAGTGGAAACAGATGAGAATAAACAAATACATGACTGCACTTTGCGACAGGCACTATTCTGTCCTATGTAGTCCTCAATGAATGCAAAAGCTAATAGAAATTACTCTGTGCTATACAGTGATGACCCAAAGTCTCGCTTGAGAAATTCAGGCTCAAGGTCTTTTCTTCCGCTAACTTCAGCTTAGGTGATCCAAAATACAAATCATGAGTATAATATTGTTTCTCTAATCTATAGGAGTGATTTGAGACTTAATTAAGTCTTATAAAGCTCTTAACTCACCAGGCAAAAGGCATTGAACATTGAACAAAAGCGTTGTTGTTAGTGAAAATTCATGCTTTTCCTGGAAAAAAGTGAATAGATTTTTGAATATTGTGACCTGTTTGGGTATTTACAAGGCACACAAGAATACATATAGTTGGAGGAGGTCTTAAGGCAAAAGTAGAAAAAATTGCTTTGGCAAGTATACTTTAAAAAAAAATGAACAAAAATTAAGGGAAAATTTCTTACGAAGTTACAAAATTGATTTCTTAATGACTGTATAGACTTCTGTTATAAAGGATTCAGACTGCAGCCTAACCAGAGTGAAATATCCAGCTTACAGCTCCTTCAGCAGCTGCATGCATGTACTACATATCTGCTTACTCTGGAGTGAGAAAATGGATATAATTTTGTTCAGCAGCCTCTTCAGTGCACAAACAGAATTATGGCTCAATTAACGTCTCTTTCCCAGAATAGGATTAGATTGTAACCTGTTTTCTTTCCATAAGGAAAGACTTTTTGGAGGAAAGTGGGAAAGGACCAGCTACTGTGGCTAAATGACACCAGCTATTTTACCACAAAGGGATTCCGATGTAGATACAGCTCTGTTTTGGAGAACTTTGGTGCAGCTCAGTACATTGTGACACTGTATAGTTTGTGGTAAGATAGATACAGGTTAAGGGAAAGAGAGTGGGAAGAACACAGGAAAGAATATTTAGGGCATACTAAGGGCATATGTAGCACAAGGCATAATTGAGAGCATCCCTATAGCTGTTCTGAACTTATCTGTACTGCACTTGAAGATCTCAGCTTTTCAGGATGAGTCGGGATAAAATGTTATTTGGAAATTCAATTATTTTTGTGGGGTAGAAAATTTCTTGCCATTCCTCATATGATCTTCAGTTTGAAAGTCTGCAGTTAAATCCAATACTGTTTGTGTCATCATAGTCTGTAAAGGCCCAAACTGAGACCAAGACTCTCTCGAACAAGGTGCTGTAGTATCAGCGCTGCTATTGGCATGTAAAAGAAAGCCCGGTTATGAAGAGCCATTGAGATTGTTCAAGCTGAGACAGAAGCTAAGCCTCACAGAGGAGGGAAGAGGGAATAATAAGACTGAGTGAGGCTCAGAACCCACATAATCTGGCCCCTCATAAATGATATATCCATTAAACTATTTCTTCTCTCAGTGGACCACGCCTGCAAGAAACTGCAATCTAAGTATGAGAGGAAAAAATATTGTCTGTGCGTATGTGTATATCTACATACACAGGACCGCACTTGAAAAGGAGCTGAGGAGGATTATTAATGATGAGAGAAGAAGATGGGGAGATTTGCTAAAGAATGTGGAGAAAGGCATCTGGTGTATGTGAATATGAAGGCTGTTCCAGATATGCAGCAAGACAAAAGGTGTGTGTGTAGAAAGGAGACCAAAGGAAGACTAAAGGGTGATCACTGGAGAGTAGGGCAAGAGGATAAAGTGTGGAGGAAAGGAATTTATGAAGTATTGTGACTGAAACCATGCATGTATTGCTCAGTGCTCCCCAAAGCAAGTATTACACAATGAAGAATAAAGTGCAATGGAGTTCAATCAAAATGTACTCCATTGTTAGAGCGGTGCTGTAAACCACCTGAAATATTACAACTGTTACCTGTGGCATCATTAATGTCCTGGGATTATTTCATAAATCATGCCCTAAAACATAATAGAGCGGAGAGGGTTGGTGCTTTCTATAAAGATGAGATTGAATTGTAAGAGAATTAATGATACCATCATTACAGCCTTTAATCTATTTTATAGAGAACTGCTTCTCCTTTTATGAACAATTTGTCCTTTAGAGAATTCTCTAATATTTCTGAGTAAGCAAATTTTTTGAAGTTTTCTTCTGAGTGTTTGAAATAAAGATCTTTTGTTCGGTCTCTTCCTGAGGAAAGGAATAAAGTCTGTAACAGTTTCTTTAGTTTTATGCAGATTACAATGGGTTAATCTCTGTGGAAGCAAGTGAATACATGAAGTCTCGCTAAGGCCAGGTTTAGCGATATGCACTGTGCTTCTGACTTTAAGCAAACCACATGGTCACCAGTCTAACTTGTATCCCTGCTACTAATGCCTGAGTAATTGCAGATGGAAAAATAGATGTATATCCCTGGACATTTTGGAGAAACAAAGATTGAATAGCTAACTGCAGCAAGAAACAACAAAAAGAAATGCTTTGTTTCTCAAACAGAACATCTACCTTCTTTGTTGAGAAGCTTAATAGAGAAATTTAACATTTTTTATTGGTGTAGCTATAGCTTTGCATAAGGGAAGAACTTCTATTTTTCTTTCTTACTCATGAGGTCTTTGCTTTTTACTTTCACGCATTGTACATTGGACCCACCTTCTCTTTCAGAAGCTTTTTGTGGTAATTACTCCAGTCTAAAGATGATGCCCAATCTAACAAAGCTAATGAAAACCTGCCCTTCAATCTAAACTGTAATCAGTTTATAACAAGCTCTCTTTTCCTGTGCTTCATTACTGTGACAAAATCTCTTTTTCATACCTCAGAATTATAAGGCAGGGTGGAAAAAAAAAATCATTTTCCATCACCAGGCGTGCATGAAAGGGAGATGGGCTTAAGCATGCAGAATTGATTTATTTGCATTCTTCTATTGCCTTGGTTGCTGCATCTTTGAAAGAAGCTAATATCATATCTTTGATTTGGCCTCTGGAATGGCAATCAAGCATGCTTATTACAGCGGGCAAATAATCTAGACCAATGGAGTCCCGGTATATATCAATTCATTTGGAAATGTGGCAGACTCGTAGCAAAAAGCATTTTGGAATCTGTTAGCTGGACATGTGGCAGGCTTTGACCAAAAAAAAAAAGCATCTTGGAATTGGTTAGCCCCTTTGACAAAGCTATCTTTATCTGCTTTTCTTAATGCTTGTGAATATCACCCTAACCCCGCCAGCCGGTTGCCTGTAATGTTTCTCTTTTCCACTCATTATTCTACTCTTTACATTTTTGTTTGCCTCCTGCTCTCCTGCAGGCTACTCACACAGTGAGAGTCATTGGTGTCAGCAGAGAGTGATGACATAACTATAGGTTTCCTATTTACTTTAACAACAGTACAAAACTCTACTGTTAATCTAATATCTCACATAATTTACTACAAAACAAGGTTGCTTACTGTCCTGGTTTCGGCAGGGATAGAGTTAATTTCCTTCCTAGTAGCTGCTACAGTGCTGTGTTTTGGATTTAGGATGAGAACAAAGTTGATAACGCACCCATGTTTTAGTTGTTGCTGAGCAGTGCTTACACTAGTCAAGGACTTTCCATCTTCCCATGCCCTACCGACTGAGAAGGCTGGGGGGGCACAAGAAGCCGGGAGGGGGCACAGCCAGGACAGCTGACCCCAACTGGCCAAAGGGACATTCCATACCATGGGACGTCACGCTCAGCACATAAACTGGGGAAAGCTGGCCGGGGGGTGGTGATCGCTGCTCGGGGACTGGCTGGGCATCGGTCAGCGGGTGGTGAGCAATTGCACTGTGCATCACTTGCTTTGTGTATTATTATTATTATCATTATTATTATTATTACTACTACTACTACATTATTATTATGATTTTATTTCAATTATTAAACTGTTTTTATCTCAACCCATGAGTTTTTCTCACTTGTGCCCTTCCGATTCTCTCCCCCACCCCACCGGGGGAGCAGGGGGAGTGAGCGAGCGGCTGTGTGGTGCTCAGTTGCCAGCTGAGGTACTGCCACAACACTTACTCAAGTATCTCCCAATCTAATTTCCTGGTTCAGCCCTCATCCTCAAGCAATCCCAGTAACATCTCTTTCAGCTCACACAGTGAAAAGTAGGAATGTACTGCTCTCCGTGACGCTGGTGTGATTTTGTTCATTAAATTCTGATTCTGCAATGAGGGTTCATTTTTTAAGAAAGTAAGTGAAAACGTGATATGCCAACATTTCTGTTGTTTGCTGATCCTGAAGAGGGACCTTGGCTTAACCTAGATTAATAGTTTTCTGCTCTCAGAACAGGGAGTCCTTAGCGAAGTAAACACCGTACCATACCTTGAGCTGGTCATGATACATATCTCCATTTTAGAGAATGGCAGTTGGAGGCAAGACATTTTAAAAAAGAGTGCCCACAGTGACACTGGAAAATTAAGGGACAGTCAAAACTGGAACCCAGCAGTTCAGTTGTTGTCTGTTTAGTCCCTCAATAGAGCATTAACAGAATTACTCCAAATGAGGGCCAGATTAGCTCCTGACCCCCTGAAACCCAGCTGTGGGCTTTGAGTTCATCTTTCTATTTTCCAAGACATTAAAAGAAAAAAAAAACTGAAAACCCTGACCTGAAGTGAATTTCCTTGTTCTTTTCTTTCTGAATTAGAGACTCAATGGATGAATTGATTCCTTTTTACTTTTTTTATAAGGCAAACCTTTTCAGAGACACAGCAGTCAAAAATGCTTTAGAAGCTGTGAATAAAAGAGTGTCCATATCTTTATGCATCTGGTTTTGCGTTAGATAGGTACACAGTTTAAATGTTAAGCAGGAAGCAGCAAAATGTAGTCAGGAGGTATAATAACCAGTAGCAAGTATCTCAGCTCAAGTGGAATATTGATCAGGCAATCAAGGAAGCTGCTCTCCTGCCTCTCAGTCTAGAAGAACTTTGATACCCAACTCAGTGTTAAAACTGCCAGCCTGTCAGTGAATTCAGATTAAGTGTCTGCACTTCAAGAAAAGGAGTCCATAAATTAACTTCTAATGCTGATGACATTCAGAAAGAGTGAGTCTTTCATTGGCATTCATGGTTCAGCACCTTTGGACTGGCAGACTTTTAACTTCCATTTGCCATCCAGCCCCACGAGCCACGATGGGTTTATGATTTTGGTACTGTAATACTTCAGAGAGCTTTGCAAAAGAAGCTGAGTACAGTTACAATTTTGTGCAGTTACCAAAAGGGAGAACAAACCAGCAACATGGCTTTTGCTTTGGTAAACGTGCCTGCTAGAGGTGACCCGCGAGAAAGTCCATTACCTATTTCATCATACATATGTTTTGTAAAATTTGCCATGTAATTAGTGTTGAAATGGGAAAGTCACCATTTCAGGGTCTTTGTTCTTTCAGAGGTAGACACATAAAGAATAAGAAAAGAGAACTGTATACAAAGCTATTGAGTGCGAATACCTGTTTGACTTTTGGCAGTCTGCCCTTCTTCACCTTAGTCTCATCTCTTTCCAGAATTAACTTTGAAAGCAAAGTAGAGCTATTTGTTAGAAGCCATGTAATTCCTGTTCCATTACAGATTTAGAGTGGTCTTTTGGCAGAGAGTACACAGAAATTCTGCTGTTGGTGACCACTGCAGTAACATCACAGGAAAAAATCTGTGTGGTAAAATTTTAGTTTAACTTGTATATTAATAATTTCCTGTATGTGTTCCCATAATTTCTGTAAAATTTAAGAGAACAAAAGTAGTGAAGTGCAAGAGTGATTACTTAAAACAAAGACAAAACCCAAAAGCTATTGTGTACAACAGAGCAACTTTTTTTTTTCTCTAGCATTTCTAAAGCTACTTTTAAAATATAATGATAAAGAGTTATAGTCCCACTTAATATTCTACAGGCAGGTTTAGAAGTTGGATGAAAATGTTTGTCATTTTCTACTATGTTTTGGAGGACCTTTCATAAGTGCTTATGTGCAATTTGAACAAGGATTCTACATCTACATACCATATCCTGGATAAAATTCTCACTACCTCTGCAGAAAGGAAAAAATCTTACCACATCCAGCAGTAAAATTATTCTGTAATTAGGTACAAGAATATGCCTCTCGAGTTTATTGCTTCTACAGGAAATAAGTCAAAAGCTTCGGAAGCTTCCAAGTATGAAAGCTGAGCTTCTCTCTGTTAAGCAGAGCACAGGTGAAACTCTTTCATGGAATCTGAAAGGAGAATGTTAAAATGCAATGTTAGGTCAGCCATTACCTGACTACAGAAAGGAGGGGTTTCAGGTTCAGATGTAATAAACGCACATCTTTGTACATTCAAGTATTTCTACAGTAGTAAAAAGTCATATAACAACTAGTTGGGAAACAAAGAATGTTCATTAAGCATAAAATTAAACAAGAGAAAAATGAGAAAATTGAGAAGTTCTTTTTGGGCAATATATCCACCAGAGAGAAAGTATACCAGTGGCAAGATTCCCATATGATATGTGCTGGTCATCTAGTGAGATGCATAGATATTGTATACTAAGAGACATTGATCACATATTTATGTCACAAATCACGTGAATTTCCGCCCATGCACTCCCGAGAGCAGGCTTCTGAAGAGCTGGCTAGCTGTTTTGTTTGAACTCTGACTGGTAAAGTAAAAAATTATAGCTGATTATTGATTTGTTTCTCTGAATTAAAGGTGTACTGGAATTAGAAATTGTCTGCAAAGAGTAAAACATTTCTGTCCTCACGCCTCTGTTGCAGAAAGGAAATCAAATGCAAACTATTTTCTGAACACCTTATTGCCTGCGAGATTTTTTATTCAAAGTGCAGTCATACTGTTCCCTATTTCCTACATATTCATAATTGTAGTTCCTAATTATTTGGGGTCGTTATGTGTCTTCCATCTTCCAAAGGTCAAAGATACTAATTCTCTCCATGAATAATTTATTCAACAATTGATTGGATAATGAGTGAAATAGCTGAATACGTTTTTCACTGGAAAGTATTAGACTATATAGGGATATAGTCATGAAATAAAAATATATGGAAGAAAAAATGTTTGAAAAAAGTAGTTACAGCAAATAATTCAGTTAGCCATAAGACTGGATATTTTCTTTTTCTACATGAATTTCATCCTCAGAGTATACTTTAAATTCTCAAACTGTAATGCTATGTACATATATCTGTAGTCAAATGGTAAGAAATTAGGTTTTATCTTTATTTGCATATGTAGTTCTTGGGTAAATGAACAGTTTGGAGAAATTCCTATGCCTTTTATATTTTCTCTTTGTTATTGAAGGTTTCTTTATATCAGAAAGCCTCCTAACTCTGCCAAAGACTGTCACCTTGTTGCGCCAGATACCATATACGCATCTGATGAAAGGCAGCTCTTGTCTAGATGATCTTAGTTTAAATAAGCAATATAAATAATGAACAGCAGAGGCGTAGGGAACTGCAATTACCTGCCTGAGTGATAGATTCTATAGTAGAAACCAGGAATCCTATTTTCTTCTTTACCACTTTACTCCAATGGACTATGCAGTGCTAATTGCCTAAACATTTACAGAAAATTAGGGTTAACACGGCTTGATTAGATGTTTTTTAAAAATCTAAAATTTTTATAATAAGGAATCTCAAACTTTCAGTAAGATTTATTCAAAGGCATCTAGATTTCTGTTTAATTCCCATTGACGCACCAAACTCTTTAGATAAAGTCCTTAATTTACAATAAATCCTGGTAACTGTTCCTTAACAATTTGTTTGCAAACACAGTGAAGAAAACCAATGCATACATTCCGTCCATCTTGAGTTTCAAACATAAAATATCAAGGGAGCAAAGAGTAAAGTAGATTCTAAAATAAAATGTGCAGAGAGTTTGATAATTTTGAAAATCTTTTGGTTTTTGAAGGCTGTGTAGGGATGCTCAGGGAACTGAAAAAAATAGAAATGTTTGACAGCTATTTGATATCTGAATCATTTGTTTAGCACTGCAAAATATAGTCATGCTCCTTTGCACTTGCTTCATTTCTCTCATAGGAAGGAGCAGAGCTTGGAACAATGAGGATCTGCCAAACATATTATGACACTACAGATTGTTATTCTTTTCCTAGACCTAAAGGCAAATCTTTTACAGGAACAATCTGTGCCCGATGCCTGCTGTTACTGAATGCAGGCAAAAGGGCTGGTACAGAACAATTGCAGTCTCCTGGGGCTGATCATATCCAGAGGAAGAAACAATCTCTGGATAATTTGACTGAGGAGTTCTTTATTGGCTAACCTAAAAAAGGGGAAATCGACAGTGAACTTTGAGGGTTAAACTTAGGTTTGAAAGTCCATTAGCTGAACCTCGACA
This sequence comes from Pygoscelis adeliae, assembly GCF_000699105.1. Classification (NCBI taxonomy): domain Eukaryota; kingdom Metazoa; phylum Chordata; class Aves; order Sphenisciformes; family Spheniscidae; genus Pygoscelis; species Pygoscelis adeliae. The sequence continues at coordinate 2,548,598 of NW_008824932.1, forward strand.
AATTAGAATCCCTTGTATTTTGCCTGCAATTTCACGCTAATCTGTGCTTTTACAGTTTGCTGCTGGAATATCATGGGTATATGTGCAACTACAAATATTTTTGTTTTTAAATTGAGTATAAATCTGAAAGATTTTTTTGAAATTGAAATGTGATTTGGGGGTTGTTTTTTTTTTTTTTTAAGAATATAAAAACCATTCCTTTTGTTTCCCAAACAAAGCAGTTCCATTTCTTTTAGTTCTTTATTTGCCCAGTGAATGAAGTATTTGCCTCAAATGTTCATGTACCTCTCATTCTGCTTAGGCACAGTTCTCTACCAATGCTCTAGTTTTCTGCTGTTTCAAAATTCCTACAAATACTATTATTTAATGCTCTTTTGTCCTTTCTTGTATCATGGCCATAATACTTTTAAATATGTGTTTATGTGATTTTATTTATGTACCTAGTTGAATCTTATTGAAATTATCCTCACACTCCATAGTTTTGTAGTATGCTAGTTTAACACTGCAGATACCCTGCAGCTGTAGCAAACATCTTGCTCCTGTCTTCCAGCAATCCGTTAGGTAGTGTTGGGCAACTTATGTTCACAGTTTGAATTTCTTTTCTAGTTGTAAAAGAGGAATAAATTTATTTTCCTTGTGCCACAGAGCATTTGAGAGTCTACTGAAGAAAGATAATAGACCTTGACAGGAAAAAAAGCTCTCCATACATCCCTCTTCCCTGAAAAGTACGTGACATATTTATTTTCATCCCAAAACAGAGTTAAAAATAAAAACTGGAATTTCCATAGGAAGAAAAATATTCTGAAAAGCATTAATGTAAGGCCATTATCAAATCCATATCAGCGGTCTGTTTCAACAGCTGACCAAAAAAAGGTTAAATAGGTAACATTAAATAGAATCTAAACCAATAATTTTCTTGCTTGGAAAAAAAATAAATGAAAGGTTGTGGAGAAAACAACTTCTAATAAAGGTTATGTGTTTGATAATATTTCCACTAATTATTATTATTATTTACTGGTTTTAATTGAAAGTTTCATTATAATTCAGTTAAGTGACTGTGAAAATATCAGGTTTTTTTAATCTTATTTTTTCTGGTTTCTTGAGATCATAATTCCAGAAGAAACTGCCAAAACATGACTAAGTGTGCCCCTATGACCACCAGACCAGACTCTGGGGGGTTTTGTTTGTTTTTTTTAACATTTGGGCTACCCTATTCTTGGCAATGCAGTTTAAAAAAAAATTGCAAATATTTCTGCAGAGGTGAAATTGTTTGACCTGAGATATATATGAGCCTTGTTGCCACCATCCTTTGTAATAATAATAATACTACTTAGGCACAGCATATTTCCTGCGCTTTGAGATTGCGCTATAAATAACATTTTTGACTCAGTAATGAAACACAGGTATAAAAATAAATTGCTCAATGAAAGGGTTAAAATAAAAACCTGGTAGGGTGTTTGGGGGAAGAGGGAGGTTTAAGAAATTCTTTCCCAAATACATGCGATAGTTAAGTAGGCTGGTAAATCCATACGCTGTCGAGATAGTTTCCGGTTTAATTTACTAGTGGCACAGGAATGAATTCAGGCAATTTGTTGTAAGACTGAATCAAATTCAGTGCCTTAGCAGTTAGAGACATTTTAACATAAAAATCAACTACAAGAATTCTTCTTTTCCTTACCTTTAACTGGAGGATATATGGAAATGTTCTAGAAGCCATCTAGCAAAACATAAATAATATCACTGAACACAGTAAGAATATGGAGTGTCTGTTTATTAGACCTGTGCCTGTAATATTTAGGTTTTATGCTTCTTGAAACATTTTTAAAATGCTGAGGTCACACTGTATTTAGAAAAAATACTACAAGCATTTTCTTGTCTCTGTTCTCTGGAAAACTTTTTGCCATTCCAGAGAAACAATCAGGCTGAAAGCAAACAGAAAGCTGTCTTTTACTTGGAGACCGTGCATGGAACAGCATTATGCCATAAACAGTAGTACTAATGCTAAAGTTTAAGCCACAGGTTGCAGGACGAGTGGAGTATGGGCTTAGCGTCATGGTCTTATCTCCATTAGCCAAATTTGACTCTAATGTACATTAGTAAAAAACAAGTGGAAGAAAAGTTTTATCATCCAGAGACTGAAAGGGGAAGTTCTCTGAAAATGATAGAAAAATGTAGGAGAACTAAGGCGGGGCGGGGGGGGATAACTTTGCTTATGAATAGAATGAATGGAGATAACTTTTTCTACCTATAATTTCCAGGAGAGGTGGCTGATGCCCGATGTTTTCCTAAGCCTGATCAGCCAGGGATCTGGCAGGTTCTGTTAGAAAAACAGGACATATTTTTAAGCATGGTCAGCATCTCATTTGGGACACAGTCTTTCTTAGGACTGCAGTTTGTATTGTGCTTGGCACCCAAACTATTTCACAGGAAAATACAACAAACTTTTCATGTTTCAACCAGATTATGTTTTGATTTGGGGGAGAAAAAAGTATTTAATAAAAAAACATGACCCAGGACTGTGAGCAAGTTTGGATAAAGTTGAAATTGCTGGGATAAAACTGAACAAATATGTAAATTCTGTGCAACAGAAATATCTATCTGCGAAATATGTTAGTATACACTGTGAAAAGGTAGATCACATCGAGGCTATTAACAACATTCTTTTCCCAACTCCTACGAGATGTCTTGAAATGATGATCAGCCTAGGAAAAATTGTACCTCATTTTAATTACAGAGTAGCAATTGAGGAGATGTCTTCTGCATACATGTGCAATGGACATTGAATGCAAATCTTAATAATTGACTGTGAACAAGAGGAGGTAGCTGAAGCACTATGACAGTAAGTACAAATAGAAGCTGTCCACATCTAAGGAGGCTGTTGGTCTTTTTACAACACCAAAGTCAACAGCAGAGACTGGTGTCTTTTGTGTTATTGGCACTATCAAAACCAGAATGTCCCTGTCCTTAGGTAGGGAAGGAAGTCTGTCTTGTGCTCATAGTCTAAGGACAGGGTCCTTTCCATGAGAAACTTCTGTTAGGAAGGCAGACTGTGACTGACTTTTTTTAGCCAAAGGAAAATAACACCTATTTGCCTAAGAATATACAGATTATTTTTTTTTTAAATTAAAATAAGACTTCAGAAAAAGTTAACAGAAAAATTCACAGGTATTAGTATCAGCGTTAGTGCCTGCTTGCTGTTTTTCTGTCCTTTTTCTCATTTATGGCAAAGTGCTGCAAAACTGAAATTCCAGATTCCATGCTGCAATATATTTTTCTGGTTTTGTCACTGGTTGTCAATATTTAGTAGTTCCAGCAGAGTCACTTAGACATTCAAAGAAAGTAATTGGAAGTCAACTCTGAACTAAACAATTAACTTGTAAATGACGACTGTGATTGTCAGGTCTGCTGTAGGCAGAACAGAGTTAAGCCTCAACTTAAGGATTGTGGGCACAGGAAAATAGCCATCTTCTGTTACTGGTTTAAGGGTTACAATGTAAAGGAAGATCTCTCAGTACTAGTTAATATTTTGTTAAAAGGCCCCAAGATGACCATTTGTATTGTGCATTAAATGGCTTAAAAAGGTATGGTGGATCATGTGGGACTGCTTAAACAAAGAGAAATATCAGAGAAGTTGGATACTTTTAATTTAATGTGTTCACCTGGTTTCTGTCAAAAGTAGGGGTAATTAGTTAAAAGGAAAATTTAGAAAAAAGTAAAACTACAGTTTCTTTTAACTTCAGTGCTCCATGAGATGTATTGGTTGTCTACCTCTTTCTCCACTGAATTTAAGGCGCATGTAAATCTACAGACTACATGAGTGGTGTCTAAGCTACCTCAAACATCATCCAGTGATTCCAAAATAACTGGAAGTTACAGGGACTGGCTGAAGTTCTTTTCTGCACATATGAGTTGTACAGCATTTTCAGAAAGCAGAAAACTTTCAGCTGCTTTATAGTCCACCTTCTAAAGCAAATGGCATTTTTGTACTTCCAGGATGCACAATGTGGTTATTAGAGAGACCAGGAGGAGAAGAAAAAGAACAGTGAGACAAATACCATTGGAAGAGATCTGGGCATAGGCAGTGGAAGACAGGAAATGGTAAGAACAGTTCTAGAATCCACTCAGTGTTGTCTTTGATGCAAAAGTCAAATGGGGACTGACTTTTCATTCTGTACTTATGCAGTACATATCAACAAGGTGGCCTGGTCCATGATAAGTACCTGTATCATAATATAACTAAGTAATATAACAATTAAATTGAAGGCACAGCTAAGTAAAGTAAGAATTACATATGGAAATGATGATTTATATAATTCTTCATCAATAGACCACTACGTACATAGTCAAATATCACTAACTCTATAGTAGGAGGTGCTGTGATGTGCTGAATGTGATCCAAACATTTAGTAGCAGAGTGTAAAGTATTCTATATTCATAGTATGCTCTCCAACAGATTATCTTGAACTCCTAATAAAGAAGTGAAGAAACTCCATTCTCAAACTTGGGTTTAAATGTATTCTTGTTTTACTGTAGGTTTAATATGTAAGTTTTAATACAAACTCATTGAATTCACAAGAGAAAAATAACATAACAGTTAAAGCTTAAGTTCAATACTTGGAGAGCAAATCCTGTCCACCAACCTGTGTATCCCAGTTTCTATAATACATCTTATGACAAATACCATTGTGTGGTAGGTGAGCAAGGTTGGCACTCAAAAGATTCTCAGATTTAGGAGGCTGTTTCATGTGACTAAATGCAGGAGGCTGAAGGCCACTGCTTCCTTCAAGAGAATAATATATTTTCTAGGTCTGAAATCTTCTCTCCAGTCTGAACTATATTTGTTTCTAGTCACTTCCATTAGTCACTGTTCTGATACACAGGCTATAGAATTTGGGCTAATGCTTTACAAAATGTCTATCATTCTCAGGTTAAATATCAATAAACAACAGCCCATTCCTATGCTAAAAAAACTTCTGCCAAGTTCTCAGCCATGGCAAATCCAATTTTATTTGGTAACCTAATAGCTACTTGTTATGAAAGGTTATTTCACCTATAAACATCTGCTTTTAATCTGCCTTTACACTATAATTGTTTAAAAGATACCATCGTATTTTGACTTACTGTATCTACTAGAGCTGTTCAGATTTTATCAAAATTGTTAATATTGCACTGCTTTTCTTTTTGCTACTAAGAAAAACAGTAATTTAGAGCAGTGATATAGAACACAATGAAATAACTTAAATCTCTATTTTATTGCCTCTTTTTTGCAACTTGTTTTAGTTTACCTGTAAAATAATCAATGGTACCAAGTAATATAGGGAAGTTCAGGATGTGTTTGTTTGTTATTCTTTAAAGTCTATCACTCACTAAACTGAAGGCTACATTATAGCCAAAAGCTCAGTTTTACTAAGAGTTGGTGGATATTGTATATCCAAATGATATGCTTTAATGGGTATCTCTTCCCCTAAATAGCTAGTAAAACGCTGCATTTGAAAGCTGGTATTTTTACTGGGAACATTATGTGATACAAAACTCTGGGTGCTACTTTCCACTGAGAGGGTTTTGCAGATTGTAACTGCTATTGCAAGGAATACATATATGCTCACTATTACGCAAAGATTTGTATCATTCTCAAGACAGTGTATTCCCAGAAATAATGATGTCGTTGTTGGTTTTCTACTAATCTGAAGACAACAACCCCATTTGTAAGTGTGATGTGGAATATACATATGAATAGGTGGCGGCAGTTGGAGATGACCTTTCTGATATGTGAGTTTCTGAATATGGATTAAGAAGGTCAGTCATTAACGCCATTCAGCTAACAAGTGAGCGATTTTATGGAATTCATTTTAGTCCCAGAGCACCAACGGCTGCATATATTAGTTTCAATTAGTTTCAATATGCAAAATCTATTATTGTTCATAATTTCCAGTCAACTGCTGGGAAAAGAATTCTCCTACTATTCAATCATTCAATTCATGAAGAGCTTCCGCCTTCGTAGACTCTGGAATTTGTTAGACTAGTGGTTTGTGGAACCCTGCATACACAGGTTTGCCAGCCTCCTGTTTTTCACAGCTGCAAACACACTTACTGAAGGCAAACCAACAAATTTAATTTGCTAATCTCCTTATGTTCCTTCTGTAAACAATGGAGAGAGAGAGAAAGAGAGAGGCTCCTTCAAAGAGCAGATCAGAACAGAAGTTTATACAAATAGGTACCTTGGAGTAGATCATTCCTTTCCCTGTTAAAAGGGGGCCTAGACAGACCAACTGGTCAACTTCATCACCTAAACTAGAGGGACCGATGAAGATGACAAGATGAAGTGCTGAGGACAAGGCAAGTTACAAGGCCTCAGCTCTTCCAGACAGAATTTAAAGCTGTAAAACCCCATACGGAGGTGATTGTGATGATTAAGACCTTACTTAAATACAAGTCAATGCAACAGCTAGATGCAATACAGTGACTGAAGCTTGGATTAAATCTTTTCCACTATCTTCTTGAGAGCAGATATATAGTCCCACCTTAAAGATTTTAACCTAAAGAAAATATGATGGTTCCAACACCATCTTCTTTTGCACCAGGTCCAATTTCAATCTAGTTTTCTGAGAATGCCTGGTGAGGCTGTGGATATGATCAAGGCTTCTCTCTATTTCCTTTTCTGCTGCAGTGTATGGGATTCAACCTGTTATGTCAGCCCTGCAGTCGAAGATATACCTATGGAGCTTACTCTAGAGAAGTGAAGGCAATTGATTTTTCATCTGTGAATTATGTACTTAAAGTTTTAGGAGAAGTCTAGTGTAGTTTTTAAGTTGTTGGGTTTTTTTTAAGAAAAAAAGTCCCTAAACCAACACTGCCTTTGCTTGTCATGTCCTTTGCCTATAGGATGCAATCCTCGCACAGCTGAGTCCCTGAACAAAGGGGTCAGGTGAGTTCTTCTATTCCACTGAAGAGCAAAGACAGATGGATTAGTCCGCTGCTGATAAGGCTTAAGGAACTAAATTGTGCTGAATAAATTTCATTCAGCTCTCAGTTTCTGTATTTTACAACCTAGTTTATTAATGATTACGGTTTAGATTAATGCATAACTGTAAATGGTTGTGACTCTCTACACAACATTGAAATACAGGAAATTCTATTTAAACATAAGAAAAACTTTTTTTTACTGGAAGGGAGATTGAACACTAGAGAGGTTGTGGAGTCTCCATCCTTGGAGATACTCAAAACCCAACTGGACAAGGTGCTGAGCAACCTCGTCTAGGTGACCTTGCTTGAGCAGGGAGTTTGGATCCGATGACCTCCAGAGGTCCCTTCCAACCTCAGCAATTCTGTGATTCGGTGAGATGTTTTCAGCTTCATAGAATCATAGAATAGTTTGGGTTGGAAGGGACCTCTAAAGGTCATCTAGTCCAACCCCCTGCTGTGGGCAGGGACATCTTCAACTGGATCAGGTTGCTCAGAGCCCCGTCCGAACTGACCTTGAAGGTTTCCAGGAATGGGGCATCCACCACCTCTCTGGGCAACCTGGGCCAGTGCTTCACCACCCTCAGCGTAAAAAATGTCTTCCTTATATCTAGTCTAAATCTACCCCCCTTTAGTTTAAAGCCATTCCCCCTTGTCCTGTCGCAACAGGCCCTGCTAAAAAGTTTGCTGCCATCTTTTCTATAAGCCCCCTTGAAGTACTGATAGGCTGCAATAAGGTCTCCCCGAAGCCTTCTCCTCTCCAGGCTGAACAACCCCAACTCTCCCAGCCTGTCTTCATAGCAGAGGTGTTCCATCCCCCTGATCATTTTTGTGATCCTCCTCTGGACCCGCTCCAACAGGTCCGTGTCTTTCTTATGCTGAGGGCTCCAGAGCTGGACGCAGTGCTCCAGGTGGGGTCTCACCAGAGCAGAGCAGAGGGACAGAATCACCTCCCTCGACCTGCTGGCCACACAAAAGAGGGATAGCATAGCATCATGATTCCTTCAGCTAAGTATGCCTCAAATGTGAATCAGATCCCTCATGTAAGGCTGCCTTTGCACTAAAAGAGGTTAAACGTGTTCTCATTATCTATGTGTAATTTTAGCCACGAGGGAAATGCACTCTTTCAGTTTTAAGTCATACTAGTGAATACCTGGGAAAGGGGGAATGGCAGGTGTTTCCAAGGCAAATGTGCAATCATTCTTTTAGTCACCACTGAAAAGATTAATTCAATACATATAAACAAAGCTATAAATACACAAAATCCTTCATTTTCTTTATGGCATAACATTTGTAAATATCACTGAAAAGATTGCATGTGTCCAACGACATTTGTAATCGAATTAAAAACTCAAGAAAATGAGATCGTTAAGGGAGAGGTGGGTGAGAAATTTACGTCTCTGGTTTAACACAGTGTTACCAGTTACAGATGAGTAAGGAATGTCTTATGAATACAGCAGGGATAACAAAAGAAGTAGCAAGTTGTCGCTAGAAAAAACACATATAGAAAAAGTGTGTGACCAAAGATCAAGCAACAAAGGAGAGTGAAACTGAAAGATCAGTGTGACCTGGGGCTGCTGAACTCCCTGTTTTCAAACACAAAGCACATCCAAGCCCTGTTTGCTGTAAAGAACCCATGCCCACTTTCTACAGGAGGTTCTCTAATACTTAGCAAGAAGTGACCTTTAAACTACCTTGACAGATAGCAGCTGACTAGAAAATTACAGTCATTAACAGGATATCTAGAGAGCAGACTATTGTAAAAAATGATACTAAAAGGCAGATGTTAACAATTTGCAACCCCAAAAGACAGCTACAATAAAACCCTATATTTCTAGTGTTCTGAAAAATTGTTATTGAGATTCAGCATACACAAAAATAAAAGGTGCATATATTTTTTCCCATCTCAAGAGCCAAGCTTTATGTGGACAAAGTGTAGAAAATATTCTGATTATTCAAACAAAAATTTGTTATAAAAATGCAGTTACTTGCATTCACTAAAAATGAAGGTTCTAAACGAAATCAGTTTAGTCTTGTCCAGTCCAGGTATTTCTGTTAGTTGAAAAACCTATTAAGATTAGATATTTAATATCATCCTTTTAAAACCGATGAAAAAAAATCTAGAAACAATGCCTTTAGAATTTCTCTCTCTCTAGACGGTAGCTGACCCAAAGAACAAAACCAATTCATTTAAGCCTTTCTTTCTGAATTTCCATAGTAATACAAACATAATTTTCTTTATTAGCGAACACAGTCGAGGCTAAACTCTGGAGGTTTTTGCACTGCGCATCAACTCAGGGGAATTGTATCAGGATATATTTATATCAGTCCATTTATTGTCCAGAAAAGAAATCATGTGGGATCGTTCATTGGGGTTTTTTAATATTAATTGTTGTCACTTGATGGAGCACCTGGAAGTACAAATCTAAGCAATACTGAAACATGTAATAATCTTGTTGGTCATTGCAAGCTTATGTCAAAATTATATCAAGTGACAAAGAGGTACATTTCAAATGGAATAGAAAATTTCAGAAGGCCAGTGAATTTCTCAGGGATCCATGGTCAGCAAGAATCACAGCATGGGATAGCACCATGTAGCTTCCTTTGCATGCCACCATACCTGGACTAATTTACACTGGTTTGGCACTTTCCTGCCAAAAAGATAATAAAAATTTGGATGGAATTCAGAGGAGCACCAAGAAAGATGAAATAAGAGTGACACGTGGGAAGGAAGCCTGATGGAAAGCAATAATGGAAAATTATAAGTTTACTAGGAAAAAATCACAAAACATAGCTATGGAATGTAGAGTATAGAATAATATTTCCCCCAAAAAGTAACAGAAGTCCTAAATTCTAAATTTAGCTTAGACAAGTGTATTTCAGTGAAAAAGAAAATCTGCATGTGCAGAGAATGAAATTTAATGAACTAACTAGGTTTCTCCTGTTCTTAGATATGACTATTCAGTAATTTTGTCTCACAAGTTACTGAAAATACATATTAAAAGTCATAACTCCTCCTCAAATGTAGAACTTTATCAACACAGTTTGTGTTATGATTCTTGATATGAAGGACTTTGTTCAAGTCATAAAATTTGTTTTGTTAAAAAGTTTATTTTCATATAAATCAAAGCCATATTTTTTTCTTTCTTTCTCATTTGAGGCATCCCATTGTCTGCAAATATCCTTGAGCAGAGGCCTCTCCTCTCCTCCAGATGTTTCAGGAATGTAGTCATTCTCTCTTTTTTTTTTAATCACTAATTGCTGTATCTTTTAAGGTGGATTGTTAAAAGTTAAGTGTTTGGGAGAATGTGACTGTAAGGCCGTGCTAAATTAAGACCAGCAAGGGCATAAGCGGGGACAATAACTCATGTATGTTTCTGATCGCTGACCCTGAACTTGCCTTACAGTCTTTCACATAAATTATGACAGACTGAAAAGAATCACAATGAAATATTGTTTCAGGGAGTGGCAGCCTTCCCCTCCTGTCTTAACAGAGACCCTTGGAAGCAGAGTGTGTTGCCTTTGGATCCTCTCATTCTTCAAATACAAAGTTTGAAGCATTTCAATTTTGGGCTTCAGTCCCACTCGTCTCCTCATTCTTCTTAAGAGTTTCTTGAAGTTTCCTCTCCTCTCTATTACTGGATCAAGCAAACTGCAATTTACTGATTAGCTTATTACTTTGTCCCTGTCTTTTATAAAGCATGTGTTGACGAGATACTTGTCAAGATTTCATTTGCTTCGTTGGTGGACTTGAGGTTTCTTTAACCACGGCATCTTAAAGAGTTTTTCTCCAAAAGATCAGGTGGGGAACAATGGAAGGTTCTCCCTGACTCTGCTACCACAGAAGCTTTGTTTATAATGATGTGTTTACATAAAGTTAAGCTATATGTCGTACTCCTAATAATGTCTGCAAACTACCGGATCAGTATATCAAGTATCAGTACTGACCAAGTGGAAAACAACAATAGACAGAAAACCTAAATGCAGTAATTTCTTCTTAGATACTAAAGAGAAAACTTAGTGAAGGGATATAAAGACTAAAAGAGAGAATCTGTTGATTTCACACTAATTTACACTCTATTTCTGATCACTGCATGGACTGAGTGTTGGTATGAACTTCTTGGGCTGAAATAATTTGCTGTCAATTCCTGTTTTCACTGCCACTAGTCAGCCTTTTCTAATGAAGATGAAATTTTGCCAACTTTATTTCAGGCAACTTCCCGCCTTTCAATCAAAAGCGGGCTTACAGTCCTACATGAGCAAAAAGGGAAAAAATATTGTACCTCTATTATCCACTGAGACCTGTTAGGAGGCAATAATTGACACAGACTTCTGCCTTTGTTTAATGTTGGGGAAAAGAATCTTGGTGTTTTTGTGAGTAACAGTCAGGCAAGAGAATGAGAATGGATTGAAGCAACCAGATCTTTTTTTGAGGAGTGAAGTGAAGTTTTAAAGTGTTTTAATTGTATTTTCTATGTTTAACATTATTTTTAACACTATTTTATCATGCCTCATAAACACTTTTGAATAGCAATTCATTCTGAGCCCTACATATAATTTTGACATTAAAAAAAATTCAAGGATTCTTTTCAGTCTTTTCTATTTCTTCTTTCTTTTTTTTTTCTTTCTTTTTTCTTTCTTTCCCAAAATATTTTAAACTGGAGACTCACTGAAACTGGCCTGGTAACAGGTTCTATTTAAGAAATAATTATTTTTTGAAAAAAATTGCTTTCTACCCTACAAGCAACATTTTTATCAATTTTGTGTTCTTTTGATTCACTGTTGAATTGCTGCTATATTTTAAAATAAACAGTAGACAACAGAATATGACATTATATTCATAATGAATAAACATAGTTCAAAAACATAGAATCTGTGTAGCCTAAGCATAAGATTCCTCATTCTTCAAAAATGACAAGGTCCTTTTTCTCATCCCATCCAAGGTGTATGAATAAGAGCCGTTAGGGAATATGAGATCTGCTTGAAACCGGTGGTTCTCCGGGTATTGGCTCATATGTATGTCAGCAATTCTCAGCCTGCAGGCCTGTCAATTTACTTTTCATGTTTAAAAGTGTAAATGACAATCTGTAACTAAACAGGAAAACAGGTAGTAGGTTCCAACTGATTTTGGTTACTTGTGCAATTTTGTTGGGTGGGGTGGGTTTTTTTGCTTTTCATCTTTTCTTGGGCCTGATCTAAGTGTGATTGAAGGTCAGAACAAAAAATGTTTAGATGACTTAGAGCATGACTTGCATTTGAAAGCTAAAGGGACCTGTGCTCTTAAATCAGTTACATGTGTCTGGGAATCTCACTGAAGTCTATAAACAGTCCTCTAACTTCACTACGAATTAAATGTGACCTTAGTTCCAAAGATAAATTTCATGGTGTGAATTAATTCTACAGTCTTGTTTTGTCTTTAGCTGGGCTGACAGACTGGTAGAATGGCATTGGGACGTGTGAGTGTACTTTTTTGTATAGATTTCTACCATTTCTATTCCCATAGCAACAGTGTAGCCCTCATTCATATTAATCAGCTCTTAATTTAGAAGCTTTATGGCAATTTGAATGATAAAACATAAACCACAATTAATTTGTTATTGTCTTTATCCATTATTTGTGAATTTCTCTAAAGGGATGTTTAGGTTTTGATTTGACCTGTCATGGAGGTAAAGAAGCTTTATATGAACATAAATTTACAATACTGTTATTTAGGAGTTTTTTTGTCTCAAGAGTACTTTTCAGGGAAATTGTCAGAGAAAAACTGGTATGAAAGGGGGGGGGGGAAGTTTCTCTTACCCTCCTATTTGTTTTTTCTAATAACCTGTTTTCAATTGCTACACCAGCTTTACCAGGCTCGGTAATTGTCTGAATTAGATATAGGGGCAGATTCTAAGAAAGCACACACAAAAAGAAACAAGGCTGAGGATATTCAATGCTGTGGTGAAACTGTGCGGACAACAAGTAACAGAGCATCTACCAGATCCTTCCATTTGATTCCTACATATAGAAAAGTCAAAGGGCAAATTTTCCGCTGGGATGTGTTGAATCAGTTAACATTTATGATGGCAACCAGGCAGGCAGGCCACTTGGTTACCTTCCAGGCATACAGAGTGGGCAACCTGCCCAGGCCAGCTAGCCATGCCCTGAGGGCTTTGATCCTGGATTGGAAGACTCTACAGGTTTCCCATCCTGAATGCCTCAACTTCCAGGCTTGTGCCTGTGTTTATTCCAGTCTGATAACTGATATTCTTACTGGTCACTTGGAATGGGCTGAATAATGGATAAAGTCTATTATTGTGAAACTCTACATAAGTATATAAAGTTTTATATTATGAAATCCCTGTAAAAGCATATGCAATGGAAACAGGAAGCTTTTTGTTATGTACAGTGTGTGTATATCTAAACATTATGCTAAATATATAATTTTATGTATATAAATGTTATGTTTATGTTTACATACATAAAACATCTATATTTAATCGATACATTACCAAAACTAGAAATCGCAATTACCAGGCAGGTCACCTAATTGACTGTTTCATGATACATACAAAACCAAATTGAATGCCAGTTGTTATGCTAATAGTGAGCAATAAGAATACAATTTACTCATTAGAATATGAATTTCAGAAACATTCAGCAAATAATGAATAAAACAAAATAAAAATATGAAAAGACTGAAAATATAAATCTATATTATAATTATAAAATTGAAAACCAAATCATATCGTGTAATTAAAACATTAAAGTCCAAGTTGATAAAGTTAAAAGGAAACAATTTAACCATGCTAGAACGACACAGTTAAACTGATTGTGCCTGAAAAGTGATATTTCCAGGTTCTGAAAAGTCCAACAATAGATCAGCACATGGCATACAGGTCTATCAATGCACAGCTCCTCTACAAAAATGCTTTGCAAAATGGCTACATTTAAATTTATTTGTATGTGTTTTAATATCTGCTCTGCCTTCTGTACATACGCTATCAAGAAATGAAATCTAATTATACCTTTACAAAACATACAGGGTTTTTCAATATAGTGAGAATTTTCAGTGTTATTATGCATACAATTGATTGGATTTAAAGAAATGTGCAGTTCCACACAAATTACTCAGACACAAAAGGGTATTATTTTAAAGGAAATAAAGTATAACTTGTTGCAAGGACTTAAAGCTGAATTCCACATCCCTACCAGAGTGGGAAGATATGAAAGCACTGAAGATTTATGACATGGCTCTCAGTGCTATGCGGTGGTAAATTTATTGTAGACTTACATGTTTGAATGCTTGTTGATCCATAAATATCTTCCATTTGGATTTTGGTCATAAATGGAGGGTTTTAAAAATCGGGGGTCTGTGAGAAAGACAGAAAATGATAGCGCCAGAGCCTTAAACAACGTCTAGGGAAACTTGGAATGTCAGATCTGTCTAATTCCATGGGCTATGCTAAAACCACAGAAGATACACAAATTGCAAATTTAGCAGCATCTATTGCAACAGTGAGAGTGCATTCTTGTCTTAAATTCATAGTTAGTCTAGCAAGTTGGCCTGTGTGCTAACTTCCTCAGCGCCTAGGCTTTTAGGCTTTTTTTATTATTTCCTTTTGAAATGTGAGAAAATATAGCAAGCTTTAAAATGAATAAATTGTATTGTTCATGCTATTTGCAGCAACAGAATTACTATCTCTGGGTGAGCAAGGGCTAATCTGTATTGCCTACCTAGCATTGTTTATACTTAACATTCAAAGGAGGGGGAGACCCATAATGCCCACAGATGTGTGTGGGAAAAGCAAAAACTCCTACCAGAACCATGAATCCATCCCCGCCTGTACCCCAAATTAAACAGGTTTTTTTCCTGAAGGTTGGCAATGGTGAAATTTCATTGGGTTTTGATTTTAGTGCTCTCAAAGAAACTTTTTTCCAGGTTACTAGCTGCTGTTCACCATCCAGGCAAGGCACTATGCCACTTTAAATAAATCATCTGACCTGCGTGCACTTCAATTCATTAGAAATAATAAAATACTTTATTTCTCACTGCAGCTTTGTGCCAAAGATCAAGGGTCTTAATTCAGGTTTGTAGGCTGCCTGCAAAAGAGGTATGATATAGGTAGCCAATTACGGTGCATTTGATTATTGTTAGAAATTAAGTTTGCTGAGCAATCTTACTTAGAAAGGACAGAAAAAGACTGTTTTTTGAATTAAGTGAAACAAATCTGTTCTTAACTCATAAACTGCTCAAAGTTGCCTATATTCCTACGTACTCAATTGGGATGCTCAAGAGAACCAGGAAATGTCACTGTTTTCTTTACTGAATATTCCAGAAGTTTCCATAGTATACTGAAGTAAGTTATCTCTCTATCTCTCTCTCAGCTCACCGTTTCCTCCTCCTCCTCCTCCTGACATGAAGCCACATATCAGTTCACTGCCATGGCACAATAGGGTTGGGGGAGCCTTCTTTCACCCCTCTCCTAGATAGTTTTATTTTCCTACGTAGTGCTGTTTACCTTGTGTTTTTACAACTTGATGGTGTTCGGCTTTTACGGAAATCAATCTTTAACTAAATGAGGCATGAAAATAAATATTTAAAAGAAAATAAATATTATCTACTTAATTAGAATTCTGGTTAAATGCAACTACCTCAGAGAATCTGTCTGTACAAAGGCCCTGTCCAAAAAAGAAACAATTTTAAAAATCCTTGACATGATAAAATCTCGGAGGGTAATTCCGTTTAATTGAGTATTAAACCTTTTCTAATCTGAAGATTAGAACAAGAAGCAGTGAAACTTAAAATGCTGTACTGGGCTAGGAGTCAGGAGACTTAAGGTAAATTTTTGCTGTTCAGACCCTTTCTAGGAATTTCTGAGCATTTTCTAGGAGTTCCTCAATCTAGAACCTTCTAGGTATCGGTGATTTCCAAGAATTTCTCTTTGTTTTCTAGGAATTCTATCTGGTATTTGTCTAGGTATTTACCAGTCCTTTTCAGGAATTTCTCATTCCACAACATTTCTAGGAAATGTGCCTCGCTTTCTTTGAATTTCCAGGTACTTTTGAGTAAGTTTTCTGTCCATAACCTTTCTAGAAATTTCCCACTGCTTTCTAGCAATTCCAAATTGTAGAACATTTCTAAAAATCTTTGAATGGTTTTGAGGAAGTTCACTGTGCTTTCTGAAATTTCACTAATCTAGAAATTTTACAAGACATTCAATGAGCATTCTAGGAATTTCAGTGCACTTTTGAGGAATTTCCCATTGCATTTGAGGATTTTAAAACTGCTTTTGAGGACTTTGTCTGTACAGAAACATTCTAAGATTTCCCTAGTGCTTTCTAAGGTTTGGGGTTTTTTTCCATGTTCTTCAAGAATCCCTTGACCTAGGGCCTTTCTAGGAAAATTCCAATGATTTCTAGGTATTTGCCCATCATGTTCCCTTCCAGGAATTCTTCTGTTTAGAATCTTCCTAGGGATTTTGCTGTTAGAACCATTCTAGAATTTTTCAGTGTAAAGGCAGAAGGAACTGAAAAATGGTCTGCACAGTTATATTTACAAAATAATGTGTGGCTGGGTAGAAAGAACCAAGCTTAAAAGAAAAAAAAAAAAGCTGGAATTACAGTGGCTTACAGTAGCAATTTAGGTCATGGAACTTTCACCTGCACTAGTTATAAAATGTACCTGCCAAATACCTACTGCTTGGAGCCAAGTTTCGGTATCAGACTGATTAAATTAACACCTCAGCACAACAGGGCCATATGATGCCAGACTTTGTAACAGTGCAAGATGATTTATGGTTGACTCAATTTTAATGATCAGACTCAGGATCGCTGTTCTTGAATAAGTTTCATGTCTGCCACGGCAGACAGACCTACAGTCATTTAATTCTCCTGCTGGCTGTAAATTAATTAAATGGGCTGTATATAAATAAAATAACATTAATTTATTTCCTGGCTATTTTTTATCTTGCTCATAGCCTATAATTACCATATCATGGTCCTGTCAAATATATTTTAGGACATATTTAGGAAGAAGTGATTTCACCATCTTTCATCATCCTTTGTCTTGTGCCCATAGAGAGTTTCTGGATTTATAGACAGAGGCATAAACTTTGTCAAGTAATAGTCTACCTCCTTAAGCCAGATACCATTCCTTTCAAAATTTAGCAGAAATAACTCCTTGCTGCAAAGACTACTTTGCATTTCCAGAGCATTCTTTACCTGCAGAATCCGCAAGTGCTTTATAAATGATGGCTTTGAAAATCCAAAGTACTGAACATCTCTGGGATATCATCCCACGCTTCCTCCTTCAGTGAGTAGTTTTTTATGTAGCTGTGTAAACACAAGCAACCACGCACATGAATGCGCTCATGTAGGATCCAACGCCAATTCCTATCAAGGCTCTTGTAGCAGAGATTCAGCACCTCCGAGGACTGAGTATGCTCAACGTCGTATCTCTTGTGAAAAGGGTTAGAAACATTCTCTTGTGCCTCTAGGCACAAATACCTAGGCATTAAGGAAGTGCTAGTGAATCTGAAAAGGTCATGTAAAAAGCAGAGCACAACTGAAGGAGAAATGTCCTAGATCTTAGTTTCATTGCTTTGTAAATAAATAGGCATTTAGAAAGGCAGAAGACTGATTTCCCCAATTATTTCTGCAAAACTTTATGTAGGGGCTACAGAAGAAGGTAATAAGTATTCCTCATAGAGAACTTTCAGTAAAGAGTTTGCTATAAGGGACTTCAGCCATGAAGTGAGCCTTGAATCTGTTGACTTAGTTGTGTACATAGAGATTAGTGAAACAGTTGAGAGGTGATTCTACCTATCTGTACAGCCTCTTGGATCGGTTCATTCCCAGTCCAATTGCTGAGTGTTTGGCAGAAAATATTACCTAACAGCACAAACCACCACTATTTTTCGTGTGTAGCATATTGATTTGTCTCCATTCGAACAGGTCAGAGCAACAGTCAAGGTCTTTCAGTGTTAGTAGTTTTGTCCCAGTCAACTAGAAACAATCACCATCATATATTCCTCTAAAATATCTTTTTAGAAATCAAATAAAATAATCATATTACTTGAAACTAAAATGGCTTTAAAGTAGCAGTCCTTTAAAATACAATAGTTCAGACTCGTCTAAGATTTCATGGGTTCTGTAATGATGCAGCTGTTTTCCTCAGGGTGTTCTCACAAATTCATAAAAAAATGTATTTGTTATGAGCATTCTGAAAACCAAGGAAAGCAGCTGTGTTTTTGACAAACTGGGCCACATTTTCAACACCTCTAGCAAAAGAGACATTTATAGAGGAATTCTCTGCCTTATATATCCATGAGCAACATATTTTTTTAACAGTAACAACATATAGTGCTCTTAGCAGAAGTTTAAGCAGCAAAGCAGCCAAACTGAACATTGAGTTGAGCCACAATATGAAATTAAAAACCTGACCTCCAGCAGAAGATTTGCCCTAAACTTAAAATATGCCACCCAGAGTGAACTTAAAGACCACTAGGGAAATCACTGAATGATATAGACATGTTAGACATGAACTTTTCAGAGCTTTTTTTAATCCTTTTCCTTTTTTCTTTGCTTTTAATGCATTCCTGAAACCATAAAAATGTAAAGAATGAGTGACGTTACTAGGGGATCTTGGTGAACATGCTTACTAGACTATTAATGAAATATAAAGTCTGGACAAGATAGGAACTTTCTTGATTCCTGTATAACCTATTCCTGCAAGGGATTATTTTCTTATTTTTATCTGTCAGTCCAAAAGTGATTATAGACCCAAATTGTATCCTTTTTGCTGCTTTCAATTTTGCACAAGTTTCATAGATGTTTTAGTCTGTACATATTTTTATACCATATCATTTTTTCTGCATCTGCTCAACCATATTCAGTCCTTCCTGTTTTGTGAAACTTTTCATTTCTTTCCTTTAGTATGACATGCTTTACAGACCCATTCTTTATGCATTAAAACCATCTTTCTTGAGTATTTTTCAACAGTATATGTTTTATGACGAGTTTCCCTATCATTTTTTAAAGTTTAATTTTTCAGTTTTGAAATTAAGTTTCCCACTCAGACAACTCAGCTGAAGTGTCTTTAATTCACTGACTTTCCTCAGTCTACTGTTCCACTCCATATTTTAATATTAGCATGGAAGTTACTCAGATAAACATATTGCCGTTTCCTCTTGAAATATCTTTACCTCTAGATGTCACTAAATTTTCCAATTGAGCTGTGGGTAATCCATTTCCTTTTAATGTCATCCTTTTAATGCCTCATTCTTTGATCCTAGTCCCTCAAGATACGCTTTCTCCTTGTCCTTTTCTTTGATCTTTATCTCTTTATTTGTTTTATTGTTCTCAGCTTTCTGAGTTACATCTGAGTTACATCTCCCTTTTGCTCTCCTTCACCTTGCACTTGCCACTCCATTGTAGGGCTTCATCCATCAACTATATGCATCAGCTACCTTTTTTTGTTGGCCTTTCAGGACAACACTTATCTGGTGGGTCTTTTGATCCCAGTCTATAGGCTGTTTAATTTCATTTCATAGTTCATTCTTCTTTTCTCAGAGATGTCTTAGTTTTCCATGCAACTTAATTGTATTCTTCCCTGATATCTAGCTCTTCTGTTTTCATTTTTTTGTTTGCTCTCAGCCTCAGTCATCTTGGTGTCAGCACAAGCCTAGGTTCTGTCCTCACACTCCTGATTGAAATGAATTAAATGAACCACAATCTGATTTTTCTCATCAGATGATAAGTAAGTCCAATTCCTTTACATTTGTTCAAGAGGCATGTTCATTATCACTAAATCATTCCCTAAGCAGGAATTTGGTTTTTGCCCATTTTCATTTTCACTGTAAGAACAGTGTTTCCAAATATTTTAATGCTCATAGAATTAAAATTTAGTTTCTATTCCTGCTTATTAAGCTTCCTGATTCCTGAATTTAGAATATATGTATGAAAATTAAAAATTAAGACTTTTTGTAACTTAATGAAAGAATATGAACGATAGATGGGTGATCTGCTGAGAGCGAGATTCTTACTAGCTGTGTATCAGCGAGCAGAATGCTAGAAGGCGGCACAAGGAGCCTGCCGCTTCCAGTTCTAAGCACAGGTCAGAAGTCTGTAACTGTTAACTGCATGTAAATTGACATTTTTAGAGGTATTTTGTCTATGTCAGGTGAATGCCAGGACGTATTGCCATTGTTCTGTCTTCATCCTTCCATGTGATAAATATTAGAAGACATTATGGACAAGTTATCAGAAAGAGCATCTTCTGAGAAGTTAGAAAAATCTGAAACATGCACACATTTTGGAACACCATTCTTTCATTTTTTTATTGACAGATGCATGGAAGTCAACGGCCAGACTGATGAGAGAGACCTTAGCTGGTCTAAACTGGTGCGTCTCTGCTGAATTCAATAAATTTACAGTAACATAAAATATCCTAAAATTTGGTCCAGTAAACATAGTCCTGGTTTTTGAATCAATTCTACTGCAGAACAATTAAAATTATGCTTTCTCTTAATCAGCCTCCATTGATTCA
>NW_008824932.1:2569112-2579671 GCF_000699105.1 Pygoscelis adeliae
AATGAGAAGAGAATGTATTTCTTAAATTTACATTTGTAAATACAGTAAAATGCTCTTAAATGGCAGACCCTTGTGTAAATAAAAATATGGAAATTAAGTGAACATCCTAACTACAGGTTTAAAGCATAAGTTTCACCAGTTTACATCTAGTTTTATTTCATCAAGTTCTTTAAAAGGAGAAGAGTAGGAATATTAAAGCTTTAGGGTCAGATAGAGTAAATTAGTGAGCTGTGTGAATGGGTCAATGCAAAGCCTGATAACAGTCAGTGGAGAGACTCCCATTAACTTCGGTAGGGTTTGGATCAGACTTGAAGTGTGTTAAAGACTACACAGCAGAAAATGTTTGCAAGTAAAATCAATGTAGTCTTGTTAAGTATTGTGAACGTGCTTGCAGTCTACTCCTGTTAGTCTTGCCAGTAGTCTTCAAAATTAGTTTCTCTAATTCACGTAATGTTGTACAATATGGGTTTACAACTTCTCAGCTACAACTAATGTCATTTTGGTATTTTAATATTTGTCTAGGCCAGGAATCTCTCCATGAGGTAGAGGTGGTAGTAAATGGTAAGATAGTAAATGAAAAGCAAGACTGGAAAAAAACAAGTGTTTATGGAAAGCTACACCCTTTTTTTTATTTTTGGGGGTGTCTTTTTCCTGTCGCTCCCCCACCCCCATTGTAAGAATGGGCAGGAGACATAATCTGGAGAGAGAAATAAAAGTGACTTCCTGACAGAACCCACTCACACTTTCATTCTTATTTGTAGATTAAGATTATTCACATTAAGAAGGAAGTGTAGCTCTGTCAGGGGAGCTAGTATGCCGGTGGGGGACTATATAGTAGAGGAAATCTAGGGGCATTTCCAAGATATGGCTTGGCAGCATTTGGTCCCTTCCTCACTTCTCTAAAGGAATTACTACAGAGAAGAAACCCTCTCAGGATTTCTTCTAAAAGGTAAAAAAAAGAAAGAAAGGGGAAAAAAAAAAGGGAGGGAGGGGGGAAGCATTATTAACGATGAGTGGTCTTTGCTTCCTGAAAGTGAGCTGTGTTCCTGAAGGTCTTTTCTTTCCTTTTTGTTAAATTTTGTGATTGCAAAGCCAACCATATTGTTCAACAAGATTTAGAATGCCTGCAGTCCTCTTCCATCCACCTCCAGCTCTTTTAGTGTCAAATAGGAAACAGCCTATTCTTTAGGAAGCAGCGTAGACTCAGAGTATTTCACTCCAAAGAGCCACCAATAAAATTCCCCTAAACTGTGTCAATTGTCACATTTACACTGCCCAAGGAGGTCTTCCATAGACCATCTCAATAATTTAAAATATCCCTCCATTAAAAACTATTTTGTTTTTAATGGGAAACACTTAAACAGTGTTTTAGTGGGTAGTGAAAAGAGAGTGCAATCTTTATTTGCTTGTCAGAGAGCTACATTCCGCTTAAAATGCATGTAATATCATGCTCTGATGCTTACAGTTATATAGATATATGTTTTATTACATCATTCTGTAGATTTTACAATACTAAAAATTGGTGCGAGAAAACTGGAAGATGACCTACAGTGGATGTCTCTTATAAATGAAATATCAGACAATTAAATAGTGAGGACGAGAGGAGGAGGAAAAGAAATTATTGTTCACATTATCTGTTGAATATTGAGTCTATCCTGTGAATTGACTTAAGTAGTGCAAGAAAAGACAGGAGGTGATCAGTAAATCCAAGAATATTTCATATTGTGTCTGTACAGGAAGACAGTATTCACTTTCCTAACTTTTACTGACTCATTTTTGTATCCTTAACAAGGATTTTCTAACACGTTAAAGTGTCAGGGATTTTACAGAGTTACTGGCATTACTGTTTGCAATCATGTTATGATGTCAGGCATCATAGATATTTCATACTTACATTATCTCTGTGGAGAGTACGATCTTTTGAGGCAAA
The DNA here is from genome assembly GCF_000699105.1 of Pygoscelis adeliae. Taxonomy (NCBI): domain Eukaryota; kingdom Metazoa; phylum Chordata; class Aves; order Sphenisciformes; family Spheniscidae; genus Pygoscelis; species Pygoscelis adeliae. Next base: position 2,571,043 of record NW_008824932.1, read on the forward strand.
CGTATCAAAGTGGAAAGCACTTTATGACCCCCACAAATTCTTACTCACTAGGAAATTAATCAGGAAAACCTTGCAAGACTTGGGATTTTGTCGGTGGAAATCAGGGTTTTGCAGGTTGTACCTGCACTTGGATATCAAGAAAGAAAAGAGGGTGGTGATCTGTCACACAGACGAGCCCCTGGTCAGCCTGTGACAGGGCTGTGCGCCTGCGATGCCCACCCTGTGGGGACGAGAGCAGTAAGAGCTCAGGTCGTTTCCCCAGGTTGAGTTCAGCTGGAGCATCGGTGGAGCTGTATGCATCAACCTGGACACTGGCAAACAGTCCCGGTTTCTGTAACGCTAAGGGAGTTGCAACGAACCAAAGCAGGCTGCAAAGGACAGCATGACCGCCAGATTCCCAGTAGTTTTGGTCGGGAAGTCAGGCAATGGATCAGGCTTAAGTGACTGCCCATACGTACACTGGCCCTGTGACTACACAACAAACACTTAAACTCATAACAAGTCACGGCTTTCCCAAAATTTAACCTTCCAGACAGGAATGGGCACACAGGGCACACAGGCATATTAAATGGGAAATCTCCTGCCCTCAGTAGGCACGGTATTAATAATCAGCTGTGCTGATGGGATTCAGTGGATTTTCTGCACAGTGCCTGTTGAGTCAGTGTGTTCATCAAGGTGGGCTTGCTGAGGTGGTTGACTTGCCCAAGTGCTTCCTCCACATCTTGTGTCTTCTGCTGCTTTTGAAGGAGCTATGCTAATGCGGCAAGTTGACCCTGATATATGTAAGTGTATATACATAGCATGATACTGGTGAGGTGTCACTGGGCGTCACCATAGGTCAGGAAAAAGCTGCTCTTTTGTTCACACAGGCCAAAGCCTTTTAATCTTGACGCTTAGAGGTGTGTAACTCATATGCAGTCCTGTGCACCTTCAGTGTCGTCCTTTCTCTTGGAGTTACTGCCTTATTAACAACAGGGCACATCTGGTAAAAAACTGAGGAATCCACTGTGCATAGACATGTGTCAAAGCTTGGAACAAGTGCCAAAAAGAAAACAATAACAATAATAAAAATCTCCTTGTTTTGCAGCACGTGCTCCAGCAGTGAGAGTGAGCATATGGACAGGATGTTTCCTAAACCATTCAGTTACTAGTAAAGGATGGTAGTTGTCTCTGATTTAACACATACTTTTTAGAAAAGTTATTCAGAGAAAGGTAGCTGATATCTTGTCTTTCTGAGCTGCTTAATTCCTTTCCTAATGAACGTATTGTTTCACTGTACAACTGAAAAGTGCAGTCCTTTTGTGTTAGAACAGCCTGCTTAGTATGATGGTTGTATTTTTTTAGGAACATATGTAGAGAATGTGTATCAACGTGTGCATGCATATTTTTATGACAGATGACTGGGGAATAGCTAATTTGATTTTAGTAGTATTTTTCCAAAACTGTAAAAATACCTTGAAAGGACAGTCATTTTTGTGTTCCTCTTTGAAACCCATAATACTGATGTTTCAAGGACAGTGTAAATAATTCAAAACAAATTCCAGCACTCAGATTTAGGATTACACTCATGCTTTTCACAATAATTAAACATGCAAACTTATCATGTTTTGTTTATGGAATAAATTTTTAATTTACATTAAATACAATCTGTTTCATCTCAGTAAATATACACCATTTTAAAACATTAATTTCCACTTTGTTTATACCAATACCTTTCATTATTTAATAGACCATTTTTGTCTGCAAAAGAATTGAAGTCAAACAGCAAGCAATTTCTATTTCAGATTTACAGCACTGTACGATATGGGGCAGCACCTTTCTTTTCATACTTCAGAGAGTAAAAAGTTTTCTTCATTTACATATTGATCAGTTAAATGGAGTTTGATAAAATAAATTCTGTAACATTCTCCAGGAGAAACCGACTATTAAGTTAAAAACCTGTAGTCAACGAAGTTGTGCTTTACCAGCTATGAATTAAATAATGAGCTTTTTCCATTTAAACATTCATTTTAATTAAACAATTGTTTCCTCCTTCAAATAAATCAGTTACCCAGTCCAGCAATATTATTAAGACTAGTTTATAAATATTCATGCATACGGAATCATAGATTGTATTTCAACACCAGAAAACCATTTCATTTGCATTCTGCAATTTTGGCAGAGACCTCACACTAAAGCTGTAACTTTGTGATTCTCTTAGTTCCAGTTGTATCTTGTAAACCTTTGACCAGTTCTATAGATATGCCCATCCTTACCAAAGTATACCAAAAGGTACTAGGAAAATTGCATGGCATAGAGATTGAACCATATCCCATTCTGGTTTAGAACTGGAAGAAATGGGCTCAGTTTTCCATCATCTTTTTAGGACATCCACTGTGGTAGAATCCCGAAGACAGCATCCGGTAATTAATGAACTGGTGACTTTCAAATGATTTACAACGAGCAGTGGCTGCGTGTGACGTCATCATACTTCTGACAATATAAGACACAAGGTTAGTTACTGAATGAGTGTGGTGATTAAACTACTTTTTCTGTCCTACAAGTAGTTTCTCCTCAAATGTGGGTGACCTTTAAAATGCCGCTAGGTTGTACTGGGTCATTTAGTAGCATTCATATCAACAGCTTTGGCATATTTCACTAGTACTAAATATGTTGCTCTTCTCTTCAAGTGACTGGAGTGAACTACTCAAAATGGGCTTCAGATGCTTTAACTTGTGATGTGTCCTTTTTAATATTATATCCATCTGATAGTTATGTAGGAATTGCATGGGACATATCATTTCCAATTCCAGATGAACAGTAAACACGGGTTTTTTTCCTTTTCCAGGAAACAATGCTTAAATCATTTAGGTTCGTATCAGGCTATTTGATCCCTTCAGCTATATATTAAAATGACTACTGGCTAAATTATTTCCTTCTTTTCTTAAGATGTCTTCTATGTTCACTTAAAAAGATCTCCAATAGAACAGTTTTTCACAGAACTTTTAAAAAACTGGAAAGGCTTTCCAAAGGGGGCTATGAGCAAAAGTAGGATGTGGAAACTGGACAAGTTAAAAAGAAAACTAGAGTGGCTTCTGCAGATGGAAAAGCTTCTGTTGCGCTCCAGGAAGTCTAACAGTTTCATAACACTTTTTTCTGTAATTCACTATCTGACCACTTACTGCATCATAATCTTTACCAACTTATCTGATACTTAAATCAGATTTTCTAGGAAGTATCATGAATCTTTCATTCATTTAAAGGTCAGAAAGAAGATTATAAAGATTATAAAGATCATGGGTTTCAGAGCAGTTACTGATAGCAAAAAGGTGCAGCGCTACCAATATTTGTCATAGTGTAGAAGAAGAAAGAGAAAAATGGACAGACTTCTATTTATAATAAGACATTAACTTTCCAAAGTCTAAACGTGGAAATACTAAATAATTTTAAAAATGCAAAATCTGAAAGAGATGACCATCTCTTATTATTCAGACCTGGATATTTTGTTAGTCTTCCATGTAGTATTTTTATAATAATCAGGACTATTTTGTTAGATTTGCTTGTCTTATAAGAACAATAGACATATTAAAACAATAACTTTGTGCTATTGTGGGCATGTATATAGATGCATAGAACATCAGTTCTAGAAAGTTCTGAAACATTACTTTTACGAGCAATGGCTATGAAATAAGGCTTTAATGCTAGTTCTACAAAGGCCTTGTGCTCTGCATAATACAATTTTTTTCAGGTTAGTGGTCTAAATAATGTTATATTGGGAAGGAAGGGCAGAATAAAAAGTCTTAAGGAAAAGTAAGGACAATTGACAATAGAAATAGACCTTCAGGACTTTTTTTATAATATATTCAGAAAACTTCTGTTTAAAGTAGGAGAACTGTCTTGCAGTGACATGTCAATTTGAGGTGACATCTTTAAATACTGAATCCAGTTTCCTCTTTTTAAAAAAAAAAAAAAGGCATTTAGAGTGCTCAGCCTGGCATGATTGACTTCACTAAACATCATCTTTTCTCACAATTGTAACCTTTTATTCTGCATTCAGACCTGAGGTTGTGATTATTTTTGTGTGGTGAAACACATCAAAGTATCAATATAGAGCTCGCCAAAAGAATATGGAAGAGTAAGCAGGTTTTGAGGATCCTGGCATGCGACATCAAATTATTAATGGTTTATATTTCATCTGTTCTTTTATAATTAAACTGGATTCTTTAAGAGGAGAAATAAATATGAAGTTAAGCACCCCTAAGCTGGCTTTAGGTCATCAGGTGTTGACCAGAGAGAAATAGGCATTGTGCTGGGGAAAAGAAAATGCATCCTAAATCTGGGAAGAGATGCTGGAAAAAAATCTGTAGCAGGAACAAGTGTAGTAAGGCAGATCAGTCCTCCCTATCGGACTTGTGAGCTTTGTTCTGCTGCCTATCTCTGTGGCCCTTGCACCCTTGTATCCAGAGGAGAGCTACGAACTCTCATGCTCCAATCTTAGCGCACCAGCTGCTTTCATCTAACAATCTGAGACACTCGTCTCCTCTGAGATTTTATTGAGCTTTTTATGTATTAGACAGAGTAACAAATACAAGCATTTAGAGAAATATTTTACTAAGTTCTGCTACCTCAGCAGTTTCTGCCACTGTTCTTAGCATTATATCTTCTAGCAGTTTGACCTTTAAGCGTATCTGCCAGCATGAACCAATAAAAGAAAAACATTGTCATTATATAACCCAGTATATTTATTTTCAGAAGTGCATGTATGCACAAACACACATAGGTGTGTGCACACACACTGATAAAAGAATTACACATAACCCTGAAGGAAACTGATAGGAAACTAATATCTGTTTTAGAGTCCATTAGAGTAACTAAGAACAAAAGGATATGTGCACTTCATAATGAAGAATTGTCCTCCATTTTTTCTGGCAGAATTAACTTCTCACTCATACAAACAGCTTTTCCCTTGCTATAAGATCTCCATTAAATGGCTACATTCATTATGCTACTACCAGAGCACCTCCACCTAGATAGGATTTTTTGCTTCTCTTTGGTTTCTGCTTTATTCCTGCCCAGCTCTCTCTCAGTTCACTGATCCCTTCAACTGCCTAAAGAGTTTCACAGTATGCAGGAGTTTACAAACGCAGATGTAGCAAAGCAATTCAGCAACTGTCCTCTGCCTTCTCAAACCACTCGCCCTCCTCATCATTGCTATATCTGGAGAAAAATATTTTGACAGTAGACAGTAGTTTGTTTACGAGTGATATCTCTACAGTATCAACAGAAAAACAAATAGGACTTAAAGAAATAGTTGTATGGAATACTAATGTATCTGTTCCAAAAATAATTTCTCTTATTCCTTAAAGAAAATATCCAGCTGAAACCTCAAGAGCCTTACAAGGACAGAGTCACTCTTTGAACTCTTCTATAAGTAAATATGCTAGTAAAGGGATTGAGGTTTTACTGTTTCCAGGGTTTATTTTACGGTACAAAAGATGAAATCCTATGCAAGTAGAACATGGGTGATTTGTGCTCCCTGGTGTGTGGGAGTAGTCCATTGGTCCTGACAAGACAGCCTGTGGTTTCAGTAGTCACAGTGAGGTGGTATAAAACACTACTCTCAAAAAGAAATATACATAAATTAAAAGGATTTGTATGCCTCACGCTCCAATTTCATACCTCTGAATTTCATTTCTGATTTATAACCATCACAATTAATAATATAGAATTAATCTATCGCATGCTCATGTCTGATTAAGGTGAGGAATTGATTTGTAAATTCCAAAATGACTTGAGTTTAACCTAGGCCTAAGACAAACTATCAATACTGTGTTTGCTGTAGAATTTGTATGCAGCTATATTTTAAAAATTTCTCAAGCAGCTGTTATTTGCATTTGTGATTACTAGATGTGACTAAAAAGTAAAAAAACAAGCAAAGAAAACCCCACCACCCCACCCCATACATGTTTATAAATGTGTTTACACTGTAAAGCAATACAATTCAAACTTCATACGCTCATGATATGTTTATTGCAATAACTTGGACTTCAGTCATGATAGTGTTCTTCCTCAGCAGTATTCGTAGTGGTCCCAAAAATAAATCCTAGGCGAGTTTAAATTTGCATTAGCTTTAATAGAATTACGTCAATTTACATCAGGTTGAAAGCTGAAGCAGAGATTTCAGCTGAATAGCAACTTGGCTGCTATGCTGACTGGGAGGGACTCTGTCAGCTGAAAATAATCATGTTGTGATCCAAAATGCAATCTTGGTCATTACCCAGAGTCCCTTCTCCTTAGGGCTCACTGAATGTTGAGTGTAGTTAACAGAAGCGCCCATGTTTACTTCAGTAGGTTTTTGGTGAGGCTGTCAGAGCTAGGAGATAGGGACGGTCACAAAACCATTCCACTGAATACATCTGGGATTGGTTTAGAGATATACTTTTTTTTTTTTTTGAACACTTGTAACTGATACTTGAGTTAGCAGAGGAAACTGCAGGAATATGTAAGCACAGCTGAATCAGAGCACTCTGTGAAATCTCACATAAGACAAAAACACAAGTGAATGATTCCAGAACTTTCATGAAACAAGGAAATCTACTTAGTACTGGTAGTTTATGTTTTTAAAACCAGCAGTCTGCCTAGTGTTAAGAAGTGCAGTCATTAGAAATGTATTAACATAGCAGCATCTTCCCAGACAACAAGAAGTAAGCACAACAAATAAAAAAACAACAACAGTGTGCAATGTTTTAATTCAATACGATCTGGTTAGTTTTATGTGCCCAATTAGCTTTAGGTATCCAATTAACTCTAGAAATCTAGCCCCAGATTTCTAAAATCAAAAGAAGAGAAACAAAACACGGGCAGAGTTCCAATATGAAGCACATATTAATAATTGTCTAAGAATGTGTGTGTACATCCTAAACAAGACATTATTTTATAATATTTATTTATTAGATGCAAACCTAGTAAGATAATATACAGGCTTAAGCTATGGCCATATTAATTTTGACTGTACTAGCCCAGGTCTCAAGAAAGCCAAGAGAAATGGCCAAAATATACATAAAAAAGAAGAGCTTTCCAATAAATCAGGAGTAGGTAATTATATGGTTGTTCAGTGCAAATTTTCTCATTCTGTATTTTGAACAGTCTGATATAGGCCTAAGATGATTAAATAAAAAAACAAGAGTAACACCCATCAAGGCATTTTTATACCCTACTTGCATTTACACCAGACAATGGCATATTTCCCGCTAGAGAGTTAAGGTGTGATAAATCCGAGATGTTTGGCTGATGTCTAAACAATCTCTTTTCATCCACTTTGTGCAATTTTCCCATCCTGTGCTGCTTTGACCCTCAGTCATGTTACGTATTGATAATCTGTATCGATATTCAGATATCTCATGACTGTCGATGTTTAATGATAGGTTTACTACCCACTTTCAGTTTTTCATGGAACTCCTTTAACATAACACAACAAAGTCTACTGTATGTAGTAGAGAAGGTCAGTAAAATTGTGTACTTTATACCTGAGATGTTGATACATAAATGGTTAGAAGATTGTTTGGAGTGATTCTAAGTAGAACACTATTATACCTGGGGTTTTATAGTTTTGTAGTTATTTTGTTATTTCTTAACCTACAAAATGGAAAATTTTATTTGAATTATTAATAATAATGAGATTGTTATTTCTTACTAGGAGATTGAAAGCTGGTGATGAGTTTGTACTATTGCAAATTTTTTCACTAAAATAAGTAAAATAGAGAAGACTGATTACTTGTCATCATAAAAAGGAGAGGTAAAAGAGATAAATTAATGATTTGCTAATACCAAGCAAGTTATTTTTTATGCTGAAAAAAATCAGGACCGAATTCCAACCACTGCCACCTTTGGCAAAACCTCTCTAAAATGAAGAGGAATTAGCAATTAGTCCGAACTTCAGAATTTAGCTCAAGGTTCCTAAAAGATGTACAAGTGTTTTTACAACAGAAGGGGTCTTTGCTGAAGAAATACTTGCTCATAGAAAGAACAGTTATTAAACCCTGCTTCTCAGAAACATTATTCTTTAGCCTTATTTAAATTCATAGAGTTTTTGACTAGGTGGCTTGGCATGTGGCTCAGTGTTTTGCATGAATAGGGACTAAATGAAAATATATTAGTGTATCAAGCAGCGCAGAAATATGGTTGCTTTACAGAAAATAGATTGTCTGGTTGGGTTGATACTAGAAAAGGAAAATTTTGAATTAGTAATCCCAGTCATGCTGTTTTGGCAGTGTTATAGACTAGCTTGAGAACTAGGGAAGAAATCAGACAACTGCTGAATTAGATCTTTATAAGAAATATTGCCCCTGTAAAAAATTAAAGAAAAAATTACAACAAGCTACTAATTATCTCAAGAAAGTTAATAACTTCATTAGCCTGGTTTTATTTCAAAAGGTATGAAAGTGTCAATAAACCCAAAAAAATAGCATATCAACTGAATCAGAAATACTGAGAGTGAGTAATTTCAATTATATTTAGGTACTCAGTGACTTTTTTGCCTCGGTCTTCACTGGCAAGTGTTCGAGTCTCACCACCCAAGCCGCAGAAGGCAAAGGCAGGGACTGGGAGAATGAAGAGCTGCCCACTGTGGGAGAACATCAGGTTCAAGACC
>NW_008824932.1:2579855-2580430 GCF_000699105.1 Pygoscelis adeliae
TCTGTGCCTGGGAAGACCATGGAACAGATCCTCCTGGAAGCTATGCTACGACACATGGAGGACAGGGAGGTGATTCGAGACAGCCAGCATGGCTTCACCAAGGGCAAGTCCTGCCTGACCAACCTAGTGGCCTTCTCTGATGGAGTGACTACATCAGCGGACACAGGAAGGGCTACAGATGTGGTCTGTCTGGACCTCTGTAAGGCCTTTGACACGGTCCCCCACAACATTCTTCTCTCTAAACTGGAGAGGTATGGATTTGATGGGTGGACTGTCCAGTGGGTGAGGAATTGGTTAGATGGTCACATTCCAGAGGGTAGTCTCAACAGCTCTATGTCCAGATGGAGATTTTATGACAAGTGGTGTCCTGCAGGGGTCCATGTTGGGACCGGTACTGTTTAATATCTTCATCAATGACATAGCGGGATCGAGTGCACCTTCAGCAAGTTTGCAGATGACACCAAGCTGAGTGGTGTGGTCAACATGCCAGAGGGACGGGATGCCATCCAGAGGGACCTGGACAAGCTTGAGAAGTGGGCTTGTGTGAACCTCATGAGGTTTAACAAGGCCAAGTG
>NW_008824932.1:2581173-2587157 GCF_000699105.1 Pygoscelis adeliae
TGTCCCTGCCCACAGCAGGGGGTTGGACTAGATGACCTTCAGAGGTCCCTTCCAACCCAAACTATTCTGTGATTCTGTGATCTAACAAGCCAGATCGCTTTAGACTGATAAATCAGGCAAAATGTTTATAAGCAGGTGAGGAGAAGAATGCTATACAGAAATATGTAAGCATCAGGCAATGCTGTAAAGCTACCAAAATCATGAAATAGTTGTGGCTGAATAGTGAGATGGGTCTTTAATTTTTAGGGAAGTAATATTTTTAAAGAATGAATGTAGATAGGACTGGCTAAATAAGGCAAAGAACAATTCACAAATATTTTCGGGTTTGATATCCAAATACTGTCTTTGCAGTTATATGTTTTCTTATTTGTTGTTAGCTAGTAGATGAGCGACTGACGCATGTTTATGAAAGTGTTTTGAATCTCAAAAGCTTCATAAATGTAGCTGTGAATCATTCTGGCTCAAATCCATCTTGAAAGTACAGTGTGTGTCATTTGCTGCTGCGCTTGCATTCATTTCCTGCTCCAGTCCAACAGTGAGAAAGTAAGGCCATGACATGTGATTTAGCTGATCATCATGAAGAACAAACATTCAAAGTAATAAAATTAGTGTCTGGACATTGTTGCCATAAAATATTAGAGAATAGCCTCACTGATAACTATCTAACCTAAGCAGTTTGACTGGTTCATCAAAAATTACAAAACCAAAACTACAATATGTCTTTCCTACTTTGTATTAACAATACTGTTCAAAAGGGCAGCTGCGTTTTGCAGAGTAAAAGAGAGTAGCTAGGAGTGGATTGTGGCAGAAGATAGCCTGTCTCTGGTCACCCTCTTCCCCAGTTGTTCCTAAGTCTTAGGGGAGACATTCATTTTGACCATCAGTTGAATGCAGTCTCAGTACAGTTAATTTGAGCAGGCATAGTAACACCAGTACTGCCACTGAGCGTCATACCAATGGGGCAGGAATATGTATTTGCTTTGGGGCCTTTGGTTATCATGGCAAAAACCTACATATTCTGTCCAGCAGGAAAGATGGGAAACACTGCTCTAAGTTAGAGATGAGAGATGATCATTCATAAACAGTGAACAGTAAATAACCAGTAGAAAAAAAACCTTTTTATCTGAAGATTTCAAGCACATTACAAAAGTAGCTTGACACAATAATCCCTTATTGTTTGGTGCAATTTATGCACACGGAAGTTAATAGTGAAGAAGGCAGTGCCACAGTTTTCGCGTTTTCCATTACTATTACTATATGCTGATATTTTATACCATGTAATTGAAAGGTTCTGTCATGTTTCAGATATGTGGGAATGCAGCTTGACACACACCATAAACCTTTAGGATTTCAGTGGTATGATCTCTGCCTATGAAATCTTGTTATATTTAAAACACATGAAATATTATATTCTGCTTTATGACATCATTGTCTGCTTTGCAGAAGAAATACATAGAATACATTTAACTGTATTCTGTGGCAGATCTATAACAGCTTAAGATCTTTGATAGATTTTAAGGCTTTAAAAAACATTCACTGTGCTGAACGAGGATGCCAATGCCAAGCTGGATAAAGTATGCTTCTGTACTGTCACAACAGTGATAAATAGAAGCTAACCAGGCGCGTTGACTCTATCTGAGAGTTGCCTGGGTGAGAAGAGATATAATGCCAAAAAACAAACCCACAATGCCACATGATTTGGGATGTGTCTTTTGAAGCTGGTACAGTGAGAAACTGTGTCCCTCCATAAGCTGCCACTGCCATTACTAGGCTTATAGGAACTTCATTTGCCTTAAACATTACAGTTCATTCTGAAAAAATGACAGAACTGCCACCTCTTTGACTTACACCGACGATGCCACCTCTTTGCAGGGAGCTCAAGCCTGAAAGTCTATTTGTAGTGGTTCTAAAGGATTGCTAATGTCACAACAACATAGGAACAGGTAGCGTCAAAACCCATCTTGCAGATGCTTCTAACGTGCCCAAACTCTTCTCCCTTTCACATTTCCACACATGGAAGAGAAGCCAAGTTTCTCGCTGTTGTATCCAAGCAGACTATTGGAAAGTGTCACCTCTTTCTTGATAATAAATGTGCCTGGGAAGGAGATATATAGACATTATTAAGAATCATAAGTTTCAGTTTTAGGAACACACTGCAGTTGAGAACATTGACATGCATTGCTATCTGTGATGTCCTCACAGCGGGTATCAGTACAATGGGTATCATTTTTAGCCTTGAGCATTACTCATCTGGAGCTCCCAAGAAAACCTGCAAAGGCAGGTGTTGCTGATATGTGACAGAGAATCCATCATTAATTGAACCAGTTTCATGAGTAAATGTGTGCTTGAGATATAAGTAGACAACTGCCCACTTTCTCCCTAATGGTTCTTGCTTCCATTTACTATTTTTTGATTCAGAATTTTGGGTTTTTTCACAGCAGTTTTTCAAGGCCACACAAATTCCACTGTGGGTTGTTAGGAAGAGGGGGAGGGAGTGGCGGGGATAGAGCAGCTGCAAGTTTTAAAGATATTTTTAAAAGGGGACCCAGACTCCATCTTTTGTACTCTTACTCGTTGTAGCAGTTAACTTTATTTTCTATGGACAGCTACTGGAAAAGAACACAATATTCTGCAGTATTAGGACATGTGAGTTTTTTCTATAAATTCTCTACCCAGTGCTTCTTCTGCAACAAGCTCAGCTGGTATTTCATCCTCTGTCAAACTTAACCTGACAAGTACTTCCTGTGAGTTTCAAGGGAATTCCAAAATGAGCATGTTCACACATGAAAATTAAACTGTTCCTCTAAATGGCTTTTATGGAGCCATTGGATGCCCAAATGATATCTGACTGATGACATTTCAGCATTTTTAATTCCTAACCATTCTGCTAAGTTTGTTCATGGAGCATACCATAAACATCCAATGTGCTGTAGCCAGTTCCTTCTAAGCTGACAGCTATTCATTTGCACAGTATCATAATAACTAAATACCCAATAATTCGTCATGAACTCAGGCAGTCAAAAGTGGATATAGAGTTAGGATTTTGTATTGTTAATGAAGCACTGTCAGATGACAAATAGCCTGCGTACAGCAGCTGTGATAACGATTGGCACACAACAATTACACACTGTGGCAATTAAATCTAACGCAGCGGAACTGTGAGGGTCAGTGAGGTCACAACAGTAAGTTGTAAATGACTGATCAGGAATCATATCAATCAAAGGTATTTTTTTCATCTACAAATATAAAACTTCCTATCGTGTCTCCAGTGCTATGTTAGCTGCTTTGTTAATAACACTGATGTTATTAATACATACAGGCCTCCCTCAGGTCAGAAAGATAGTTGCCTACTTAGCTGAAATTGAATGAATTCAATTAAATACCGCAGCCTTGGGCTAGTGTTCTAAAATAATATTCATTTTGAGCCTCTCTTCTTACAGCCTTGGAATTTTTCCTTAATCGTATTGAACATCCTCAGGGTCCACGTATGTGAGAAAGGGAGGTTCAGGGTCTGAAACAAGCCATCTTTTCAGATTCACCACCAGATGTGTTTGTTTAAGATAAGACCAAATACATCCAAATCTGACAGAGCAGAAAGAGGGATAATAGTTACTGGCACTGGAAAAGTAACATTTCCTGAGCTAGATCCTCAGCTATTGGAAACTGAGAAAGCAGTCTGATGTTAGCCGAGTTATGTACATGTTCAGCAGCGTATCTGGTCCTCTACTCTGAAGGATATTTCCGTTTACCTTTTGTTTCTATGCCTAAAAAACAATGCAAGCAGGAAGAAAGAAGTAACAATGATCTGCATTTTATTCTGCATCCACTGCAGAAAATACTGAGAGATGAATGCTTATCAGCAATGAATTTCAAGAAATCTTTCATTGGTAGCTTTTATTATTTCAAGAACTATTCACCTTCTTAAAATTTTCTTTCAAGTATTTGCAGAAAAATATTTGCAAAAGAAAAACACAGAAAAATGAAAGATTTCAGAAACTTTAAAGATTCATGGTGGTTCATTTTTCTTTTATTTGAGCGAATGATGATTTTCACTGAGAAATCCTAGAACTCTTGCAGTCAATTGAGACAAGCATGAGAAACATGATACTTCAGAGCCTTGAATTCCTTCCATCCAAATTCATTACAATCCACAAATTAGTGGTTAAAACCCAAATTTTCCATACGCTATATGTAATTAAGTTTGTTTCTCCTTAAAAGCTTTAAACCTAGAACAAAGATAATGCTTATGAATTAAGGCCTGAAGGCATAGCATGGAAAATAATAAAAGATAATTCTTAAATGCTAAAGTGTCTTTTGTTTTACAAAGACTGTGCAGTGGCTATAGAAGCCAGAACTAATTCTTTAGCTTTAGAAAATCAGTTAAAAGTTCATATACTTGTTTTCCCCAAGACTTACCAGCATTCCAGGTGATTTGGTGGAAGGCAAACAATGTAGTCTCCTAATAACCTAGCATTAAAGTGCTGTGACTGCAAGTGAATATTGCCACCTTAAAGTACTCAGGAAAATGTAAGATCTGACTGCAAAGAGGTACTTTCATAGCGTCTCACAAACATCAGCAGTTGGTTAGATGGCATATCTAGAAAGCTAAGCTTAAATATAGCAAAGATGGGCTTATTGGCAAAGAGATAACATCAAGTGTTCCCCCTGATCTGATCGCAAAATGAAGGTTCAAATAAAGTCACTTACGCAACCAAAGGAAAGGTAATGTTGTCTATATGACTCACTAGATTAAGAAAATTTATGATCTACTTAATCAGAAAGATGCAGTCATTGTATTTTGAGTGGTATTATTTTGTGCAACTTGATCTGTTGTTGTTTAATGTAAAAAAACTTATAACATTAATAAAAGTTAAGATAATAGTACAGCTGGTGCGTTTTCTATAACCAGGACACAAATTCTCAAGCTTGAATGTACTTTTGTACTTTTTCAGTGACTTTGTCTTCATGGGTCAGATTCTCAGCTGATGCAAGTTATCTTTTGTTCATTGAAATCAGCAGAGTAATGATAATTTACACTAGCTAAAGATGTGGCTTACTGTTTCAACTAAAATGTTCAATTGCTGAATTTATGAGGATATAATTGAGATACTCAAAAAAAAAAAAAAGATGCTTTAATTTTCTCATTTATAATGGAGGTGTAGGGTGGGAAAAAAGAAGGACCATGAAATGATTAGACAGCTTGTGTGACTAATAGGAATACTGTCCCTAAAGGGAAAAAGAACATCTTACCAATACAAGTGCACTCAATTAGAGTTTTAAATTAGAGTGTAATTATTTTTTTTAAGGCAGAAAAAAGCAGAAAGCTTTTAATCTTCGAGGTGGCCTCATTTTAGTGAAAAGACAAATTTAGGAAGTGTTTTGGCTAAGATGATGTTCTGCATCTTTCATAAATTTGGACTAAATCCAGCCCCTGAAGGGCTGGAAACAGTTGTATTAGCTTTCTTGTACCTGACTTTATAAAGAAAGGAAAAAACACCCCACCAAAAAACAGCACAACAGCCCATTTACTCACATTCTTATTTATTTACTTATATTTTATTTTTGGAAAATGAAAGGATTGTTTATTTCAATTACTTATATCGAATGTAATGAAACATTCTAGATCTTTGCTTAGAGGTGAGTTGCGTCTGAGGAAAAACAACAGAAAAACAATAAATAGGCAAGCCCGAATGTGCAGATCCAAATGGCTGGCTCACCTCTTTTCAGGTATTACACAGGCCACGTTGCGTGTCTTGGGTCTTGACTCCCGCACAAACAGTGGAGCTTGGACTATTTCAGCATCTCGGAGCTAGTGTGGTAACGTAACGAGGCTTGTGTTAGCTTAACCTAAATCCTATAAGAATGAGTTCCAGAGGAAAGCATATTGTGGCTGTCTGAAACCTTATTTATTACCGTCTGCTGGGATCTTGTCAGTTCGCACAAGCTAAACTCGGTTAGCACTTGGATGCGAGACCTCCGTAGTG
>NW_008824932.1:2587225-2603106 GCF_000699105.1 Pygoscelis adeliae
CGGCAGTGTACAGTGTGAGATTAGAACTGGGAGAATGACGGATATGTTCTGCTTGTGCCTGAACTGAAAAAGCAGAAAGAAAAAAACCCACAGTGTTCCACTGAAAACATAATGTTTTCTCCAGCCTGGTGTTTGATTTTGAGTGGGAGTTATTTAATCTTTTCAGTGCAGGTTTTTTCTTGTATTTTTCCCACCAAGAAACATTTTAGATACAAAATGCAATCTCAAAATTCTGCCTT
Organism: Pygoscelis adeliae; assembly: GCF_000699105.1. Classification (NCBI taxonomy): domain Eukaryota; kingdom Metazoa; phylum Chordata; class Aves; order Sphenisciformes; family Spheniscidae; genus Pygoscelis; species Pygoscelis adeliae. The sequence continues at coordinate 2,587,465 of NW_008824932.1, forward strand.
CAGAGTTTCAAATCAAAATGTTTTGATGTTTCTGCGAAATGCATCAGGATGCAAAAAATAAGTGTTTAAGTGACAGGAGCAGAAAGCAAATAACAAGTGATTAAACTACAATCCACTTGACCAAAATCCAACAGAAATACTAGGATTAAGTTAGCAAAAAAAAAAATTATTGTTTTCATTGGTGTGAATTCCAGGCAGTTATCCTTTAATATAAAGTTAATTAATAACTGTGTATATTTGTGATGGGAAGAAGAAGGAATAACCATTATGGTCTGGACTAGCCCTTACCAACAAGAGCTGCAGGCATCACCTGAAAGAAACTTCAGCGTAAGCTGAGCCATATTTTCAAATATATTTAGGTGCTTAAAGGAGCAAATAAGCTAATGACGAGCTTTTCTTAAAATGTAAATCTTTCAAGATACTTAGGCATCTAAGAGTTCCTAAAACTTTCAGGCCTTAGGGTTTCAGTCTGTCCAATTGATGCTCAGCTGCCAACTGAGATTGATTCCCACCCAAGTTACCACCAGGAAAACTTCCCAAGTACACATATTTTTGCCACTGGGCTCAAACATCCAGTCATTAAATCCTAAGCAGCCTTCGTTACAGACTGCCCACTTCAGAAATTCATAAAGAAGATAGCACAGCCAGAAGATGCTAGAGTTATAGCCACTGTCCTAACCTGATAACCAACTTACTAAATAGTTGTAAAATATCATCTCTCTCTGATTTCAGATAAGTATATAAACGTGATCTCCCACTTCCCCAGGCAGCACTCCCGTCGAACTCCTGTAGGATCTTGAACAGCCTGTGTCTCTTCCTTCTCCTGAAGCCAATAGCATTCACAGGGAAAAGAGACCTCAGGTATGATTCTGTAACCCTTTAGTTAGTGCATCTGCCAGAGGAACCTGGAAAGAGAGGTACTGCATCTTCTAGCGCTTGTGATATATGCAAGGAAACAAAGGGAACCTCCTTGCACAGATACACAATGCAAGTTCTAACTAGTCTAAGATGAAACAATATTTTGCTACTTACCTTTCGTTTGTTGAAAATAAATTAGCATATCTTTAAAGTAAAAATAGTAATGAGTTTATACTTGCAGGGGGCACTGTAGAAATAAAAAGTTGAAGTCAAAACAAAAGCTTGCCCAATTATATGTTTATCAGATTTTAATAAGAATCAGGGGGAATACAGATCCCTGAATGCAAAGAGGAAGCTGGCAGTATAATGGAGACAGGATATGCCCGACTCTGCTGTGATCTCTGTTCTATTTCAAAGTATCACTTGGCTTCTTCTTATTTGCACCTTCTGTACGCCAGCATACTAATGGAATGCTAGCACCTAAGGCACGAAGGCATTTGTAGCTTTCTTACGGTAAGTACAGTCAAAATTGATTGACTGTACCCAATGTATTAGAGCAGATAACAAAGTAGATAATTGCGTACGTTTTTAACAACAATTGGACTGGAAAACTGTAAAAGTAAAAAGAGAAGGTAGAAGCAGGGAGTGAAATGTCCTTTGGTGATTAGCTGGGAGGATTATTAGATGGGATTTTTTCTTGAGATTGTACAAGAAAAGGAAATTTTCACCCATGTAATCTGAATACAATGAAGCCCTTATTTCAATTCTTTCATTTACTGTTTTGTCTTTTTTGTTTGTAGTAGATTTGACACCTGCTGTTTTTACTTCATGCTTTCATCTAATATCAACATTTCTCTCAGCATAAAAGCATTATCTTTTTACAATAATACCTTTGGAATTGCTTTCCCAGTTATGGCCTAAGTATTTTTTATCAAAACAATATAATCTAAGCAATAACCAGGACGATCTTGAAAAGGCATTCATGCTTCCCTACTCCTTTCAGAATACTTTATAACAGTAAGCCTTGGAATCTCTAATTTGTGTTCCAAAACACCCACATATAATCAGAGAAACAAGTGACCTGCAACCTGAAATAGTCCAGGTTCACATCATGCAATGATTTTGTGGGTCTGCTGCAAACATTCCTATCTTCATGTAGCACTGCCCCATAGCAGGAAGCGCAATGTATTGACATCAGTTGACGTCAGACAAATATCTGGCTCTGTTCTCTGTCTTTCTCTATTCTTTAGTGATTTCTAATTGTGACTATGAATCACACAATTGGAAGACAATTGGAACAATAGTACAGCGAGGTATAACATAAATCCTATGGTATTTCTATTGTTGCTGCAAATGAATTGCCTGCCTTCTCACAAGTCAGTCAGGATTCTGGGGTTTGAAGCAGCTTTAGGCCCTAATTGGTAATAATTTATCAGTGGTAAAACTTAATGACTCCAACAAGACTGCTCTTGCGCGGGAAGTTAAGTGTTAGTTCCTTATGTTGCTCAGAACATTTTCAAAATGGCTTTTAAAATTCCAGGGTGTGAGCAAGCCTCACTCCTGGTAATAGCCTTATGGCTTCCTGCTTAAATTTTTCATCAGTGACTCTGTATGCCCTTCAAAAGCAACCCCTCTGGCTTCAGCACTTCAAATGAGTATTTTAAGAATGGAAAATAAGAGCATGCTACCAGTTGTACAAGACTGGATCATACTCGCGGTTGGTTGCTGAGAACTATTCTGCTCTCCTTCACTGTCCGTACCCTAACCACACAATCTCATGCTTTTTCAGTGTTATGTGTTTAATTCTGCCATGAACAGAGGCGGCCTTTCACAGGGCACAAGCAGGTCCCTCTATGCACTGTTGCTCAAAGGCTAGAGCAAATCATGAGGCACAGAACACTGTATGCTGATCATTGCAGTAGTCTATATGAACTCCAAGGAAAAAGCTGGATTGTGGTCTGATTGGTCTGCAGAAATACAGCAGAGAAAGCCGTCTGAATGCCAGCGCACATCTATTAGTTCAGCTGGCGTTTTTCAGATACATGGCACAATTCAGACAGCGTGAACAGAGAGGATGGTGCTTGGCCACGTCCACTGGCATTATCTGGAATAATAATTATTTTCTGTAATGGGATCAGGGAGCCAATAAGCCACATTGCCATCTCAGCCTTTTAGCTCTGAGTCACAAAAGATTTCTTTCTCCTTCCCTGCAACTGGATGGCAGATTGTTTAGGGTGACATTATCTGGGTCCAGATGGTCCCACCTACTGCAAAATCTGTAGTTCTTGTTATTTTGTCATGGTTCTATGCCTTGATCTTTTAACAGCTCTCTGGAGAAGGAGGGGGAAGGGTTAGTAAACTCAGTATATTGGTCTTCTGTGCCACCAGTGAATGGTGTTCCCCCATATTTTCTTTTCACTTCAGTTTGTGACTGAGTTGTTTTCCAGAGAAGAGATTAGGATTTTATTGAAAGTAAATGTTTATTGAAATTGCCTAATGATCTGCTTCCCATTAGGGGTGGGGACACAGGGAAACTATACTTACGGAAAGGACAGCACCTCCTTGAAGTGCGACTCTACTTCAAAAAGTAAATCTGAAGGTGTTACTGGCAAGTGAATATTTACCATTTCTCAGGGATCCCATGGTAAACCTGCTTAGACTCACAAGAGTAGTTCAGGTGGGAAAGGACCTCTCAGGAGGTCTCTGTCAACCTCTGGCTCAAAGCAGGGTCACCTATGAGGCCTATGGGTTACTTGGGACTGTATCCAATCTGCAGCTCTGCAAATTAAGTTTGTAATCTGAGAATGATCTTGTTGGCTTTTGGTTTGGTTTGGTTTTTAATTCTGGTTTTGCACCTGCAGATTTTGACAGCCATATTAGGCTCAGGGACAAGGGCATATTTACAGTAAAATTTGTATGACACCTTCACCTCGAGGCACTCACAGGGAGTAGAGATCACGATTTTGCAAGTGCAATCCTATGGACTATCCTGAAGATATGCCTGAGCATACTAAATATTTGAATATACAATTTACCAAATATTAGATAGCTTACTGCATTTCCTGATAGGCTGTCAAAGTGAGGGCCCCGTGTGGATAGGAGATGATCAGATTTGGAAGTTCATATGGAAGCTACCCATGCATGTACGCTGCTTTTAGAGTAGAGAAGACACTTTGATAATTATCGCCAAATTAGGTTCTCATTGAAGCTAATTAGAGCACAGTGCGGCAGTCTCCGAACCCACATTGGCCTCAACAGGTGCACCAAAATGTTGCAGAGATACTAACTCTGGCCTTGACAATGTTTTAGTTACAATACCACAAAACTGTACCTCAGAGAGCAATCTGAATCAGGTCACTCAAGATAAACCTGTGTCTATGATTTTCACATATGTTAGCAGGTGAGGTAAAGTCTAGATGTTATCACAGCCTGAATTCCATCTTCATGTGAAGACTACAAAGTGCCTGGTCCTTGCACAGATCGTTCTTCAAGTTTGTTAACAGAAACAGACACCTTTTCTCCTACCAAAAGTAAGGCCACTAATCACTAGATCCCTGAGTTGTCCTCAGGCTAGTGGTTAGGACACCCTCTTGAGAAATGGAAACTGTGGGTTAAGATCTCTGAGGCTTGCAAGAGGCTAATATACATATCCACCACTTTGTCAGCTAATTATACCATAGAAGGGTACTAGTAATTCCTCTGTTAGCATTTTAGAGTGGAACTCTGCTGACTTCTGTGTTTTCTGTATTCAAAATTTCAATATATTAAGACGCACTAGGCCTGCTGAGCCAGGCCCTTGCGGAGATAAGCGGATGTTCCTGAACTCTAGGTGACAGCAGTGTGTAGGCAAGAGAGAGAGGACTCGCGTCTTAAAATAGGGTGCTCTAAATCAAGCTTGGTCCAGATCTTATGTTTAGAGAACAGATAACATACAGGACAGCTCAGGTATTGTCAGTTAAGATGACTGCACCTCCTGTATTACACAACACTGGAGAGAAGGCTTTCTGGGCTGGTCACGTCCATTCTGCATGAAGTCCCAATCTGGGCAGCAATTAGACAGCTGACCCATATCCAGAGCTCAGAATTATGACACTTCTGACCTAGTTTCCACCCTTAGCAAGCCTGCCTATACCTCAAACCCCGATAATCTTCTACCCTTTGCTGTGAGAAGCCAAGCACATGAAGAATTCAAGGCGTCAGTGCCATTCTTTCAACAGCTTCAAGGCTGTCATGTGAGTAAAAGTCTTCGTTTCACCTCTTAAATCAATTATTTATCCTTTTCCATATTTGTTCAGTATTTATAATGAAACCTTGGAATGAATGTTTCTTCCCTTCTAGCTTTTTTGCCACAAATATGAGCACTGTGTAAAGAACTCAGCCCACAACATGCTGAAGTTACAGTAATTGACTCTTTGAGTGCCAGCTGATTATGTAAAAGTGTGGTAACAAAAGCTGATATACTCTCTTTCCTCCTAAATTTTCCTAAACGTGATGAAGAACTTAAAGCATCAGTTCTGCTTCACGGGGAAACTCTCCTCACAGTTCCAGAACAGCGCTGAGATTCTTAGCAGTCTTGCACACCACCTAACCATGTAACTTAGCAAGGGAGTCATGATCAAGACATCACAAAAATATCTGGTGTACGCCAAATTCTTACTCTTGCCAAAACTGACCTGATAATTTATTAAGGGCTTTAAAAAAAAAAAATAAAAAAGGCTATCAAATGACTAGCGCTCTTAAGGAGCAAACAGCAACTGAAGAGTGAACACTACCCTGCCTTTCTGTGTGTCCATAAGAAGGTTCAGTCCCCAGTAGAATTAGCGTAGATTCTATATGCTAGGTGAGGCATATAACTCTGCTCCCCGACCCAGCATTAAAGGAAGCAAGAGTCTTGAAGGACTAACCAGCATACATCCAGGGCTATGTAGTATCACAAACCATTCTTATGCACATTCTTACGTGCTCTGTCCAAATGCACTCTGATAACATTTACCTTTGCATTCTCTGTGGATTAAAAAAAAAAAAAGTTTGTAACACAGAATTTTTAGTAAAGGCTAGTTAAATGATGCTAAATCCAAATGCAAGGTTTTCTGAAAAAAGGAAAGGTTAACTAAACTGTACAAGGTACAGCAAATGCCATGACAAAATTTAGTATGGTCTAGCAGTCATTATTATATTTATACCTTTAGCATAACCTTTTTTTGAAGGATCAAATATGTGTGCTTTGTTTTAAGAAGTTTTTTTAAAGTACAACACACGTAGTAATGTTTGAGTCTTGCAGACTTGAAAGGCAACAGCTACCAGTTGCCGAAGGGGCTTTCCCAACAAGAAGGTAGGGATATCTAGACCTTAATCTCTGGGTTAATGTTTCATAGGGAAAAAATAGCAAAAAGAAGAAAATGCCCATTTCCCCATACTATTTGTAAGATTCTCTGTAAACTATACACAGAACATCTGCGATATGTTCCCATCAACTGAAATATTTTGCATAGCCCATTTGTGCTTTTATCAAAACTAAAGAAAATAATCCCTAAACCTCTTGCTGTCAATGATCCCCTTGCTTACGTAAATCACTGTTGTATGCGCTCCTGCATCATCACGGCTCTTTTGTTGGAATGACGGTAGAGATGATCAGACCTTGACGGATATAAAGATTTTGAGTGCTTTATGGGTGTGTCAAAACCCGTTGCTTTTATATAAATGATCTCAACCTTTATGAAACTCTCGCAGGGCTCACTCCAACTCTCTTCACATATGCCTTTTCCATTCTGTCTTCCCCGGCATCTGCTTGTGGTTAGAAATGCAAGAGAGTCATCAGGAAACCTAATTCAGTGGTAAAGCAGCTCTCTCCAGAAATTAATCCGGTAGATATTTCTAACATGTTTCAGATATTCTCAACGGTTGTCTCCAACATCGTCTCCTCTATTCCCGTGTAAAAGTCTCTCCTTCTTGTGGGACCATCAAGGTAAATGTATAGATAGTTGTCAGGTTCCACACAGTTCAGATTCCTGCACACTGTGAATGTGAATTGTTTCCATTATCTTGTTCAGTCAGTAAATGTCTCTGCTTTAACAAATTCCAAATGTGTGGTAAGCAACACAAAAGAAGCCTGAAGTGCCAGTTCTGTTTGTGCCAGCACTTGTTGCTGATTCCCTCAGTAGCTGCTTCCCGATTCTGCACCTCATGGCAGTTACAAGAGCACATAATGAAAGGTAGGTGTGGGTGGGATATCTCACTTCTTCAGCTCTTGCCAGCAAAGCATTCTAATCCTGTCTAAAGGGAGTTTACCTTTTTCTTAGTCCTGGTGTCTTGACTCACCCTATGCTCAAAATGTTAAAGAAGCTCTTGTGGAGCCTCATGCAGCTCATTGGGAAATTAGGAATCACAAGAGTGGAAGCATTCGAAAGCATTCAAAAGCACGCATGTGATTTAGGAGCGCAGGTCTACCGGCTTTCAAGGAGAATCAACCTCTTTTGGATGCCATTAGCTTTGTAACTGTATTTGAAGGGAAAAGAATATTTTGAACAATTTTCAGGCCTTTTTTTTTTTTTTTTTTTTAAACTGCAGTTATTTTTTGCTCTGATATCTGCAGTCAGAATTTTCTACTTCCCAAAGCTCACACAAAACATATTGGGCCTTCTTTCCTCTTCCTCCCCTTCCCTGTTAAGTATCAGTAGTTCCCAATACCGCAGTGCCCTGGGGTTAAAATTTGCTGCAGTGAAACATAGTATCAGACAAGCTAATGTAAAATCACAGATAATACCTGGACAGCTGATCAATACTCTTTTAAATGCTTATAGGAAAGAATTGTTAAGTAGTTCCTATTATTGCCTTGCTGCTATCTGCACTAATGGTAAACATTCTAAAGTGGTTTTGAGTTTCTACTATTAATCTATCAAAATACTTATAATCTTGGCTTCATCAATTAGCATTTATTTCACCATCATTAAGATCATCTCATTTTGCATGTGGAAGTGAAATTATTATTATTATTACTTACCTCACCCTCTTTTCCAGTACGAATTAGATGATTTGGACAGACTTTACGTTTCTGCTTCTTAAAAATTAGAATATTTTGAAATTTGATCCCATTTAGCAGCTTTCTCTCCTTTAATGGTAAATATACAGTCATGCGCACATGTATATCAGCAAAGTTTTCACATCAACGATTATTAGACTGGCGTTTTACTGAGACCTGTATCTTCACCATTTTGACCTTTCAGAGAGTACAACACATCCTGCGTGGAATGCTTTTTTGATAAAACACGTGTTTTTACAACAAGGTAACACCTGCTGGAGTATCCATGAAGTAGCAGCGAATGGAAAAGGTGCAGCAGATCTCCCTTTGATTGGAATAACTTGATCTGTTGTCCTTTATAGAGTATGAAAGCAGTACTGGTTGGTTTTGGCCTAAACTGACAACCTTAATTTACATCCGTTACTCTTCCTTTTGTAATCGAATGCTGAAGAAGTGCTACAGTCCTGAAGGTCATCGTTTGACATTTAATGACATCATCTCATCTAAATGACATTGGCATGCCGCAGCAAGTCCACAAAACCTGAAAATACGTAACGGTATTTTCGTTTAGGATTTATTTGGGAACGATAGAGGATTATTATTACAGGACATTAGATATGCACAGTCATGTATTTTGCATAGCATAGTGACCCTGATATGAGACTTTTCCTCTCCAGCAGGAGAAGGGATAGCAGGCACAGAATATTGCCTCTCTGTCTCCTTCACTGTAAATAAAAAAGAAGGAAAGCAAGGCAAAGATAGATGCTCGCTTCATAGGTTTTCAAGATTCTATTGAACACTTGTCCAGAAAGTTAAATAATAGGAGTATATTTTATATTACTCTATTTTATAATAATAATATTGAATAATATATACATTATTGATGACACTATCAGTATCATGAAATACTCAAATAATCTGTCTCTAGCACATCTAAAACCCCCTTCATTTTCACATACATGCCAAATCTCAAAGAGTTTTTTTAAATATTCGGGCCACTGGTTAATTGTCTTTTTTTTTCAGTCTCCATAATCCAGTTCTATCCCTCTGCTATCTTCTGGTATTTCACTGGTATCAGTGACATAATTGCATAACTTTTTAGATGAATGTAGCATTTCAACACTGTACTCAGGAAAATAAAATGAAATTTCAAAAAATATCGAACTAGTATCAGAAGAACAGATTTCTCTGGAAATGTAAGGATGAATCAAGTATCTGTTTCCCTTCCCAGTTTGCCATTTACAACCATTACAAACATGCTTCCCTCAAACGGCAGCACAATCTTTCCCACGTTACACAAGCCAAAGCGCAGAGTGTAATTGTGGCCCTATATATCTTCTCATAATGCCGTATCTGTTTTACTTTCCTTCGGCTTTTTCAAATCCTTGCAGTCTGCCCTCCACCCAGTCTGGGTGAACTGCTAAAACTAATTTTCACCCTGTGATGAGGTGACAACTGATGAACGGTGGGTGTGTATAACTGATTTCTTTTGAAACCAATGACTCTTTTATGTCCAAGGAGAAAGAAAACGCTCTTCTCTATTGGAGACACAAAGCATTTTTGGCGTGAGTTAAAATAACCTCCTCCATGACTGACATGACAGTAGTCTCACTATTTCCTCTATGATTATACGATCTCTGCCATATCTGGGATGGAAAATCCATGTGCCATGCCAGTCATACAGTACATTCTAGTAAGGGGTCATTTCATAGGGCAGTATTAAATTAGTTTCCAAGACAATGACGAACTACAAAGTGGCCAGTTTCGCTGGCTGGCTGGAGACACTAATGAAATCGAGAAAATGCAGTTGTCATTTGCAGTGGGACTTGATTCTTGTCAGTAAAGACCACTTCTGAGAATCACAGGTTTGACAGAGAAAATGTGACAGTGAGAAGAATGCAACTGGAAAATCATTCATAAGCTTTTCCTGGTCTATTACCGTATCTCACTTAATGGAACTAAAGTGCTCTTGAAAGCACAGTCCTTTGTACCGTATCAGTTGACCTCATCCCCTGCAAATGGAGGTATTAATTTTGCTTTAGAAAACTATACCTCAAAGTAGGGAACCAGAAAACATTGCTTATAAAATTTACAGTTTAATGAGTCCTTAATATGTGAACAAGCTGGCAAGAGGTAAGCCAAACTATCTATGGGCTAAGTGGTTTGGCTGGAGAAGAGGTCTCAGGGCAGACCTGAATGTTGACTTTGGTATGGCAGGGGCAGAGCAAGGCTATTATTGACTTTGGGCTTCTGAGTATGGTCTTAAGCACTAGATAGGATCTCCCAACCTCCTGCACTGTCATGTCTGGAAATCTCACACACATCGTTTCTTCAGTCTTCATGAAAGTGAGGCTAGTTGCTTCCTTTGACTGGCACAAAAATAGTCACCTATGTATCCCTGAAACAAAGGAGAAAAGAGGGCATTAATCTGAAGGAATCCCCAGTAAATCATCACTGAAAACTGCAAACAGCACAGGCTGATTGCCTTCACTACCTCCACATAAAAACACACATTTGGAAAGAAACCAACCATTGTAACAGTAAGAGTAGTTTGCCCTTCAGTAAACCCATGCTACCAAGAATCTCACTTTTAGAATTTATCTGCACTGCCGTTACTCTTATCTAGCAGGTAAGGAAACTGAAATTCTTTGTATAAGGTAGTTTTGTGGAATAAGAGGAGGGAAAATGCTTTTCTTCTTTACACTACACAGTTTTGCAAACTTGTTTGCCTCCTTTCCTTATCAAGCCTATGAATTGTCAGCTGTTGGAAGAATGCCAATTTATATAGTTTTATTAAAACATGGAGAGTTTTAACAATAGGTCAGTGGATGCTCCCTTTAGGAAACATCACCAGTTTGTCTATTTATGGAAGCAGGCTTTAGGAATTTTGTAAAAATGTAGCTACTTTGAAGATAAAACAAAGCAATCAAAACCACCCAAAGTCAGCTGAATAATTTTTAAAGACTGAGCCTAAGATAAGAGGGGTGGATTGGAAGGGATTTAGGTTTGGTATCCTACTAACAAATCCATCAGTGTTTTTCTATTTCCTCTGAAAACCTTTAAATTAGATTAATAGAGTTGATCTGGTTTATGTCTAGCCCAGTCTTCAACCCGCTCTCCCTCTGACAAAGCCATTAACTCGGATAAGACTTACAGTATGTGTAATCCTGATTTTTCCTACATCTGTCTTGCAGGTTCGCATGTTTGACCTGTATCTGTACTAATTGGTTGAAATATCTGTAAAGTCTATCTTCTTTTGCAAGGCTAGCAAGCACAGTATATTTACGGATTTGCATACATATGAAAATAACACAAGTTGTTAAAAGTCTTTCCCTGCGCAAGCTCTATTACATTCTAGAAACTAGGCATTTAATTCTGGTTCCTGCAAACAAAATATATTTATTCATTAAAAAAGAATAGTAAGAGCATTTGCTGTTTGAAATTCATTTCAGAAAGAGTAACATTGATTGGGATCCTTTTAAAAACAAAGGTCTGTGTTGGAAATACACTATTGTAATAGAAAGTAGGATTAATTTTGCTTAGTATTTGATCAGCTATGATCAGCTGATTCACCATTTCTAATATGACAGCATATTTTGCTACTTTTAAAAAAAGGGAGAGGCCAAATAGCTGATCCTACAACCTGCTACCTCCAACAACGGCGATACTGCCAGGCTGTCAGCCGAGTATTTCCCTTATTTTCCATATTGCTTAATATCTGATATACGGCTCAAGTTTAATGGCTTGGGATTGCTTGGCAAGTATTACATCTAAAAATGGAAGCATCATAAAACCTGCTACAGTTGCTAAACCTCATTGAATTCAGTGTTTCTCATAAGATTCCTGTGTCACCCATGATTTACCTACGGAGCTAAATTTGAGCATTGATTTTAATGGCCAAATATCAAGCGTGCAGATCCAGGTGGGCTTTTTGTAGTCTCATCTGGAATGGGCAGTGCTGGGGAATATAATGCAGAGGCACTCATGCATTCGTACATACATGCTTCATTCATACATATTTTTTCCTGAAGCAGATTGCTTTTCTCTGACCACTCTCTCCAATCTACTAAGCTCTGTCTATAGTTATTAGCTCAAGTACAGCTTAAGTGCAAGAAGATCTATTGCTTCCAACATTTGAATTCCTTCCAATACGTTTTCTTGAGTACAGAAGATTTATTGCTTCCAACTGGCCCATCTGTATGAGACTGTGCTGTGTGCATGAAGCTGGCTTGGTACAGCAGTAACTCAGGGATCTCTACATCATACTGATGGTTAGGGGAAGCGAAGATGACTCTTGACAAGCAGGCAGTCGGTGTGACTGGGAGAATTTAAAGGTAGACAGAACACAAGCAACACATGGATACACGCACATCGCTATTCTTACTTCAACCAACTTCTTTTGGTTGACTTTAAGTCAAACCAACTTCTAGGGTGGATCTCTTTTTGATCAGTCCTAACAATACAAACTCTGTAAAATACATAAAAAGTCATTTCTCACAAAGCACATAGGGGGGCGTGACCGTGGTATCAATTTCAGCAGAAATATATGGATATAAAGTGCTGTTTTCATGCAGAAAAGGGAATTACAGCATGCTTCCAAGCTTGCTTCAGCATCAGCATTATAAAACTTCTGTCCAAATCCTAAAATTTGTATCAACAATCTTTGATTATATTTACCTTGAAGAGTTTTACTTTCCATAGGTTTGAAATGCATAGATTAAATGTTTCATGTTGGGCTCCAGAAGGTTTTAATCAAGTGCTCATTATCAATTGAGCATATTCATCAGTCAGCATTCTTAAACCTTAACTTTCTCACTACCGAAAATTAACTATTGATGCTATTTTAAGATCCAACAGTAGCAGAATATCTTCATGTACTGATCCCTGTATTACAGAAGCAGCAACAAAAATGTTCTAAATAGTCCTAGTAATGCCAAAAATAAAAATCTTAGTAACTTGTGTCCTTTTTTGTTTGTCCCCTGTGAAAATGTGTGTATATTCTTTCAACTGACTACAGTATGATACACATGGCATGAAATATGTCTGCAAAGTAAAAACTGGCAACATCTCTGCTTTAGCTTACTTTGCACACAGAGACAAAACAAAGAGATTTCTTTATCACATATGCATTAGAAATAAAATTTCACTCCTGTTGACATCAATGGCAAATTCTGAACAGCTTCAGCTGAGCTAGGATTAAATTTCAGAAGTTTGTTATATGCCAGATAACAACTTCTCCATCTAAATCACGTGCTCTATAAAGCACTGAGGTAGTTTCTGGTTTTTGTCAAAGGTACTAGCTATCTGGCTGGATCAAAACTATCCTTGCCATTGCCATAATTATTAATTAGGTATTAGTTATTATTAATTAGGTATTATTCCTTAAATCCATATTTTGCTTGAACTTGGCATCATACTGCCTCAGAGAAATATTTTACCATCTCTCGTTTCCACATTAAAGTTTGGTAAAAATCCTTTGCACCTCAGAAGGTGACTTAAAAAGTCATTCTAAATGAGAAGAGATTTTCTTAATTGTTCATGTTCTGGTATTGGGGATGTTCATAGTGTTTTCTTTAAGGCATTTAACCAAAGTGCCTAAATATAGAACTTTGATTCCCTGTGTAATCATTGTTTAGAAATAGCCTTCTGCATAGGTGCTTTGATTCATTCCTTGGAGGATGTTAACTGCATAGGGTGTTTTCCTCCTAATTAAATCATTTAAATTAGAGGCTTAAAGTTTGACGGTGTGAAAACATCCTATTGTGGCCAGTAGGGCTTTAAATGCTCTGAACAGCAGACTCCCATAATTTTGTTGGGGATGTCTCTCCACAGGTCACTTTACCAGGGGATTGAAGTTTTGCCTGACATTTAATAATAATTTGTTTTCTTTATTCTGTCGGATTACACTTGGCTGTGAAGGTTTGTTAATTTATGTCTTTAAGGAGCTCTAAGGCAAGTGTACTGGGAGGGTAAGCATGAGTGGTAAATGGTGAGGACTTAAAAAAACTCTTTGTAACAAACCATATGCATGCACATACGTACTTATTTTATATATATAGACATACATACAGTATGTCTATATATACATGTACATATAATAGTTACAAAGTTAATCTTTAACACCTATTCCACGCCCAGGCCAGCTTTGGGATTTTTTTTTTAATCACTTTTTAAGATCATTCAGTACACAATCTACGGTGTGACAATCATATAAAACTGTGTCAGACTCAGCCAGTGACTTTAATTGTATCACAAATGTAACGTGACACGAACAAAGCACCCTGGTGTTCCAAGGAATAACAGAATGTGTCACAGTGGCAATGTGTAAATTAGGCTTCTCAGCACCATTGTTATGGAAACTGTGGCCTTCAGATGAAGCTCTTGCACAGGGGTGCAGGAATCTGAGCGCCGGGGTGAGCCCCGTCCTGTGATTTGGTTATGCCTGCGCTGAATTCTTTTCTGCGATCTGTAAATAATTTAAAAATGCTTCTAACTATCCAGGATAGACTTCAAAAGATTTTAATCATATGTTTATTCTGAAGACATTTAAACGTGTTGAAAATTTACAAGACTGCAGATACCTTTTTTCTAACTGAGAAGGTGTACTTCACCTGCCAGAGAGTAAACTGGTTCTGTGCTTTCAGAATTTATCAGTTTTCCTTTTTCTTACTCCCCACATCCATAAGTATGCCTATGCATAAAGGCATTTTAACTAGTGTGTGTATACCACATGTATATATTTTACTTTGAATTCAAAGTTCTATAAATCAGGTGTTCCCCAATATTTCTAAAACTTGAACAGATATTCATTTAACATTTTGGAAGAAGCAGTAATTGGATGTCTCTTGCCTTATAGCATGGCACGTTTAAATTGCACCCATCTCTAAGTATATTTCAAAGACTAATCCTTCCGTCTACGTGATAGTTTTAGACTCTCTACAGTCAGGTGGCTTTTTTGGTTTTGTTTATTAAAAAGAGATTTTGATATGTGCCTGGTGTGCTTGGTTAGCAAAGCTAACAAGCTTCCACTGTCTATAGTCCATAATTAAATGATATTCAGTGGACTGTGGTCTTTGTATGAGACAGTCATTTAGGTCTGGGGAGCACTGTACTCACAGAGCTTGGTTAAATGTTAGTACAATTCAGGTTCATTAATTTTTCTAATTAATCTGATTGATTAAAAAGTAGTCATGAAGCCCAAATGGAAAATCAGAGCAACAAAGTTGTTGGAAAATCAGCTAACTGTGGAAAAAGATCTGGAAACATGCTACTCTAAAAGACAACAACAAAAAGGAAGAGCCCTCCACCACCGTCACAAACCTGGACTTGTTAGAATGTTTAGTCTCAGCTGCCTGGAGCTAAACCATCCACAATGGTCTTAGTTCCAGCTCGCTTATTTGTCAATTACCTAATGTCTTTTTTCTGGTCTGGCTTTCCATTCTTTTGCTTTTGAACGTCAAATATATTTCAACTGTTAGCATATTGTAGGTGAGAGCTGAAGTGACCAGTTTAATGTAAAATTCAGAAAGGGGCCTGAGCCCAGCAATCTTGGCCAAAACCAGCGAGAATATTTAAGGGCTAGCAGCCAACTCCACATGGCCCTGACAGTTTCAAAAGCCTTTTCTTGCCAGTACTATGCACATGAAAACAGTGCTAAAGACCCAACACCCACACTTACGTATTTTGGTGGTTTGATTTTTTATTAATTACAGTCTAGTCCTGTGGCCTGAATGCCCATTAGTAACTGGAGCACATTGGTGCATTCC